>NC_139804.1:21457389-21902389 GCF_963457635.1 Microchirus variegatus
AAATTATGACACGTAAGTTAAGACTCACTTTGATCCCACATCACACAGGATGAACCAGAGGCATTAGACTGGATGAAGATTGTAATGCATTAGTCAAGTCAACATCACAAACACAGTTTGCCTGAAAGGGCTTCACAGTCTGTACAGCATGTGGCACGCTCTATCCTTAGACCCTAACAAGTGACACCAAACATCCTTAGACCCTCACAAGTGACACTCTGTATCCTTAGACCTTCACAAGTGACACCCTGTATCCTTAGACCCTCACAAGTGATACCCTGTATCCTTAGACCCTCACAAGTGACACCCTGTATCCTTAGACCCTAACAAGTGACACCACACATCCTTAGACCCTCACAAGTGACACTCTGTATCCTTAGACCTTCACAAGTGACACCCTGTATCCTTAGACCCTCACAAGTGATACCCTGTATCCTTAGACCCTCACAAGTGACACCCTCTATCCTTAGACCTTCACATCAAGTGAGGAAAACTCCACAAAAACCCTTTTACAAAGAAAAAAATGGGAGAAACCTCATGAAGGGCTACAGAGGAGGGATCCCACTCCCATGTCACATGTACAGAAACAAGTTCAGCAGATAACAAATAAAACAAAACATCAAATTTACAGAGTAAAGAGGAGAAGAAGGAGACCAAGAGCATTTCAAAAATTAATAACACTTATGTCAGCTGAGATTGGCCCCCCGTGGCCCTCATGTGAGTGAGTGAGTGAATAACATTAAAGACAATTATCATCATCACTATTATCTTGCTTGTCACACCCTCAGCTCATCCAGGGTGTGACAAGCGCTATCTCCATCTGGGGTCAATTCCAGCTCCTCAAGTGACCATCAGAAAAGGACAAGCAGTTGATGAAGGGCAGATGAGGATAACATTAATATTAGCAGAAATATTATGTAACATTTATAGTTGAAATATTTGAACTGTGGTGTTCAAGCTTTACTCATATGTATATAAGAACAAAACAATTGTCTGCTGGTTGGCATGGTGAGTCTAACCAGGAAATAACTATATGTAAAGAATAGCCACCAAGGGAGGAACTGCTGGTTGCAAAAGTCCAGTGGAATCGAAGTCTATGGGAAAACATCGGCCCCTTTACACCTGTCATTAAAATGTGCTTCCTCACATGCATTTAGACTGGGTATTAACATGCGTCACTGGTGTCCACATCAAGATCCAATTGCTATCCGATCACAGTCAACCCCCCTTACGTCACCTCCCCCTCTTGTTGTCTGACAAGCGGAAAACTGATGAAAATAGACGAGAATGTGCAGTTTTGTCGCCGCTGTCACATTAGCTTTTGCTCTGAGCCACCAAGAACATCCCATTTACACTTCTGTTCAATCTGGTCACAATGTGTCACTGAAGAAGTGATTTGGCAGATAGGATAACAATCCGTTTTTGGGTTTATTTACACCTGAACTTACAAGGGAGCTGGCGATCATAGAAAACAGGTATAAAGGGGGGCCATAGACTTCCATTCCAATGGACTTATTTGGAATGGAGTCCAGTTCTAGTTCATATGAGTGCACACCAGTGTGATTGATTAGCTAGTGTCATCCAATTTGCAGGTGACATCTGTGAATATCCGTTTTCAAAAACTGAGATGGTGCCAGTCAAACTGCAAATCTTGAGGCTTCAAAATAGGAATGTTCAGCAAGATTATGTCCATGTCTATGGCATTACTTTGGTGGGGACATTATGAATTTGTAAAATGTTAAAGTCTGCATTAAAGTAAAACCAAACAAATCAAGTTGAGAGCAAAATAAAGAAGTGAAACCAACCTGCTCCTGCAGCTGTGCTCTGCAGTTATGTGGAACAGTGTCATTTCTGAGGTCAGCTCTCGGGTGCATTAGCCAGTGAGCCACATCTGCTCACTGAGCTGACTGGACTCCTCATTTGTTGGATGTAATGAACCAAGCCAAGCATCACTGTCATAAGTCATTTAGTGGCGTAATGATTTGTCATGTTGCTGCTGCTGCCTGGTGTTTTCAGATTGCACCGTAATCTCTGCAGTGATGCTGTTGTTGTTTTCTTATGTCCACTGCAATGTTACAAAAACTCGTCCATATGAAACATGCCTTCCAAAATGACACTTTTAGACTCTTTTTTTTTTCATTTCACACCATTTGGTTGAGGCATAAAAAACTAAGTTTGTTGAAGATGTAATGAAACATGTTGTTGCCAGGCAGGTTGCTCTCTGAAAGCTCACAAGTACAGTAAAGAGATGTCAAAGTATTGCCAGCTCCTCTACCTCCCCCTACTGGCCTGGACATAATCCAGCATCTTTCTCCGGTTACCTCCCACAATCCCAAACATGCAGATTTGGGGATTAGGCAGATTGGATACTGTAGGTGTGAGTGTCAAGAGTGGATGGATTTGTCTCTATGTGTCTGGGATTGGCACCAGCACCACCAATGTCCCTCATGTTGGGGATGAAGCGGTAGAAGATGGATGGATGGACGGATGGCATTTCCAAAAAAATAAAGCCATATACTTTTTTCTTCTCACCTTGATAAATGCAAAGCAAGCAAAGTTATAAGCATTTTGAAAACTCCTTGCTATTGAACAGTTTTTCATTATTTTTTGTTCCAGGACCATACCATAGGAATGCAGTATGTTGGTGTCTGAAAGATTTAGCTCACAGCAGTGGTGTATGTTCCTAATGGCTTGGTTGGCAATTAGCTGACATGGGCACAAATGGACATAAACTTAATATTTCAGATATAAACACTGCTTTTAGAAAGACCTTGGCTGTAATTGCAACAGCAAAGGCAGGGGGAGGAGGAGGTACAGTAATTAGCAGCTTGGAACAAGCTTGGAAAGTCAAATACAATCCCAATGGTTCAATGATAAATATTGATTTAGAAGGACACCGAAGACATTATGAGAAGGCATGTGTTGGATTTACGACTTTTAAACATATGTAAAGCGTCTTTGAGCCCCATTTGAAAGCACTATATGAATAAAATGATTTATTAGTAGTGCCGTATCTGTATGATTCAGAGACTTGATCACAGGTTTCCTTGCTAATCAGGAGCTATTGGGTGCACCTGTGTTCTCCTCGCACAGCTGAGGCCAATTAGTCTGGCTGGGAGGCTATAAGAAGTTTGACGTTTCCCTGTTCAGTTGTTTTTTTAGTCTCTGGAGAGTCAACTCCTTCTTTTGACTGTATGTGTTTTAGGTTTTTAAGTGGAACTCTGTGTTGAGTCTGCATTTGAAGTGTGTTTCTTCATTTATTGACTTCCACTTTGCTTTTGGGTTTGTTGGTTTATCATTTTTGATAGAATCTGTGGGTGGTTGTGAGGAGTTTTACTTCCACCACCATCTTTTGAAAACCCAACAACCATTTTTTTTTTTTTGTTTGTTTGCTTTGACCCGTTTATTGTAGTGTTTTGTTAGTTTGCAAAACCATAATCCCTGAATTGAAATGTAACAATGGGGGACTTGTTGGGAATATAAAATAAACAGTTATTTTGCAGATATTGTGTTGGCCGCTCTTGAGTTACTGAATTGTTTGTTCGCTGCTCAAACCATGGAGGACCGTTTACTGACAATCCCACTTTGGAAGCACTCAATTTGTGCAAAAAGGCAAATCACTTGCCAGTTTGGCAATTACAGTTACAGTGAGTAATGTCAATGTCTGCTTGGACAAGGAATCACAGGATTACAACTATGAGGCACACTCTGAAGCACAACATTCAGATCGTTTAGTCTTTACAAGCAAACTTGTTAAACCTTGTTAGATGTATACCATTTCACACTAATTTACCATTCATGTGTGCATTTTTTTTCTCTGCTCTTTTGCATCAGGCTTCAAAATCCATAATTAGCATCCTTTTTGAATGTTTGAATCAAGAAATTGTTGTCACCGTCACAATCACCTTAATACAATGGTTGTGATACTTCATTCCAAAAGAAACAACTCCATGCTATAGATAAGATATAACGTATATGAAGTCTGGATGTAGCCTTTCAGTTCTCCTGAAGTAAAAATATATTGAATAGCCACCAGGGGGCGACTGCTGGTTGCAAAAACAACTCCATTTGAATGGATGTCTGTGGAAAAATGAGATTACTTCTCTTGCAAGTTCGTCTTGGAGGAGCCAAGACAGCCTTTGAACTTCCATTTGCCAAGAATCAACATGGCCCAGCCAAATCACAATTCTGCATTTCAAATTTGAGAATCTCATGGTTGGCACATGACCAGATGCTGGTTAATTAGTTTTTAATACCAAATGCCCTGTTTGTTTACACTGATACATTAACTTATTTTAAATCACAACTTATTATCTTGATGGTTTGATCATCCATTGTCTACAGCTCTAATCCTCCACATGAGGTTGTGGGGGGCGCTGGTGCCAATCCCAGCTGACATATGGCAAAAGGCGGAGTTACACCGTGGACAAGTCGCTAGTCTGTCACAGGGCAAATATTAAGAGAGGAACAAACATTCACTCACACATTCACACCTATTGGGCAATTCACAGTGTCCAGTTCACCTCTACATGGTTTTTGGATTGTGGGAGGAAACCACAGAAAACTCTTGCACACCGAGAACATGCTAACTCCACACAGAAAGGCCCAGACAGGGATGTGAACTAACAACCCTCTTGCTGTGAGACAACAGTGCTAACCACCTGCTCCACTGTGTGGCACTGGCTCCACATTGGAACTAATGCTGGAAATTAAAAATTGTCTGCCTACACACACACGTACACTCCTGCATATGTCACTGTATTGTTGTCTTTGACTGCACATGAAAGTGAAATGATAAAGAAAAGTAAATGTGTCTAAGCATCCGCACTGTGCTTTAAGTCATGCATGATAATGCAGCCATGCATCAGACATAAAATCCCTTCATTACCTCTTTTTTTTTAATATGTCCGAGCCACCCGATCAGAGGAGGCCTTTTCTGGTCTCCTTGTGTGTTTCTCTCCCAGCCCATCAGTCTGCTTAACGTATTTCACTCTGCTCATTACAATGTAGTGAGATGGCTTGCTGCCTCAATCGATTTCCCTGTCCGCTCTCATTTACTTTTCAAGGGTTCCTGTTTCTAAAGAGCTTATCTGTGTTTCCTCTCCTTCCCCTCCCTTCCCTCACTGCCTCCTTTATTGTTTTTGATTAAGAGGATGTGTAAATAAGGGAACACACTTCATTGATGCATGCCAATCTACTTATTGAGTTAGTTGTGTTGCAGCTTCAGATTCTGAATGTTTTTTTTCCCATTTCTCTCACACATTCACACATGAAATTGTGTGTTTGTGTGTCAGAAAGCGTTTAGTTTTTATGCATCTCCTGGGGTTTATTGGCTCCTAGGCACCAATTTTAGATGCTGCCACTTCTTGTGAGGTATGCTTAAGGTGAATTGCCTGGCACTGAGCTGTATGCAAATATAATCTATTATTTAAGCTCATTTACACACTGAATAATGTGTGCACAGTGTCATGGAAGTTTAATAAGAAGGATTGCCACACACTGGAAACAGGAAATGACATGGAAAGTTGATGTACACCAGCATGATTTGACCACATCTGCCTCAAACATGGTCAGAAAAACGTTGACAAACGGCAACATAATAAGGCAACCTTTTTTGAGGGACTTCATTGACATCTGACTTAATTAATTATTTATAGAGTTCATAGTTTTAGGACTGCTTCTGTTTCCTCCACTCCATGTGTACCTACACCTGCAACCATGGGACCACAACTTGTCAACTGGACATGCTGTAGTCCAGTTGACAAGAAGACCCGGAACTAGATTGAGACTGGAAACCCATCAGGAAAACAACATTAAAAAACAAATGAGTATTAGGTTAATTTTCTCAAAGAGGTGCACAAAAAAACAACAAAAACAATGGAGCCACCCCCTGGTGGCTATTCAATAGACTACGTAAAAGTTGTAGACACTTCAATCTCTGGGCTGGGAGAATAAGTACATTTTTATACACAGTCTGTGCTTCAAACCAAAATATTAAAGTTCTGTTATGAGATGTGCATCATTCTAACTTTAAAACTAAGTGAACCTGAGGAAACAAAGCTCTGTGTGAGGTGACAGGTTCCAATTCCACCTCGTAATGAATAGAAATGAGTGTTCTCGGCTGTAAATGGATCGTGCTTGTGGAATTATGACCAAGTGTCCCCCCCCCCTCCCCTTTCTTTTTTCTATTTCTTGCCTATTGTCTCTCTCTTCTCCTCCCATTATTCTCTCCATCCCTCTCTTTTCTCTGCAGGTTTTGGCTTTGTAACATTTGAAATTGAGGATGTGGTGGAGAAAGTCTGCGAGATCCATTTTCATGAAATCAATAATAAAATGGTGAGTGGCTCCCATCTCATTTCAGACTGTTGGAGAAAGATCAGGATTAATATTTGATTTCCCCCAGTGTGGCTTTGAAAATGATGTTGGAAACTGATACTGGGAACACACACACACACACACACAGAGTTTAACACAGCTATTCTTCTTAGGACACTGCGACTTCCATTCTTTTAGACAGCCTTAACAGATCATTATTCCCTAACCTTAACCATAGTTAATGGCTAACCCTAAACTATTCAACTCTTAGCCCTGAACTGCAGTGCATCATTGTTCATGTCAGTGGGGGGTCGTTTATATTTGACCATGAAGACCATCACACTGACATAGGTGTCAGTAATGTCAGCTATCTACAGCATATCATGGCCAATGTTGTTCAAGCAATAGTGATGTGGTGTCGGTCATGTGTCACCCATGGCTTCCCAACGGGGGAGAAAGGGATCGTCTGAGAGCTGTTTGGAAGGTGTAATGTTTTAGCATGAGATTCATAAATTCTCACATACTCATTATACTCGTACTCATATTAAGTGATGAAATGAATGATGTGTCATCAGCGATCAAGGAAACATGCTAAATTTGAAATACTGGCTTTTACTGATAACAATGACGCAGCCAGTTTATTCACCATTTAATGTTTAATTTGCAGGCTGCAAAATCTGTTTACGGGTCAGTTTTGGTATAGAGCCCTGCATTGGTACTGGGATCCCGCGGGACCCAGCGCAAATCTCACGGGTCCCAGGATTGTTGGCAGGATAGCGAGTGCAACTGAGATTGGACTCGCTGTCGAAGCTTGCAAGGTTCAATTTGAATGTGTACCTTATTTTGAGTTATATATCGGCGTGTGTTCTGAGCCATTGTATTTATCTGAATGTATTACTTTGAAATTTGTCTCAGGGTTTTCATCTGTTTTCAAGCTGTTCGTAATAATGTGATATTTGCACATTTGTGTTATAGATTTGTGTGTTGTTTTTATAACCGCGCGGATATTTGGACATCTGATTCGGTTTTTTTGGCCTCCGTTTACTCAGAGTATTTGTGATTCAAAGCTGAGAGATTTGTGTTGAATTGGTTTTTATATATTCTGCTCCTGTTTATATTGAAAGAAAACATTAATCGCGTATAAACTTATTTAATCCTATACTCTGGTCCCACGCAAGGCTCTAGAGCAGAGCAACAAGCTGCAGCTACAATATAAATATAAAACGTTTTCCAAACCTAAAAAGCTTCACTACCCTCTCAAAACATCGTGACGAGAGGAGGAGAAGAATGAGACTGCAGTGGAGATGCATTAGACGGCTAAAAGTGGAGAGGAAGTTGGAGACGAATAATTATCCTTAGACAGGGAAGCAAAGCAACAAGGGTATAAGCAACAAGCTTCAGCCAAGGTTATTACTGCTCTCTCTCCTTCTCTTTCATACACTTATTTGGTAGATATTTAACATGTATAATGTTCCTCTGCTGATGTGACTCAGCTACTGCTCTCAAGCTGACACACTTTCACTTTCACTTTTCAATCTTTCCCTGAACAGTGGGACAGTCACGGAATGTTTTAAAGAGAGTATGTGCATGAACGAAGTGTAACACGTTGTTATAAGTTCAGCTCCGCGTTTCATAAAATGTCTGTTGGAGGCAGCTCACCCTCGCCATGTTTTGAATTGGGATTGCAGTAACTTTTTTTTTTCCATTACACGATCAACATGAGGAAAGAGAAACATCAGATCCACTATGTAGTTCAGCGACGCGTGACACTGACGCGTTTCAGTCGATGATGCCTCCACAGCGTACATGTGAGTAAACCTCACTCGCTGACATGGAAACGAGCTGATGGAGACTGTGACGCGAGGCTGAAAACTCAAACCCTTTTCTTCAGGATGTTGTGTGAGGTCCAGAAGTGTTGGCACTGTGGATGTGTTGTTAGACAAAGTCTGACAGATATTTCAGGATCTTTATTCAGGGAGACGTCAGGGGAATCATGCCCTGCTCTACCAGACGGTATAACATCACTCACTCAGTCACTCTATAGGCTACTTTTTCCTTGTCTCGGTTTGTCCATCATTGTCATGTTACATCATCTGCCTCCGTTCTAAATCATGGATCACTCATGTCAAACTCTCGTCCTCAGTGGTGCTGGCAGCTGAAACCATATTTTTTAACCGTCTCAGATTGTCTCGAAACTTTTATCTGCCGAGCTGTGATTAAGTGTCGCTCTGTGCTGTCTTCCCTCTAACTCGAATATTCAGTGCCGGTATCTGTTAAATAAATACCGATCAAAATTACTGTGTAGGATAACAGATATAGAGAAAGATCCAATCTGATCCAATCCAAAAACCATAAATATCACATGAATGTGTCGCACACATGCACATGCTGTAAAGACAGACGTGTACCACAAACATCATGTGACCAGTATGTGAGGGAGAAATATCTGAATTATTTAAGATAATAGAAAAAAAAATTATTTGTAAAAAGGCTGTATGGAACTGAAACTGGTCGTCCGTGATACCGGTATTGGACATTTATAAAAGGCGTATTGAGCCACCACTATCCATATAGTAATGTTTTTGTTACACTTGAATGAACACATCTCAATTAAGAACTAAAAGAATCGCAATACATACGTTCTTTCTGTCTCTTAGTTTGGTCATCTGTGTTAGTCAAAAGGATATAATTTCCCCTGCATACATTGCAATTCCACACATTCTCTCTCTCCTCTTCTTAATGATACAATGAATCTATGCTGCTGTCAATGTGAGCTCTTATTCTACCTCTCTCATTATTGTCACTGAGTCATCAAAACAACCTGGAGGAAGAAGCGTGCACACACTAGGTATTGATTTTCACATGATAGCACATCACATGCTTTTATTGTTTGGGGAGCTCAATAGTGCTGACCATGGTTTCTTTACTTTAGTCAATATCTCCCCACAGAGAACCTGCAGCCACAATCCTCCTTCCATAACAGTCATTGACTGGCCTGGTTTAAATTGGGCTGCAGGGGGAAGTGCAGGCATTGTTAACGCCAACAGGCAAGAAAAGAGAAACAGAGGAAGGTTAAGAAATATAGACTGCAATCACAGCCGTTGCTCACATTCATTCTAGGTCTTAATGTGTTGAGTAAAGTTTGTACAGTTGGAACAAGTGAACAAAAATGACACTTTAAAATGCATCTTAGCTCTCTCAGACCTCTTTACTGCCAACACTCCTAAAATGACATTTTCATTTTTGTTATGCTGTAGAAATGTTTTGTTGAGGGGGTTAAGGATGCTAGGAAGCTGCATCAACCAGCCCTTCATCAGCTATAACTGTCTTTGTTGTCCATACTCACAGGTAGAATGCAAAAAGGCCCAGCCTAAGGAAGTGATGTTTCCACCGGGGACACGAGGTCGGGCCAGGGGTTTACCATACACAATGGAGGCCTTCATGCTGGGCATGGGTATGCTAAGTAAGTACATAGCATGCTGTGTGTGCAAGAGACGTGTTCTTTTTTTCTCGAGGTGGCAAAGAACGAGAACAAAGTTATTTATGGCCAGGACTTTTCATACTTCATGAGCAACTCAAGAGCAGAACTCCTGGGAGGTCCTCATAGAGAATGACAGTATTTCTGCATGAACCACACAAAAAAAAACTTTGCAAGAACTCTGTGCTTTCCTCTGTGTCTGGAAGTACCAATATCATTACCAATAAAATAGCCACTAGGGGGCGATTCCACTGGTTGCGAAAAGCACTCCATGAGATTTATAACATCACTAAAGACATGCCTGAAGATTTTCGCCAGTTTCAGGTCTTCCTCAATAGAACTTGATGTCAATTTTGTAAATTGTGTTCCCATTTGAGGAAAATAGTATGCAACATATGAGTGGACCCACTTGGGATTGGGATTATCGGCGCATGGTTGCAGGAGCCTCCTCTGAACTTCCGGGTGTGAAATCTCAACATGACACTGGTCAAACTGTGATGCTGGAGGTCTCATAAAAAAGGGAGTTCAGATGTTTATTGGTGATGTCAAAACACAGCTTCAATACTTTACTGCCAGTTTATACAATAAATGTCACCATTATCATCCTGCTACAAAGACAATATGTCAGTGTGGTTGTATTAGGTCCCCATGCACACTGTCATCCAGAATTCCGCCAAAGACAGGAATAGTCTCCTTTTATTGCAAACATGGCTGCCACCATGAACGTGAGAAAAACAGATTTTAGTCATTTAAAGTGGAACTTAACCCCCTCTTCTGCAGCCTACTCTGCCTAATGCCCCTTTTTGAAAAGTGCCATCGAAGTGGGACCTGAGTGAGGGGGAAGAGGATGGAGGGAGTGTGCAGAGCAGTGAGGGGACGCGGTCTGCTAGTAAAATCTGACTCGTGAGTTGCGGCTGTCTAACGAGGTACAGCTTTTCACGTGATGGAGAAAGAAAGGCGACAAACCAGAAGCTGCTGCATTTAAAAAAGGGGGAGGAGCATGGAACAATGAGCCCCGCGCTGATTAGATAAGAGTGTACCAGTGGAAACTAAAATAGCCAATGGCACAATTTCAATGTGGTAGCTGGTTGTTTGACCAGTGAGAGGCAATAGAGACACTGATTTTTATCACAACATCATTTCAATACTTTACACTACTACACAACTGTGAAGATTTGCACCTGGGTCAACAAATACTATACACTGGCTTACACCTGAAAAAGTTGTTATGGTTGTAGTTACACTAACAAAAGACTGACATAATAAACTTTAGGCCTGCTTAGGTCTTTGGACTGGAAACCAGCACACAAATTGCTATACATGTATTTAAAAAAAATAACCAACTCTTTGTATGGATATAAAATATTTGATTTTACTTTTTTTTTCAGGTTATCCAAACATTGTAGCTACATATGGCAGAGGCTACACTGGTTTTGCCCCAAGCTATAGCTACCAGTTCCCAGGTAAGTTCTATATATTTACAAACACACACGCGCGCACACACACACACATAATATGTATATATGTGTTTATATACACCTGCAATGTGAGTTAAATTTTCTGCTCAATTAGCACTTAACTAACATGAAGTATAACATTTCCTAAAACAGATGTACACCTCCACTGAGCTCCCATTGCCCTAATTAAAACATTTAAAACAGTGGCTTAGTGCTGAGTCTTCAAAACTGAGTCTGTGTAATATATCCTGGCGAGGTTTCTTTCACACCTGTCCGCCCCACTGAGCCACTAATACATGTGGTGTTCAAAAGTCTGCCCAGTAACTAATGTGGGTTTCAAATACATTTAGATGTTCACTAAATTAAATGTAACCCTAACCCTTAGTTTTACGTTGCTACTCTACGCGCAGTCACACTTCCATGACCACTGTAGAACTGTAGGGTTAAAGAGCTGCTCCACTGTGTTTGCCGAGCAACTTTAGAAGGCTTATATTCTCAAAGTGGCAGCATTATCGAATTAGAATGAGTTTGACTGGGTTAGAGCAAAAAAAACAACTAAGAATTATGTGTAAATGCGCCTTAAGAAAGATGAGCCCAATTGGCCAAATGATGGAGCTGTAATTAACAGCCCTGAAAAAGAAACATTTGGTAATTCCACGTCTCTCACACTATGAGTAAAATGCATTTTTAAATCCACTAACTTAATTTCCAAACTAGAAAACAAACATATTACACTTAGAATCTGTGGCTTAGAAATCTCATGCATACATATTTGTCTCGCTAGTTATATTTTTTTAATTTCTGCCTCATCCAATTTAAAATAAAGGTTTAAGTCCCTGCTCTAAATCCCTTCTGGTTCTCCCTGGTTTCCCCCATTCTTTGCACCTCCTTCACTTTTCCTGTTGTTCCCTGATTGCACCAGAATGACCTTGGCGCTCATATATGAAAGGTGAAAAGAAGCCCCCCCTCTTTCCCTTTGTAGTGTTGAGGGATTTAGAGTAACTGGCTCACAGTGGAGGCTGGCAATCGACCGTTGAGAGAGAAAGGAGCTCATCTTTTTCCCAAAGAATTGCCCATAATTCTTCCCAGAGACTCAATTCAGCAGAGGTCAAACACAGCGGCTCATGCCAGTGGATGTTTGTGGGAAGCCTCTAACTGTTCAGTCACCCACTTCTTTCTAATGTGGTGCTGTTTTATTACAGACTGATTTAATGTCAGCTTTGTCACTGCTTTATCTTATTTTCACAGCCATTTTACTTCCCTTCCGTGTGATACGTGATAATATTCCGCCGGTAAATTACAACAGTTACGATTACAGTTTCTCCCACCACGTTGGCATTGTTATTATTTTAATGTTATTCACATAATATTCTACGGTATAAGCTCATGCCAGTTTACACCTGGTCCAGTGGGTTTCACTACTGATTACTGTTTTTTATTTTGTTGGGTCTCATTCTGTGTAATGTGCACCAAGTGTGGGAGATATATAGTTTAAGATCGAGGCCTTGTAATGTTACAGATAAAACTCAACAATTTACACAATGAGCGAGCACCTCCTTCCCAACTGGATGGCAGTAGAGAGGGAAAAAATACCTCCCTTTTACCAGGAAGGAACCTGCAACAGAACATATTAGATGGAGCCTGCTCTCAGCTGGTTGAGGTGATATGAGATAATAGGAGAGAGGAGAGAACACACGTTTTTAAATGCACTTGTGCAATCTCACTTAACTTTTTTAAAACCAGAGAGACGCAGCAAAGAAGCACAGTCAGAAATACTATATTATACTGAGAGAGAGATGTGTGTTGTGTCCCAATGCATCTTTCCAAGGAAATAAAATTGCTTTTTACACAGGCAAATTTGCAAATGTTGATGATCAAAGTGTGCCCTTTTTAAAAATGTATATGTAAGAAAATACGTTTAATTCCTTAGAAAAGCTACAGAGTGCTGCTCTGAAGTCAAGCTTGTAATTCTGACACATGGCATCTATGTGATTTCCCCAGATGTGATTTATGTGTTTTAGGGCTGGGCGATATATCAAAAAGTATAGTCATCGAAATGTACGGCGATAATCAACGTCATTTTTCCGCTATATTCGATAATTCAAAAAAAGAAAACAAATTAAAAGTCGTTTTCGGCTGTGTGTGTAGGTAGGCAGGCTACCAGTATAATTAAATATAAATAAATGTAAATGTTTCTTCACTCACTCTCACACAAAATAAATCACTGCAATTGATACATATCATATATGTCTGATATGTGACAGTACTGATATCTGTGTGTCACGGTGCGCATGCTTATATCAGGCAAATACCGCCCAGCCCTAATGTGTTTCTTTGTGTGACAACTTGGACACTGATGCAGCAACACAGTGATTTATTACTAATATTTTTAAAATACATTTTATTGAATTTGGGTATTAAAGTAGAACAGAAGTACAAGATAAAAATGGGTAAAAGACACAGGAGAATTTGTATAAAATGCAATAAGACAAAACATAGTTTACTGTTCTGTGCTGTTTTCTCAGGCTTCCCAGCCGCAGCGTACGGACCAGTGACGGCCGCGACAGTAGCAGCAGTTCGTGGCTCAGGTAGGGGAACCCATGGAAGAGGGGGAAGCTACATGGCATACGGACAGAACGCAGGGGCAGGTAATCGCTCTGTCAGTATTCTGTGTAGCCTGACACTCTATCCATTCACTTTCCTTACATGTGTGGTCTGCTTAGCTTCCTGTCAACACACAAACACATTTTTTTTTCTATTCATTTGGTATGATTGCAGTTAAACACATGTTGCTGCAAAAACCAGGACCCAAAATGTATTTAATGAGCAATCTCAATTACATCTATGTTGAAAGCCTTTAGTGTTGCTTTTCACTTCCTATGTTCCTCATGTTCATAGCATGTCACATGTGGTGGCATCAGCGTGTGTATGAATGATCACATTTCATTGTAATTTACCCAACAGAGTTTTGGTCAGTCAATTTTAATATAATATTAAAAAAATAAAAATGTAAAAAAGTAGTGCTTCAAAAGATCATCAGCCACCTCCAAAGAATGGTACCTATTTAACTCATACTGTATAACACACACACTATTACAGTGTTTCCCAACCCTTTGACCTGCTCCAACACACTACAAATGAACAGCTTGTTACCAGGAGCTTGATGAAGATCTGATCGTTTGAATTTTACTTATAGTGCTTTACAAATGTATCAGACCACCAGCCAAAGCCGCAGCTGCCCTAACTTAACAGCTTTAGTAATCATCCAAATAATACATGTTTTATGTTTCTGTAATGGTTAATGCACCAATATGTAGAAGCTCTTTAACCAAAATTATGCTTTTAATGCTAAAATAGAATTATTATTGTTATCCATGAATTTTCCCTTTTACTGTTTCACAGAAAACAGAAACAAATCGTAAACCACATTATTATTTCTTTATTAAGATGTCAAATTGTAGTTATTTACTTGCATTCCTGAACAGAAACATTAGTTTTAGTGGTTGAATGTTTTGCTTGATTCAGTTCTGACTTCTCAGAGAAACCCAGTGAGCTGCATCAAATTTGGGGATTTGCCAAATAAATAGCAATAACATTTTTAGGTTTAAACACATTTTTGAAAGATGACATAATATGTCTTCTCCCTTTTATGACAGGTCATCTAATACATGTGTTAACCACTGTATCTTAAAAAGAGCTATATTTTCATTTGATTTGAACCTATTGATTAATTCAAGATTAAACCAAAGAGAAAAATGAACCAGTATTTTAGAGCAGCGACATACTGCGTTAATGTAGCTTCACCCTATGGCACAATAGTTTGTCTTGTCTGTATGATCTTAGTTTGGGTTTTGACATGGCCAATAATGACCCTTAATTTACTTAACATGTGAAAATAATCACCACCAAAGATCTGAAAGATTAAAGTTATGGATAAAAACACAAAATGAACAGCATGGTCACGACAAACAAAGCAGCTGCTTCATTGTCTGCGTTCATTCTTCAGCAGACAAAACAGAGAGAGGAACCGTGAAATACTCTTCACAACCAAGTTACTTGTGTTTCAGCAGTCATTTCTCTCCTGCAGCTGTTGCAGGATGTCTTATTATCACACAAGAGACATACATTTATTTAAATGGATCTTTTAATCCTGTGATTTGTGCAGTAAATTGCACATGAGCTCAGCGGCAGGGTAACGTCAGGATGGATTCATGCACAATCCTTCGGGGATGCATGAGCAGTTATTCTCAGTGGTGCTGGAAGGAAGCAATGTTTCTTCATATAATGGTTGTGGTTCTCAAGTACTGTAGCCAGTATTGAAAGCGGGGGGGGGAGTAACAGGAAAGACATTTCCACAGAAATTATATAACCTAATTCTGTCATTTAAAAAACAATCAGTCAAGGTTATTATAAAAGTCAGTAATGGAATACCACCCCCACATACCCTTTCCCCACCCACCCTAACCCACTGTCTCCCAGGATTCCCTGATTATGGGTTATATTCTGCATCCGGAGCCGGCGGTGACGTGCGAGGAGGCGCGTCTTACTCTCTGGCTGACTACAGCTCCCTGGGGCCCCAGGCTGCTGCTCAAATCCTGCCCAGTGGTCATGCCAGCTCAGCGTGCAACTCTCCCACTTCCCTCCAGCACCACCTACACAGCCCGGAACCTTTTAAGAGCCCAGGTGTGTACCTCCGTCTCTCTGCTGCTGCTGCTGCTGCTACACAAGCTGAGCAGAGTGTGGAGAGAAACAGTTTGCCCTTATTGTTGGTTTTCACACGTTGCGTTTTTTTGGAACATGTGTACAATAAGAAGAAGATTATTTGATGTGTTTTGATATATTATCTATAGTTTGTTTTGTAAAATAAGCTGAAGATACACTGAAGACACATTAAATAGCTGCCAGGTGAGTCTGGCCAGCTGGAGATTAAATCTACACTGTGTCTGTTCAGACTATTCTCCGGACAATAAAATAAATAGCACACAAAGTATTCAGATATAATGGTGCTTTATTTGGTCAATTTATTTGGTAAATTTACATATAAATGTACGTATATGTATGTACATATATATACAGTATATGTACATACATGTACATGTACATGTATATGTATATATACACGGAGAATTATGCCAACTTTTTAATCACTTTCGTCACAATGCGCTAAATTCCTGGAATTGTTGTCTCGTGGAGTTCCGCTTTGTCCGTAAAAAACGCAAGTATGCTGGCGAGGGCAACAGAATCCAAAAACCGGAAGTCCGCGAAAAGTTCTATTCTTGTCTCCACAGTGCAGCACAGAGTCCTACACAAACTTCTAGCCTCAGAGGATTTATCTGTCCAGTGGATACATGTTATATATGACGGCAATGTGCCTGCTAGAGCCTGCAAATGATAACTTTTCCAAATGCTAACTGCTGTTAGCTTCCTGTAGCCTCTGTGGAATTTCCTGTCCCTTAAGTTTCGTTTTTCTTTTTTGTTTTTTTTTAAGGTTGACTGAAAGAGATACTACTAAACCGAGTGTTCTGAACAGGGCTGTTTCGGCAGGGTGATTGAACTGCTGTTGTTCTTCATCCTTATGGTATTGACCAAAGCATGTCACAGACATGTTCATCAGGACACCAGGGAACTAGTTTAACTTGGAGAAATAGGGGATAATATGACCCCTTTAATGTTTGCCAACAACACTTGCAGCAAAATGATGACGCAGTTATGCACTTTCCTGATTGGTTCTTACTGGGTCGTGACTCTGTTAACACTTCGCTGTCTAATTAAATGAATACTTGTTCTTACATTTCAACATTGAGGTTTTTCTTTTGTTGTAGTCTTTGAAACCTGTACATGCTGTGCCATATATGGTATCGCACATTTTACTACTCCAACACATGACACTAAACACAGAATGGATGGTGGTCTGCAGCTTCTCTCTTATTTGATATTACTCCCCTCCCGGTGATGTGAGTTCATGAAATGTTTTAGCACACATTACCCAGTACACCCTGTGCAATTTCCGGCCTGTCAGGCAGCAGGCGAGGTCCAATACCCCAGCTACTTTGGACAAGATAATCACCATCATATATTTAAAAGAGATAACTGGAAAAGGAGCAGGAGGAGATATGGAGGGGAAGGGGATGTGGGTGTGCAGAAGTGTGAAGGCTCTCCTCGTGACAGGTGTTGATTAGATGAGGACTGTTATGTCCAATTCCCCTGTGCAATTTTTGCCAAGCATTCATAAACTGCCTGACATATCTGCAAAATGCTTAGAACACCAGCATGAAGGTGAGAAGTGTTTTTTTGACCTTTGATTTAGTGGATTTATATATAAAAAAAAAAAAAAAACTTAAGCTGCACTTGAATCGTATATTATGTAGAGATAATCTGCCCACCATTACATAGCTAATAAAAGTGTCACAACTCTGATCATTTCTTTATTATGTTAACAGTTTTACTGTGTGTCAACAAATCCCATGGAAGGCAGTTAGTGGTATTTTGTTTCAGTGGCATGCAGGGATGTTAAACACAGACCAGTGTGACTGTAAAAGTGTCCCTATGTCATTTAGGAGGCAAAATTATTTGAGCAAATTAGACGGTGGTCACAGATAATCTAACAATTATGTTCACATGTTAGTGTGGGAAACTACTGAGGTAGAGGTTTGAGCTCTCTGAGTGCTTTCTCTCAACCAGGATTATATTCATAACAGATTAATCTGTCTATGTATTTTCGTGATTAATCAAGTAATCGTTAGGTCCATTAAATGTCATAAAATGTTGAAAAATATTGATCGGAACAAGCCACAAACCAAAATGACTCCGTTTTATGATTTATTTGTTATATGAAGCAAAGAAACCAGACAATATTCACATTTAAGAAGCTGAAAAATCACAGAAAAAAGTAATCAGTCAAAATAATTGACAATTCATTTAGTAATCGTTTAATAATCGATTAATCGACTAATTTCAGCCCTAATCTCAACCATGTTAGTGTTTCCCACAGAGCAGTTAGATATGTAAGATGATGAGACACAATCAAGTCTCTGGTGTTTCCCTTGCATTGTTTTGTGTGAAAGGTGCTATATAAATGTATTGATTAATTTCTGTCTGAAAAACAACCCCCTGTCTTCTTTGTCTCACCGCTCTTTTCAACACACTTGAGTATGAAATGAGTAAAAACTCCTCATGTGAAGACAACACAATATTTGAAATAAGTTTCTGACAGAAAATGACACAGTCATCTCCTCCTCTGTCTTCCTCTGACACTCGGCGCTGCTCGGCGGTTGTTGCGTTTTGCCGTTGTCATGATAAGAAGTTAAGATGATCTGTCATCTCTCCAGATCATCACTGAAGCACGGAGATTGTGTCAGAGTTGCTCTATGATCGTTCGCCAGGCCACGCTCAACCTTTATCTCTTAGTGCCAGTTATAGATTCTCTTGTTAATCCATCTCTTGGCCGTTCCTCTACAGGAAGCAACCCAGCTCGGCCTGGCATATTTCCTGGTGCCAACAGTCCTGGTCCTGTAGCTGACCTCTATGGAACTGCCAGTCAGGACTCTGCTGTGGGCAACTATATCAGTGCCACCAGCCCTCAGCCAGGATCTGGCTTCAGCCACAGCATTGCTGTAAGTGGATCCATTTTTTTTTTTTAACCATCATCATTTCCCATTGCATTATAATCTCTCTGCACTCCAACTTTTTGCAGCTAAACTGATTTTTCACCCTCTACTATTGGATTATCCACACTTTTTTTTGTTTTTAACGTTTTCAAACTGATTTAAGTTTGCTGCTGCCTTAAAATCTGTGCTAACCTTCCACCTGTCCGTGATGGATGCACAACAAACTCACAGGAATCAGACCCTAAAGCAGACTCAAACAGTTAATATTGACGGGCAGTTTCTTTTACTGAAAGTAATGCAATGGTCGGCACAATCAAATCAGAAAAATCAGCAGGCTCAGTGCAAAGTCATGGAACAATTGTTTGCCACGTTTTGCTTTTCTCCATGGATCATGTACTGTCTATTATACATTTCAGGGTCCACTGATTGCAACGGCTTTTACGAATGGATATCACTGAAAGCTAACAGGTGACTGGTTGTTATCTTATTTGTTGTTATAGTGTGATAATTCTTCATCACCTGTCTGTTGTTGTGTCCATTTAAAAATAGCTTACCTCCAAATTCATGTCATGCGGTTTAGTTGCTCAACAAGCCAATGCAGATGTTCACTGGGTTTGTTCGGAGAACATGTCATATTCAGAATAATTACTTCAAGGACATTTCATCCCAATTCTCCTCTTTACATTTTGTGTTATGCTACCCAAATTACCTACTTATCAGAAGTAACAATAGTTTTTCAAGCTTCCTTTTCTCAGTGTTAAACCAGCCATAGCTGGACACGTGTAACATGTGCGCCCTCTTCAGACAGTTTTTCCATTGCTTTCTCTAAACATTTCTCCAGTTATTTGTGAATACAAGGAGGAGGTGCATTAGTCATACATGCGGTTCTTCCTCTGCTTCCATGTGCAGTAATTAAACGACGACCTTTTGTGTATTTCAAACATTATTGTTCCCTTGGGTTGAGACCACTCGAGACCCATACTTAAAACAGGGAATTTTTTTTGTGCAAGGTTGGAGCTCCTGCATGTTTCTGAAACAGTTACTCTCTGGTCTCCAAATCCATCTCACCATTTATATATTATTAAGCTTTTGGTGGCATGAAATAAAGAATTGTTAGATTAAAATTATGATACACAAGAGTGTGGGAGACTGTGCTCCAGAAATGTGACAGGTCTTTTCACTGGTTAGCAGATTTGTGAATGCACACTGCACCTTCCCACTGTGAAATTGAGACCCAGCAGAAACCCTGATTTAAGACATTTAAGACATTGCAACCTCTGTAAGTTGAGTGGGGTCAAAGAGGTAGACCAGCAGTCTCTTTCTCATATGGATGCTGTGCACTACATGACAGCTACTTCCATGTTTTCAAACTCTAAACATTTTACATACAAAGTCTGTGTAGTATCCAACTGAGCCCATGTGCAGATACAGGGATGAAAGCAGCAGACACTAATTTGATTTTTATTTTTCATTCACAAAAATGAGGGCATCTATGCATCTTTGAGGACATATCACATGTAGTCTGTGTCCAATGTAAGCCACACTGGAGAAGACAGCATCAGTGCAGCATTCACCACAGTATACCGCCTTTACTGTTGGACATGAATCAGCTGCTCATAGAATCATGCACTACTAAAAAGGCTTTGTGCTCAAACGATATCAAATCACATCGTTATTTTACTTCCCAGCATGGGGACGGGTTCTTATTGCTTGGCCTGAATTGTGCTCAGTCAAATCCATATCTCAGTATTCCATAAACCTGTGGAAACAGTGAATTGCATTATGGCTGAAGGTGATATGGCTCGTAGACTGTTGTTGAAGATGTCTGTCAGCTTCAGCACAAGCTGTTTGATTCCCTGTTTCTTTGTGTCTGAAGCCCGATGACTCATGTGCCTCCATAAAGGACAGAACAGGGTATCTGTGAGTCAGGGGAAAAATTTGAGCTCTTTTACAGCAATGCCATTGAAAACAATGCAATACAACATTAAAAAAAACGATACAAATGACAAAAAGTCAAATTTAACAAACACAGGACAGACAAGTCTAAACAAAACTCACACATATGGTCTGATTAGACATGTTTGTTGCAGACTCTGACCCATTTCAGACCTGGTATTATCCCTCCTGAGTGATTCAACCTTCACATCTGATCACCAAAACCACATAAGGAAATGGTTTTGGGGACACAGAGGCCATACTTGGATTAACATTGATCGCCACATGATTTATTTTCCTAATGGATAAAAATCTTATTTCATGTTACAGCAGCATGACTCTTTTTCTCTCTCTCTCTCTACCTGTCACTTGCGTAGACACACAGTCACAGAAGCACAACAGACACATCTGTACATTGAGATCAAACATGATAACAGGATGCGTTTTAATGTCAGGTGTGAATACTTGTGTATGGTTTTCTTGTAGAATTTTGCATGTTCAGTCATATCAGATATATCCAGTTTATATTTGATCTTGCAGTATGCTGTCTGGAACCTGAGTTTTTCTGTTTCTGTGCCCAGGTGATGTCATCCTGCACTAACCACTACAGCATCTACGCAGTGAGCCCCCCGGTGGAAGTGGCATCAGATGAAGAACAGCTCAGAGGAGGGGGGGAAAAAAAAGTAAAACATGATTATAGAAGGAGAGGAAGAAAAAAAAAAAGACAGTCTGTTGTACTGTAAGACTGACCTGCTGTTTGATTGATCCTTCTGACTGTCCTGTCACTGCTCTGTAGATATTTACTGGTTTATTTTACTTTTCTTGTTGAATTATGATCTTTTTGTACTTTCTAAGAATATACGTCTTTTAAACCTCATGTAAAAAGGTGTGTGCGTGTGCGTGTGCGTGTGCGTGTGCGTGTGCGTGTGCGTGTGTGTGTGTGTGTGTGACTCGCATAAACCAGCGTGACTCACTATTGACTTACTATGCGAGTAGTGAGTCACTCTGGTTTTACGTCTTTCTATGCCTCAGTATGTTTTTTTTTGTACCAGCAAACACAACGTGACTCACTGTAGTCATATTAGTTCGGTATTTGTTCATGAAAACAAAACAACACAAGACACACTTAACGTAAAGCTCTTAACAGTAACCTTGAACAGCTTTGGTTTTTAGCAATATGGTTAGTAAATGTACATTTCTGGCAATAAGTAGACTAAGATATCATCATAAGTCCTGTTTCATGTTTGTTTTCTGGTGGGGAAAAAAAAAGACAATGCTGTCCTTTTGTTACTATATCAATGCATCAGTGGTGAAGAAAGGTGGTTACATTCTTGGTGGCGTCATACTGAATAGAATGATATCAACTGTCCCACCCTCCTACAGTACTCAGTATACTGTAATGCTTTTTCAACTGTAGCTAATTTAATACCAGCAGAGTTGTCTACAATAAGTCCACAAGTCCACAAGTCGACGTGCGCACACGAATGCTGACAGGGTTCCTCTTTATGCTCTCGAGCTCGGTAGCATTAAAGCACATGCAAGACTTCTGGGAGTGTGAAAATAATCAGTTGTGCCCTTTAATTTCATTTGTTTGATACGGTCTATTGTCAAACAAGGGTTTGATATATTTTGGATATCTTTGTGCTTATTGACTACATTTTCACCACAGGTCACATTAACCCGTTCACATACACACGACTGCACTTCTTTCGCAGCTACCTGGCACAATTTGGGGTCTAATATGTTGGTTGAAAATACTTTAACAAAGTTTCCCCTGCTCTACCCGCAGAGCAACAGCCATGATAAATAAGGCTATGTTCAGATTACCTTAACTAAATGACTAATTGTAATTTTCTTTTGTTGGACAAATATACGATTTGTGATGATCGATATGTGGATATGTGACATGAGTGAGCTGGGTCATACCAGCATCCATGTGGATATTTTGCTAGTATGCCAGCACTGAACATTGTTGTCATCGGCCTGCAGCGGCAGCTCAGCAAAGGCAAACAACAATGCTGAGGAACCCCGGATTGGTTGCAAGGTCTTACTTACTTCAGTAGTTGGCTGTAGGCAACTGGATACATACATTTTACACTTGACCCTCTCACATGTAAAGCATACCAACTACACTTTTTAATCTGATGTCCTGGAAACGGCAAACAAATTTGTGGAGACAGACGTCACAAAAACCCAAGCAATTCCAGTCGCCTATAACCAGCTACTGAAGAGGACTATGACCTTGATGACTGAAATAACAATACAGTATTTGCTTAATTATTCACTGCTTATTTCTCTACTGAACATTTACAGTATAATATTACAGCTATATAAATGGTGTGATGTACACATTTGTTCTTTTCATTGGTCACAATGGTTTGACAACTTTAAAAAAGTGGTTTCCCATAAAAAAATACGTTTGCGAAACTCCCCCACAACATCGCTATGATATCTGACCAATCTCTGCTTTTATACTGTGTGGTCTCACATATATGAGGTTTTCTCATGTGGCCACATGAAGGTCACATGATACCAGACACTTGTAGTCATGGATCTTATCTATGATGAATCTGTGGCTGGTCATTTGAACACAGCTATGAAGTGCAGATACAGTGTTATGTGTTATTACCTCAGTCCTGTGTGTTTGGTTCTGCTGACCATAAAAATCTACATACTGTACGTCAGAAGAAGCCTCACTTCTTGCACATTATTTTAAAGTGAACTTTTTGTTTTTATGAACAGCCATTTTTAGTTAAATAATCTCAAACCTGCAGACCACTGTACGATCAATCGTCACGTGGAACAAAAAACCTGAATGTCTAAAAATAGCATCACGTAAACAAGATTCTGCTAGAACTTCACTAAAGACTCAAACTTTCTTTCAAAGGTTTGGAATGACTAGACTAGTACAAATTGATAAATGTATACGCTGTTTGTTTTGTTGTTGTTTTTCATCTGTGCTGATGAAAACAGTTTTGCAAATTACTTTTACAAACCATTGTAAGCCGATTACTGGACCGTCTCTGAAACAGAGACTTCTAGTGTCAAATAATCCAGACAAAGTTTGTATGTTATTAATGAAGAAAAGAAACGTTAATGTTCCCCTGTATGAATTGCATTTTTATGAACAATTTGTATGAATATTTTTGTGGTTGTTGACAATTATATGTGCAATATCTATAAAGCTAACAATAATAATAATAATGATGATAATAATAATAATGTGTGCTGTACATCCGCCCCGTTCTCTCTCCATTTCCTGTCATACTATACGATAGTCTTCAGTTACTGTTCATGTATTTGAGTAATGTATACAAAAAGAAAATGTAGGAGTGCTGTCTTTAATACCAATGTAGTGATCTTTACATGGATTTCTTAAAACGCCTAGTTACTTGTGATGTTCTCTAGTTACAATATTAGCTTCGACTCATTATTTAAAGTAGGACCAGTGAGCGTAGACTAATTTTTCCATCTGGGATTTCTTTATTTTCTTCTGTTGATGTTCAGTTCCATGCTGCTCTCAACCAAAGCTCTCCTAAAAACATTTAAAAAAAAAAAACTAAAAAAAACTGCTGTAAGTTGTTCTTGTAAACGAGGCATTGCTGCCCTTGAATGTTATAAAAGGGTTTCTGCTCCGTACTACCTTAAATGCTAATGCTTGATATGCAAAACACTTTGCTTTGTTATAATCAGAGAAACGTTAAAAGAACAGAAGGGAGTTTACGACACTGACAACATTTGATTTGTTTACTTTTAATGATGATTATAAATAGCAACAATCTGAAAGTCGGCTACTCGGTTCTATTTTTCAATTGTGTTTTTTGTTTTTTTTTACCTGTTTAATTGTTTAAACAAATCAAGAAACCCAAATTGGAACGGCATACCTTTTTTAGCAACATAATTCTTTAGTATAAATTCTGAATTTCATAGGCCAAGAATCATAAATTAATATGAAGTACAGCATCATCGTGTCTTTATTAAAATGGGACATATTATGCAAACTTTTTAATCATTTAAATCCTTATATTTGGGACACTGGAGGTCCTATCAGTCGACAAAGTGTGAAAAAAGATGATTCACTCATGTTTTGTGGTCCTCCTCGGTCTAAGTACAGGAGATAAAACACATGATGTTGACTGGGACGTCACAATGCGCTAAATTCCTGAATTTGTTGTCTCGCAGAGCTCCGCTTTGTCCATAAAACACACAAGAGTGCTGGTGAGGACAATAATATCCGAAAATCGGAAGTCCGCGAAAAGTTCTATTCTTGGCTCCACAGTGAAGCACAGAGTCCTACACAAACTTCCAGCCTCAGAGGATTTATCTGTCCAGTGGATACATGTTATATATGACGACAATGTGCCTGCTACAGCCTGCAAATGATCACTTTTTCAAATGCTAACAGCTGTTAGCTCCCAGTAGCCTCTGTGGCTGATGTCATTTCCTTTCCCTTAAGATTCGTTCTACCTAAAGAGATACTACTAAACGGAACGTTCTGAACAGGGCTGTTTTGGCAGGGTGATTAAACCCATTGAACCATCCTTATGGTATTTTGACCAAAGCATGTTACAGGCATGTTCATTAGGACACCAGGGAACTAGGTAAACTTGGAGAAATAGGAAATTACGGAGACCCCGAAGTGACATGAGAAAAAAAAAATGACGAAAAACATTTGAAATCTTGAGTCTCAAAGTCGAGTTTCAACGTCGAAAATCTCGATTTTCCAAAAAAAATATGAACAAACATTTTTTGGGGAAAAAAAATATTTTTTTTCATATTTTTTGGGAAAAAAGATCTCGACTTTGAAACTCAAGTTTCCAAAAAATTATGAAAAAAAAAATGTTTTTTCAGATTTGTTTTTTTTTTCTTTGGAAACTCGAGATCTCAATTTTGAAACTCGAGATTTCATTTTTCTTTTTTTTTTCTTCTCATGTCACTTCGGGGGCTCCGTAGGAAATAATATGCCCCATTTAAATTTAAATCAAACTCTACAGAAGCTTGATAACAAGCTGTTCCTCTGAATCAGGTGTTTTGGAGCAGGGCAACATCCCAACCCTGAAGACTTCAGGGTCTTCAGGGTTGGGAAACACTGCACTATATGGTCAAAATGGAGGAGACCCAGAAATTTTCTGTGATAACTTTATGATGTCAGACCGGCAGACTTCCCAGTGTTGCAGTATGTGTGACCAAACTCACTTTGTCCTCATGAAATCATCTGTTCCTGCCCAAACCACTTTAGAAACTTTGACTGTCATCGCAGCTCAAAAACAATGTAGAGCAGAGGTGTCAAACTGGTGGCTCACCGTTCAATATCATGTCATAATGAAAAAGAATTGGTTATTATTATTAACATTAACTTACACACATAATTACAGTTGTCCACAGTATTTTGTTACTTACTTTTAGATATATTTTTCTGTTTTTGCTCTTAGTGGATTTATTTTTCATCATAAATATGTAATTATCATGAAGTATTCAACATTCCATATCAAAATAAGGACTTTTACTTTACTGAACAGTTGATTTTCCCAATTTGTTTCCTTCAGACCAGACAAGGCGCTCATTTGCCTCCATGGTTATTCAAGTTTGACACCCCTGATGTAGAGCATGAAATACAAAAAAAAAAAAAGAAGCTGCCATTGTTACACTAAACCTCCTGTATGTTGATACACCTCCACTGCAGAGCCTGGTTTTTGGTTCTCATCTGGTCGAAATGCTCTTGAGAAGGGTGGAGAGGCTTTTCAGGCTCGGCCTGGAATAACAAATGTAACAGCGTTCCTTTATCTCTGAGGACACATCATAGTTATTTAATAACTCAATATAATGCCGTTTTAAGTGTCGTTAAAGTATGAGCCGTTTAAACTTTTCACACAGTTGATCCAGTTCCACATGTACCCCATGATTTCCGTACACGTTCATTACTTCAGATGACTTACTTTGCTCTCATGCCTCGCACTTTAGGGTAGCATGGTTCTACGGTGTCGCTTTACTTGAACAGCTTACAGTTCACGAATGTAAGATATATTTTTTTTTACGTTCATCGTGTTAAACGTTTGAGTTTGTCACTGGATAAATGTTGGCTCCAAAAAAAAAAGGAAAAAAAAGTGAAAAAAACACAATATAATATGACCTGTAATGTATTTGAATATTTATCGTGAGTGTTCTACTGTATCCACATAAACTTGAATCCTGAGGCAAGTGCTGGACTAGTAATGGACAACTGTACATACTGTTACTGCTCATTCTCAGTGATCACTGGGGATAATTAGATATTTAATTCATGGGCACAACATTTATATATAAATACACAGAGGGAAACACACTCGTTACTAAATGGTACTGAAAGTACTACAATAATAATAATTAGTTTTGCAGTATAGCACAAATTCTTGAGCGGTGCAGAGTCATAATATCTCAACATGTAGCAGTGGAAGCTTGTCCTTCATCTGGACAATGCTGATTGCCTTGCTCATTCCTGCCACTTGCCTTTTTTTTTTAATGTTAATGGACATTTTAAGTTTTGGGCTGACTGAACAGACTGAAAGCATCTTTCAGTGTGGGTTGCTCAATCCCTGTAAAAAAAACAAAACAAAAAGAAAACACAACAACAACAACAAACAAACAAAGAAAAAAATAGACAAAGAAAAAAGGGGAAAGTGGGGAAAAGTGGATAAGAGTTTCGCACATCCAAGATGTGGAAAATATAATTTTATACTTGTATTTTATATTAATGATAATAAAGGTTGTTTGTCAACGGTTGCATTCTCTACTGTGGTCCAGAAATCAATGTGTTTGTTTAAGAATGAAATAAAATTGTTTTCAACGACTTGACCGAATGTGTTCTTCCCTGCTGATCGACACCAATCAGCATTAACAACATAATCTACATGTGGGTGTAGGTGGAGACGACATATTATCCTCAGATTATTTGTTACTACTTGAAAAGAGTGACATATTTGAGCCGTCAGCGTTCAGAAAACAAATCCGCACGCTGCAGCAACAACGTCCTCGAACATCGCTTCTACCACATGAAAAGAAAAACTATTGATGGATTTCCACAACCACAACAATGGCCACTTCCCAGCTGGAGCAGTTTGACCCAGAGGCCAACACTGACAGAGAAGAGGAATAAGCTGCTAGCTCCGCATCCTTTCAACCCACAGTGCAGCAGGATGTTTCGCTGTGGTATTGTAATGTTCCCGACCTGTTCTTCACATGACGGGTCAAATCACTGAGTTTGAGCTGCATCTGTTCGGTCCTTCTCAACAGAAACAATGTCATTTTATTTATTTATTTATTTATTTATTTATTTGGGGGTTTAGGGATCAGTCTGCCTTTTCATCACTCAGCCTAAAATAATAAAACAGGAGAATATATTACAAAAAAATTATTCAATGTTAAATCATCTCCACAACATTCCCATAAATGGAAAAACACAGGTT
This sequence comes from Microchirus variegatus, assembly GCF_963457635.1. Classification (NCBI taxonomy): domain Eukaryota; kingdom Metazoa; phylum Chordata; class Actinopteri; order Pleuronectiformes; family Soleidae; genus Microchirus; species Microchirus variegatus. The sequence goes on from NC_139804.1 coordinate 21,485,624, forward strand.
CCTCCATGTAAAGTGTACTCTCAGGCTGTCGAAGCCTTGAAAAGATGAATTTGAACGACGCTTGCTCAGCTTTGTCGCTCTCCTTCACATCTGTCTCGTTGAATCTTCTCCACTCTGCGCGACGCCACTGACCCTTGACTAACATTCCAAAAAATGTCATCTATGGCTGTCATGACACAAGTGATGTGAAATGATATCACAATGTATTTTAGTAATCTTTGATATCCTGAAAGCTGTGATGTTGTGTATTGTTTGGAAGACAACGTTTGTTTGCTTCTGCGGAAGTGAGAGTTTTTATGTTTGTGGATCGAAGTAAAAAAAATATAATGTCATTGTTATAAAAATCGGATAATTGAATATACAGCAATATGTCAAATATAAATAACTGGAATAGCACTCGGAGAGCGGAGACCTCCGCCAAGGCAGCGCAGTGCCTACAAAATAGCAATACAAATAGTGATGGCGTCTACGGATCACACCCAAAATGTAATCACTTGTTCCTGGTCCCATTGTGGACATTTCCTGAAAATTTCATCCAAATCTGTCCATGATTTTCGAGTTATGTTGGTGACAGACAGACAAACTCCGGCGTGAACATACCTCCTTGGCAGAGGTCAAAAATACACAGAAAAGTGGAAATGGCATTTATTAATCACAAGTTCATACATTTCTGAATGTTTTGATTGTGAGAGAGCAGTGAAGTCCACTCGTCCACTCCAGTAGATGTAGTTGTTTTGTGTAAGTTTGTCCAGTTTCTGGGACAAACCTGACAGATAATTCACCTGCAAACAAACACATAGTTTGAGGAAGTGCATGTCACTGTTCATAGTCTGTAAAACATTGTCATTGTTGAAGAGGAAATGGGGCAGAGGAGGAGTTTTGGTTTAACATAACTTTTCCTGGACTCAGGTGTTTACGGAGCCCCCGAAGTGACATGAGAAAAAAAAAAGACGAAAAAAAAATAAATAATGGAAATCTTTGGAAACTCGAGATCTCGACTTTGAAACTCAAGATCTCGACTTTGGAACTCGAGATCTCAAGTTTCAAATTCATGATCTCGAGTTTCAAAGTCAAGATCTCGAGTTTCCAAAATATTTACTTTTTTTTTTTCTCATGTCACTTCGGGACTAAGTAAGCAAAAAAAAAACCACAATGATCAAAAATAAAAATGAAAAAGACAGAGATAATAATCAAGTGCTTGATTTAAGCTTGTTTGTATTCCATGGCTTTCTGCATGGAATTTGCATGTTCTCCCCGTGTGAGTGAATTTTCTCTGGGTTCTCTGGTTTCCTCCCACAGTCCAAAAACATGCAAAATGGGGATTAGGTAAATTGGACACTAAATTGACCGTAGGTGTGAGAGTGAGAGTGGGTGGTTGTTCTATGTATGTGTCCCTGTGATGGACATGGCGAACTGTCCAGGGTGTGACCCTGCCTATCTCCCTACGTCAGCTGAGATTGGCATGTGAAGGATGAACACAGGATGATGGCACATGAATCAACAGTGAATAATAGCAGTGACAGCAGTGAGTAGATCAGCCGATTGAATCACAGCAAGGGCTTTAAAAAGCTACTTAAATTTTATGACCAACAGTATCATACAATTTCAAAGCGCATCTCCGTGAGGCCTGGAGTGACAGAGAGTCCAAACAAATCCATTCAGAAAACATTTGGAGCTAAGAAGACCCAGTGATGGCGACAACTACAGTACGGGGCTCTCTTCTCAGTGAGGAGAACCAATTAAAATAAGTTGAAAAATGACTGCAGGTGCAGGAGGGTCTCTTGAGAACTCATTTGAAGATGCCTTGTGTTGTGTGGATTTAAAGAACAATGCCGTAAATGTGGATCTGTGTGAAGGTTAAAATGTAACCAGGACTTTTGAGTTCAGCCAGTTTGACATTATTTGCCTCGTTCCTGCCTTTTTGCTTGTCGTTTGCCGCTCTATGTCTATATTTACTTGACTCATTGGTCAGAGTTTGTATTTTAATTTTAAATATCAGCCTGTACGGCTTCGAAATTTATCTAAAATATGCTGAAATGGGCAGTTTCTGGCATATACAAGTGTTTTTTTCTTCCTTTCTTGTGTGTATGTGTCTGCCTGTGAGTGTGAGATGGGTTGCAGGTGTGAGTGTTTGATTGAAAGACGTGTGTGTGAGTGTCTAGGTGGATCGTGGGAGCTGATTGGTCCTGCACAGGAGGTTCCAGTATAAGAGGCCTGATCATCAGAGTGACAGTAGACATGTTGAACTGTTGAAACACATTTCAAATGGTTTGTGTAGTTTGTTGTTGGTGGGTTTTTTTGGGGGGAGAGTTGGGGAAGAGGGAGTCTCCTTCGTCTTGTTGCGATCAGGTTTTCCCCTCGGTCTGGTTGTAACATAAAGCGTTATTTACAAGCAGAGACAATTCATGAACTGGGGAGAACACTGGGGAGAACACTCATTCATCTTGATGAAACAGACAAGAATCAAGCGACTCATGGAGCAAACACAGGATCACTTTTGTCTTCCAGGGCTGTCTAGAGAAAGAGAACTAGACTGTTGGAAATCTAAGAACAGAATCCCAGTCCAGTGTGAAGTTACGACTGTCTAACGTTATACCGTGTGATCTGCATGCGTTTGTCCTCTGTGTGTGCAAATGTGTGACAGTCTATGATATCTTAAGTATAGATTTTCTGCTTTATTACAACATTAGAGAGCCTTTTTTGAGTTTGTAAAGCCTCACATTCCAAATCCATAGAGAATTAAAACAGACTATCACAACACTAAATACTTTACATTCTAAGATTTAAAGCTTTTGTGAGACGCTTAAAGCAGCACTGATGAGCAGAGAGGGAGATAATTTGAATATCCAAAAGTTCTAATATACACAGCACCTGTCACCCTGCCTAAATCTAGATCTATAGTCCTGAGTTGTGTCACGAGGATGAAGACTATAATAATTGTCATCCAACTGCCGCTTTTCAGAGCAGCAGAGCAGAAAACTGAACTGAACTGAACTGAACTTCTCCTACAAAAAAAAAAGTGCATGTGTGAATCATCACAACATCTAATGTTCCTGAATGAATTGATGAGATGCGAAAATGGGGATGGCATAGGAAATTAAAGAAGGGACAGCAAGAGAAAAGACAGATAGATCCTCACAGAGCAACATTATTTATTCAAAGCTATAATTAATAAGGGCCGTTTCATCATTACCCACCGCCCGTGATGGCTTCAATATTTAATGTTACTCTTGGGACTAAAATAGGACAACGTGATGCATTTCCTATTATGGGTGAGAGAGTCAGTGACAAGTTATGAAGTGAGAGCTTCTAAAAAAAAAAAAAAGTTGACATGGCAGCACAGGAGATCAGATTTAGATGCATGTGCTGACTCTTTCTGCTCTTGCGTCTCTGCACTTTCAGGTGTAGAAGACAGTGACATGATTGTGTCTTCTTGAAATGACCAAATCCTATACGTAGTCCTGCTGATTTATAAAAACCAAGAAGGAAAAACTGATTTAAATGTGTGTTTAACCTTATTTAAGAGTATGCGTGAAGTGGAGTGTGACGCATATTTAATAAATAAAGGGCGCGATACGGTGGGACTGAAAGAAGAAGTCCAGGCTGGTCCGAAGAACAAGATTGAGACAGTTTCTTTACTGCTCTTGGTTCGTCTGCTCATCTCTTATGCTGTGCTGGAACTGTGCTGTGTGAGTCCATGCAGATGTTGAATTAAACCAGGGTTGCTTTTCCTTTTCATTCAGTCAGAGTTGCCGCCACAGTCATATGCTCAGTTTCACAGATTATTTTTGCTTAAAGTTGGGAACAACAACAGCTTGGATTGTGTGTATATATATATATGTATATCGTATATTTTTATAAGTGCATAAAGCAGACTAATGTTAGAAGGTGAAAAGTTGTAATTAGCTGCCTCTTGGTGATTGTGGGTCAGAGGCAGCAGGTGGCAGCAGGATAATTACATTTGTGACAGTGTGGCAATTGAATTAATGCAAGCAAAACAACATAACAACTTTGTTATGCTCCAGTGAGCAATAACACACCAATCATAATCAGCAGCTGGGAGGCACAGAGAAATCTGTAGTGGATGCCAATGCGATCTATTAGAAGCCAGCAACTTTTCACTTCTCTTTAGCTGTTCTTTTCGATTCGGATTACTTTATTCTCCATTGAAACTTGCATAGAAGTTTTGTCAAATTACTTACCTTAAAGCACCACTTCACCCAAAAAAATTTTTTTTTGTGTGTGACTAATTTCCAGCGATAAATGTGTTATTCGATCATCAGACAGTGGATCTGTGATACGTGTCTCATTCCCACAACAACAGAGGACGTTTGGATTGAAATAAATATATAAAATTGACAAAAAGTCAACGTCAAAGTCACTTCCTTCAAAGAAAATAAAAGCCCTACTCTGCCCTACACCTACTTACTGTATTTCATTCAAGTTTTATGACTAAAAGATCTAAAAAAAAAAGCTCTGTCTCTGTAATAGAATGTGAATTAAACAAACACAGCAGAATCATAATGATTTTAAATATATTCTTCATTAGACCAAGTGGAGAAAAATAATCACCCTTTAAGTTACTATCTATGCATTTTTTTTATATGAGTCACAGTCATTGTATGTGCACACAGTGATCAATTCTGATTTTGAAACAATAATAATACAGCTGTCAAGTAAAGTGAGTACCATGCTGTGCTTTATTGTAACTGAGAAAAGGAGGAACGATTATTTCACTTTGAGGTACAGTCGACATGATGAGATATCGCTGTGACTGTGGAGTCTTTGAATCGGAAGACAAAGACACTGAACTAAAAATAGCATTCAATTCTTTAGAGTTCCTCCGTGCCTTTTTCTATGAATATTTAAATCAAGAACACTCTTAGACAAAATGAGGTAAATTAAGAAATAGCAAGTACAGTACATTCATACAGTATAGTTCTGTTGTTTAAAATTAGCTGCCGTTTGCGTAACATGCAAAAATCACAATAATCATTCATTTAAATAAGGACCCGTGATCTAGCTTTCTGACTGCAGTGTGATCATAGATATTTGCATTTTTCCCTATTTGATATTAGTACAGACTGATGTTTATGTTTTAAGGTAACAAAAAAAACAAAATATTCCACTTAATTATAAATTCAGTTTTATTATTGTTTTCACTCAAACATAGAGATGTTGGCGGGGGAAAATGTCAATGAACAAACAAGTCTTCAACTCTTAAGATAAAAGCATTCAAAGGGCAACACAGATCATTAATAACAAGGTCACAGTGACCTTGGCTTTCAACCACGAATATTAATTTGGTCATCTTTGAATTCAGGTGAATGTTTGTGGCAGATGTAAATACAGAAACCAGTTCTGGAACTTACTCAGAATTTCTGAGTCTTCTGACCTTTTTATCACCAGGTGCAGATAAAGTACAGATAAAGTCACTGTATGTGATTTCAACACTGACATACTGACTGTATTAGTTCTGCATTCAAATTACCATTAGAATTTCCAGGCCTGAAATAAAGCCAGTCCAGGTTTCGATCTTTCACTTTTGTGTCTGTGTTCATTCACTGACTTTTTTCCAGATTTGTTTTCGGGGGCCATTCTCTACTCGACTGCGACGTAGACTGAGGGTTTGTGGGTTTCTTTTTGACATGTTAATAATGACAACAACCTGTTTGTGGTGTATAGATTCTTGGAAACAGAATCAGTCAGAAACAGTCCAGTGAGAAGCTCCTGATCCTGGCAGAAATCCCTGCTGACTGAGAGATTGTGACAAACATTTCCCAACAAGAATACAAACAAAACCACATTCAAAGCTCATCCATCGGTGGTCCTTCTTCAGTTGCTGAGGTCTGTGGGAGGTGTGTGTGTTTGTGTTCTGTGGTCCACTGTTTCTTTGCTGTCTGCATCCACTGCCCACTGCTCTTGCTCAGCCAGCATGTCTGTTAGCTTTAGTTTGAGCGTGGGATCCTTGGACACTGCTGACACCTGCAGGATCAAAGCAGTACTATAAACATGTGTTTGCCTTTTGGTGAAAACATTACATGAGACTGAACAGTCCAGTCAGTTTGTACTTTACAGCCCAACGCTGAAAACTAATGTATAGGGCTGCCCTTTTATTTTCTCTACTTTCACGACCTGTTTTTTTTTTTTTTTTTTTTAAACTGGAAGGGATTGGTGATTTTCTCAGCTGAGACACAGCACCCCCTCCGACCCTCATGTGCAGGATAAAGCTGTAGAAAATGGATGGATGAATGGACAGTCGTTTTATGTCCACAAACCAAAATGACTACATTTTAATGATTTCTTTGTTATATTAACGGGGAAGTAAGTAGTTTATAGTGACATCTAGAGGAGAGGCTGAAATTTACAACAAAGACCTGCTGCTCTGCTCACCCCCTCCCTTCCCTGAGCGATACGGTATCCGCAGCTGGTCAAATGTCGTCCTCGTTGTCTTTCTCTGTGTCAGCAGATGAGGTTCGTGAGGTGAGGGAGAGGGCGAGCTACCACGGCCGTAGCAGACGAAGCGGAGAGAGAGGAGGCGGGACGCTTGTTTTGTTCTCTCGCGTTTGTCCTTACAGGCTCCGGTAGAAACATGGCGTCTTGCTGCTAACAGTGGTTATGCAACCGCGGTCCGCGGTCATGTTATTTTACATGACTTTTTGAAACACTACGAAAATGAAACAAAAACTATTATACAGCGACTAGACAATGCAGGAGCACATAATATGTATAAAAAAGTGGATTTTGGGTTATATAAACACTTAAATACTACACATTGTACCTTTAAGCAAAAAAAACCCTGAAAATATTCACATTTAAGAAGCTGAAACTAGATGTATTATTGAAAAAAACAAAACACGATTAATAATGAATAGAATCGACTAATCATTGCAGCCCTACTAATGTCTTTTGGAGGTGAGCTTTTGCAGCTGACCATACTGTTAGCCTATGTTAAAGGGGCGGATGACTGCAATGATAATATGAGGCTAACTGTGATTATGTTAATGTTTCAGTAATTGTTTTTACTTATAGCAAAACACTTACAGGTGGAGGAGCTCCTCTCCTCCTCAGCATGATGCCTTCAGCGAGTAGAGCTTTCCCAGTTTCCTCAAACAGAGCAGGATCATCCAACTTGCTGTGGCTCTTCAACTCTGTGTATTTATCGACGAACCTGCAACATCAAGCTGACAGTTACCAATACATACAATAAACTTTTTTTAAAGACTCACCAAACATTTAGTGTGCACAACAGATAATAACATGACAAAACCACTTAAAATCCTATTTCCATGTTCATAAGAAAACAACCAAATGTACCTCTGAGACGTAGATACAAAGGATGACTTGGTGAGATCAAGAATCCGAGGACCTGCACCATACTGCTCATAGAACTTCCTGAAAAACAGACAGACAGCTGTGGGTGAGCAGAGCCTGTACATCTTAATAAAACATGAACAAACACACAACAATTAAGTCCAGAAGAGCTCAAGGAAAACGGCAAATTTCACTAACACTGACTCACCGATGCCATTACATTTAGCAATGCTGCAGCTTTTACTGTGTTAATATTATGTATTGAGGATAATTCTGCATTATTACATTTCAATTATAAATAATTATATAATTATACTGAATAAATTATATGAATTGCCTAATTATAAATTGTAATTTTAGCTACTTAAAATAATGAAATGGCAAATTTAATTTACATTCCATTACTGAAATATCAGGATTTATTAAATTGTTTTAATGATCCTTGCAAATCAGGCAAATGGGATGATTGATGCATGATGCTTTTGAGTGTATTGACACTAAAAAACTGACTGAGTGCTTTTTCCATTTTCCAAAAGTATCAGTTTGTAAATCTTAATTTTAGGGGGTTGAAAACGTGCGGATGCCAGGTGTAAGCTTCTTAAAACAAGCCACAGTTGCTCTTATTTCTGCTGTGAGTAGTTTACTTACGCTCTAACTTCATCCTCTCTGTAAAAGATATCGGGCACAGTTTCCTTGACATTGGCCTTGCCCCTGGGTCTGGGGGTAATAAGTGGCTTCACATTAACAGGATCCTTCTTCGGTGGAAAAGCCTGGTATACATCAAACCAGACGGGTTTCTCTGACGGCTTTATGATTCCAGAGCGAATCAGGTTTCGAACCCTGCAATCAGAGGCCATCACATACTGTAGGGTCAACTCTAACACAGTAACAGTTAGACACAGGCTCAGTCTTGCATACATACATGAATACATATTATGTTATCACAAAAAAAGAAGAACAGAGGACATTTAGAGAGGTTCAGACATCATCCATACAAACATACAGCATGTCGAGGCATTTGGCATCAGAGAACTAGGACATAGGAACGGAAAAAAAGGAAAAAGAAATGTGTAAAATTTACCCCAATCAGAATGTATTTGTCCGATAGCTGAGGGACACAAGATTTAGAGTATCTATTTGTTCTTACTCAGGGGGAAGAGAAACGAGTGACTGAGGGTAGGAACTTGAACTCAAAATCCAGGATGTGATCATGATCATTAATAATATTTTTGGAGACACGGGTCTCTATACCGAAATCCCAGTGAGCAAATATTTATAATGCTGCCGAGAGCATTTCTGTCCCGTCTGATTTTTATAAATCTATGGATGTACAATATTAAATAAAAACACAAAATGCAGTGATGTTGAATATTGCACTGATAATATGACTCAAACAAACACTTTAGTATACAAGTGGTAATGTCTTTCTGCTTTGGGTTTTCTGCAAACTTAGACCCAGACAGTGACTGTGCTGCAGACAGTACAAAAAAAGGCATTTGTTTCATTCCATCATGTTCTTATTGGAAAACAGTGTCTTTAAAAATACAAAAGTATAGTTTGCACATCTATTTTGAGAGGCAGGTGCGTGGGACTGCAGCAACAGGACTTGAAACAACAATCCCCACACATTCTGCCTGAAGGAGGTCTGTGCAAGAAATCGTTCCTGTAACAAATGTCAATGTATAAGCAGCAATACATTTATTCAAGCAAGTTGGACGCTGTGAGAGATGTCTTTTGTTTACTGTTTTGGAAAAACTAACAGCCTCAAAATATGTATCTACGTTGATAGTAAGTTTCTGGCCAACAGAAATTAGTACAAGGAAGAATCTACATTTATTCTAATTTGACGAGTCTTAGTGTATTAATATTTGTCGATATGTAAACTGCTCATGTTGATATTTCTGTGACTCATTGTGCAGCTCTTGAAGACAGAATTATTGCATTCACACTCCGGAACTAAAGGTGGCGCTAATGCGCCTACTACACTTTCAACCGAGGTTAAAAACTCAAGATGTTAACACATGGTTTGTGTTTGTTTCGAAACATAAAACATTAATTACTGAAAGTGTGCCACAGCCGGTGTTGCCAGTAGGGGACCAATTGGACGTAGCGCTGTGTTGATGTGACTAAACGTCATTTAATGGTGCTATTGTCGGCATGGTGGCCACAGTTGGCAAAGTGACTAACGTAAATAATTTCCTTACACCTGAGACACATTTCTGTGTGTTTCGGTTAGTGCGTGCGACTTCATCAGCACTGTGTGTGTCACAGTGAGTAACTGGGCAAAGAACTGGGCTTTTGACGTAATGTCCCCCAGGACATCATGACTTTAGCTAATACAGCTCTGCTAATAGTCACCGTTAGCTGCCAAGCTAGCGAAAGGAACCGAATAATACAAGGTTAAAATGCTGCTGTCTTACCGTTCGAATACTGTTCCCAGTTTCTCTAGTCTGCTGCCCGCCATTCCGTGTTTTAAATTGACAGACAGAGGTCAGCAGCAAGAACACTGTCCCATAGACATATCTACTGTATTGAGTATTCTTCTTCTGTGGCGAAGCGGTGGACTAGAAGCAGCAGAGGAGAAATACTGCCCTCCTCAGTTTTGAGTGTGGAAAGTGAAAGACATGAAAGCCGATCAGGTAAATATTTGCTCATACTCCACTGGCAGACCAAATGAATAAGCAAAAATTGTATGTTGTTTGTGAAATGGGTTTTTGTTTACGTGGGTGTACACGGAAATGAAAGCTGAACAGGCTGAAAGAAAATAGATCCGGAGGTATGATATCGGTGGTGTAGCGCAAGAGCACACTCCAGCAATAGGAAGAGAAAACAAGGTTTCATCAAAAACAATGTAAGAAGGGAAGTAGAGACAGGATTTAATTTCAAATATTCAATCACTGAAACATGAGACATGTACACGTTTGAGCAGGAGGGACTGGATGGTAGAAACAGTCCCAATCACTGAAGTCAGTAGGCCCTGAGCAAAACAGCCATTTTGACAGGTGACAGTAGGGAAATCACAGGTGTAAATAATCAACTTAATGATGACTAAGCTCTGACTATCCTGACTTACATGTACTGAACAGAGCCATCGTCAATGTGATCAGTCACATCTGTGCTTTTCCTGCGAAAACATTTTCAAAATGACTGCTGTGAGAATTGGGCCTATATAAACTGGGCTGTTCAATTCAAGCATCAGAATGGGAGACACACAGATGGACTACAGCAGCAGAAGACCACAGTTTTTTTTTACCACCTCTACCTCTTTATTCAGTGTCATGTGTGCCTGACAAAGTGTCATGTATATATAGTGCATATTGAAAAGTTTATTGTATAAAAACAGAACACTCGCCTGTCAATCGAGTGTCTGGTGTGAAAAGGATGTAAAATCTAGATTTGCTGTGATATACAGTGAATCCAAACTATATAAAATGTCAGTCCGTCATTCTGTATGAATTGTTTATGTTTTTGATTTACTTTGACAGCAAAATCCATTAGAAGGAGGGAGGAAAGGGTGGTAGGATGGTTACATCATTTAAACTTTCAGTTATTCTCAATGGATTTTTTGGTTTGACAAAGTCACTGCTCAGACACACCGTTATTAAAACCAGTTACCTGTTTTGATGATGAGATTAATTGGTGTACATCTGCTTTGGCCACAGAAGTCCCAATGTGTAGAGCTGGTGTGAAGAGAGCATCAGAGTCACTGCTGCATCAATCTTCCCCCAGATAAAATGCCAGCAAAAGATAGAAGCACAGGTGTGACGATACACCCACTGGACCAACCGTGAGTATTTTCAGCTGTCAATCACGATAGCTGACCATAATGTTATCAAATAACACAGGTGTAGCAATACTACATTGAAAAACTACATTTCCCTAAAATGACAGGACAGGATTTTTTTGAGTATTTTCATGTGGTTTTTCCTGGTTAAGTAAAGGTTGAAAATAAAAATAATTTTATTTCTATTTTGGGAAAGATGTATTTAATGTGAATTTAGTTTGGCTCCACCAGCTAACTTGAAGGGTCAGGTTTTATGACCAATACTCTAGACTGCCACCAGGGGGCAGTCCAGATTTTGTTGCTTCAAGAGCTGACAGCTTGCTTATCTTTATGTAAGAAGTACTGTATTAGCTCAGTGCATGGAAAAAATTGATAAATCATTAAAAAAAGACAAGCAAGCGTACAACAGTGAACAGCTATATTGCTTTATTATCTATGTTATTTATTTATCTACTCAAGCATACATATGTATGTATGTATGTATGTATGTATGTATATGTATGTATATATATATACGTGTGTGTGTGTGTGTATAGCACTATCTATTTGTTGTTTATGAATTTAAATTCAGAACTCGGTGTCAGTGGAAAATCAGTGCAATTGAACTTTAAACTCTCCCTGTCAGGTGACTAGAGATAAAGTGCTGTAAGGGGCCCTGTCCCAACAGTAATAGAAATGCAACTCACATTATGCTATACACACATGAGAAAACAATATCCAACACCTTCTAAATGCATGCTGCATTTTTGTTAATTGTCCTTTACTGTAACCTGAACTAGGGCCCAGAAATCCCAGGAGTGAGAGCACAGACAGAATTTGAGGAGAGATTTCTGAAAAGAAGAGAAAAGTGAACAGACTGTATAATTAGTCATCAAGTGGCTTTTCAGGTTCCACAACAGATTTTTTTTAGAGCAGAGGGACGGGCAGGCTGGTAAGGCTAGGTTTCTTTCAGGAATGTCAGCATGTAACAGGTTGGTGTAGAGAGAGGGACGGAGGGAGTGAGCCAAACAGGGGAGGGACTAAGAGCAGGAGAGGGAGAGAGTCATAAATACAATAATTACAGCTCAGGCAAAAATAAGCGTCACAGGTTGCCAGCGTATCTAACAACACTGCTGTAACACTGACAGGAGGGACACAGGCTCTGGGAATTACCTCTCTTTTCTCTGACTTGCTGTTTGTACTTGGATTTACTTTTTCAACAGAGTATTTCTTTTATTTTGAAGCATGGATTGGCTTTTGGATTCTGGCTAATTATGACAAAGTTGTTAATCCTTCCGTTAATGCCAGCGTTCTCGTAGGCAGATATTTATAGCAGACAAAAATATAGCAGACATTTATCATGTCTGTGATTGCCCTGTTCAGGGGGAAGTTAGGGCAGAAGACACAGGACACGTCAGGGAAGCATCAAGCTGCTGCGACTCAGCCGAGCCATGAGGAGGACGATGACGAGGATGACTCCAAAGTTGGTTTCAGCAGAGAACCCATCCGAAGGAACTCACGCTTTTACCGGTCGATGAGGAAAAAGAGGAATGTTTCATCTGATCGACGGGGAAGTAAGAGAACAGCAGAACACTTAAAGTTATATTTTCTCATCTGTATGTCAGCTGACATTTTAATTCAAAGGTTTTTGCACAGGCTTCGTTGAAGGGCATAGTGAGTAATTGAGTGCCATCTCTGCTTTGGTAATGGATTTAATTTGGCTCCCGTGTGGTTGAAACTAATTGCTTATGTTTGTTCCATTTACATTTGAGGTAGTTGTCACTGAAAGTGGAACAAAGGCTTGGTACTTCAATGCTTCACTAGACTTATTCATAAATACAACCTGAGAAACTGGTTCTGTTTAAACAGCACAATAACACCTGAAAGTTCCACATGTCTCTTGTCTGGCATTTTCAAGCAAACAGCCTGAAGTGTGTGTGTCTGCAAGTGCGTATGTGTTTTCAGCACCTGACATACTGCTGAATATTGAAGTGAAAGTTTTCATCTCCTAATCTGCTTTGGACTTAAAGTACATCAATACTCAACAGCCTTGAAGAGGAACCGTCACACACGTGAATAATGATTGAACAATAGTGACAAATCATTTAACCATTTGTCTCAAATGTATTGAAAATGTCTACCTGCATCGCACCCTTTTCATAAAACCACACCAAATGCAACAGTAAAGCGTTTGAGCTTAGACTTTGCCCAGATAGGCCTTAAGGGAGGGATCAAAGTAATTACTTTAATACATAACTACCATGATCACTGATGGTAAGGAGGAAACAAACCAGTACAGTGTGTTTTTAATGGTTGTTGGATTATGATTGTTTCTAAACCTTTAATTATTCAGTTAATAACTATCGTGAATTTATGTCTTTTTTTTTTAGCTTTGTTCTTTGCATTTCAACAGTGACACAGTGTGATCATATGGCATTTGGATGGTAATTCATAGCACATATACAAATGAAGATGTAAGTGTCTTCTGTGTTAAATGTAATTAACATTTCATTCAGAAAAGACTTCAATTGACAGTTGACAAAAGATCAGTGAAGAGATTTGGATGTGCATAGATAAAACAAAACAGAGTAAGAAGAGACAGTACTCGTCTGAAAATAAGGATTCTTGTAAATCAAAATATGAAACACTGTACGGTCAACAACAGAGAAGAGGACTTATTGATCTGTAAATGATAAACAGGGTAATGAGTGCTAAATTAATTATGGCATAGAAGTAGAAGATGTTGTGAGAACCTGGTATTTAGAATATTTATGAATAAATAAACCATCAGTGAACATCCAAATGTCAATAAAAGGCCATGCGACCGAACAGAAATGAATACATTGGAATAAAAGAAGCTCAGGTCAGACAAAAACATCACAATAGAAGCATTGAACAGACCCAAAAGGAAAAAAAGAGAGAAATCAGGATTTCACTACAAGAAAAAAAACAATGCAATCAGTAAGAGGACATATTTAGAAAATGTAGTCTTAGTGACTTCTTGAATTTGACACAGTTCTCAATATCCAAAGGCAGCTTATTCCACCTTTACAAAAACCATATAAAGAGTGTGTGACGCTGGGGTAACCGAAATTCCACTGGTCACTTGGTGTGTTAAATACCTTTGGCAAAAACCTGCCCAAAGTACTGAATATTTGTTCAAATCACATTATGCATTAATTGGAGGAGATGATATTCACTCTTTTGCTTCCATAGTTAGCCATGATAACTTGTTGTGCCTCTGGCCATGTTTGATCAGAATGAACAATTTAAAGGTCGTCTCACTGCTCTGTTCTGAGCTATTTGGAGTTTCTTATAAGGTGTTTACCGTCAGCATTTTATCAAGCAACTGGGCCGTGTTCCAAATGTGCTAGCATAAATGACCTGATAACATCAGTCATAATGGACAGTGGGATGTATGATATGATATATATGGTGTAATATTATTATTATTATTGTATACATATGTAGAACACATTCTTGCAATTACAATGCCTTTACCCATTTTTGATCGGACCAGGAAAGCAAATTGTCCAGTTTAACTCCCAACAGTTTAGGTTCATCAATTAACAAATTCAGTATAGTTGAAGTAAGGACATTTTTATTACCAAAAACAATACATTTAGTTTGAGCTATGTTCAGAATGAATGTGTTTGTTCTCACGCATCTGATTATGTTTTGAAGTCTGGCATTAAGATATTCTCCCAGCTATGCTAAAGTGTGCGAAGTAGTAAATAAAGTAATCGGCATAATCACTACATTGGCATTTCTAACAACTGATGATAAGTCATTTCTAAAAAAAATAAAAATAAATTAAAGAGGACCCAAGCTGCTCCCCCGTGGAGCACCACAAGATACATGTGTTTTTAGAAAAACTGCCATTGAAAAATACCCTTGTCTTTTATAAGAAAGATACCTTTTTATCCAAGCAAGGGCTGAGTGAAAAGTTGTACTTTTTAAGCTTCAAAATACTTTGATCAGTGACATCAACAACAGCTCTTGAAATCCAAGAGCACAGCTCAACAAGTTTCCCAGCATCCATGCTGATGTTGGTATGCCAAGATAAATACGTTTATTTGTTTTCAAATATTACCAATATGTTAAATGAACTAATACTGCCAAGCTGAATAAGTGAGTGCATGTGATTTGTGATAAACCAGCACCAGTTATATGCATGACTTCATGTAAATCAGGCGTCAGAGATCTTCACTGTTAAAAAAGCACAAGTGTCAAAGCCAGCATAGAATGATTGAGCAGAATAATGCTTTAAGCTGCTCCAAAGATGATGCATATTAAATGATACAAATGATACAACTGTTGCATCTGCACAAAGCATTTATTACTTTTCTAGTCTTGATGGCCACTCGGAGGATTTTACACTTAAGGTTTGCAATGTACCCATCAGCATTTAGACGACAGTTTGTGCATGGGTTCCTTCAAAATCATGCAGACTAGTGTTCGGTTAAATGAAGACTGCGTGAATCTGTTTCTCTATGTCAGAGTCCAGAGATGGATTTTGTCAGCTGGGATTGGATTCAGCTTCCCCTGTGAGCTTCAGCAGGATTAGTGGTAGATAATAAATGAAGGGCTGTGCATTTGATCTGATTTATAGTGTATAATGTAGATTTCTGCCTAAAGAAAATATATAATCCTCTTCAATTCAATACAGCTCTGTAGTCTACTGCACATTTAAAGATGTCTGCAATTTTGGACTTAATTTCATTACTGTAACATTTGACATATTTGACCCAGCGCCACACACACTCTGGTTTCCCTGACACCACTGTCTCCAGTAGCAGCAGCTCGGGTGTGTTCTTGCCCCCACCCAGTTGACACATTCCTGAATCTCTAAAGCATTTCTTTTTTTGCCTCCACCTTTTGTCTTACTACTTTTTTTTTTATTGTAGTCACTGTCCTTTGTCACACTTATTACATCAACTGCAGCAGCAACATGTTGATGTTGATGGTCTTTTATTGATGAAGTCTCTGCTGTTGTCACCAAATACATGCACCTGAAATTTATATATATATATATATATATATATATATGTAAATATATGTAAATATATATATATATATATATATATATATGTAAATATATATATATATATATATATGTGTATATGTATATGTGTGTGTGTGTGTGTGTACACACATATAGGTGTTTTGTTTATGCCTTTGTTTTGCCGCACACTTAAATGCCACCCAAATTATTAATCAAGTCAAACAATAGCTGTGTGACTTATGACATAGAGGAAACTACGGCATGGAACAAAACTTCTCTCTCTCTTTTTACGGCTCCCACGCAATATACAGCAGATCCCCAGGTTGATTTCTTAATCACCTAGGGCAGAAAGACATCAGAGTGAGCTTTGCCCAAATAACAACAGAATACTGGAGCAGTGTTGATTGACTTACCTGTTGTAAAGAAAAGAAAACACAGGAATACAGGAATCTTACATGCCTCCATAACATAAACAAGAGATAACAGTTCACAACAAAAAGGCTTTCTCACCCCGACAGCTTCTAAGACTGTTACAACATTTACAAAAGGCTGTTTACAATGGATCATACACTAAACTAATGAACACATGGTCACAAAGTGTGCACATGTACATCACTTTTTAATTAGCACAACATCAGCCTCTGTTGGTTTATTGATGCCTCCCTCAGATTTATTTTGTTGCTTTGGTCTTTAAAAGCCTATGTTTGGAACATAAACTTAGTGATCCTGGGAGCACTTGACCAATAACTCCTGGTTAGCATCTCGCATACAACCCTACTTTAAAAAAACACACCACCTATTACTTTAATGGCTGACATTTCCCTTATTAAGTGAGGAAGAAGAGGACAAGAAGGAACAGAGATTTGGAGGATAAAGACATAGGTTGATATGGATCAGTGTAGTTTGTTAACTTTTGCACTAGTATACACTTGTATTTGATCACATTGATATTGTTGATGTAAGAGCAGTTCTGTTCGACAGGACATATGACAGTATGATTTTTTTGTTTTTTTACTGAATACTATGGCTGTACCAAAACTCAAAGGCTGCAATTTGTAGGTGAATTAAAAAAAAAAAAGTAGCACATGCATGTTGGTAGTGTAAAATAATTATTTATATTTTATTGGTGTCTTGGTGGTGGCACTGCTCCATCTTGTTTTACATTTATAGCATGGTAAATAATTACTGAATTGTCAATTTTATATGATAAATGATATGAGTAAGTGTTAATGCGTCACGAACACTGACACACTCCCCAAAACTCGCTTCCTCAAACCCATGGAAACTGACTGATTAATTCTTTCATCGGAAGCAAAATCAAACAATAATTTCTAATCCTTCAAAAATCATTTAAAGTAAATAGCTGTGTAATAAACAGGATAATGTACAGTGGGGTAAGGATCTCATAACTATTGTACATGATTAAAAAGACAAATTTCTCTTGGTCTCTCTCTCTCCAGCTTCTCCCAGGCGTGATGTGGACCACAGTCCATCCAGCAGAGCAGGTGTCACCAACGCCAATTCTCCCTTACCCCACAAATCACCTTTGTTGCCTAACTCTAGACGGTAAGTCTGCATGCCTTCACTGCCCAACCCAACAAGTGAACACAAAAACACGCCCAAGACACAAGCAAAACATTGAGAGCTTATGTAAACACTGCCATGCACCACTTTTATACATGCTCGGTAATCAAATGTAATCAAATGTCTGTGATAAGCATACAGGTCTGGTCCAATCACAGCTGCTCAGTGGCCCCGTGCAGAGAGGAGGCTGTGACTCAGAAGGCAGAGTGGGTCGTCCACAAACCTGAACCCAGCTACTCCAATCTTGTGTCAGTATGTCAATGGACAAGACACTGAACCCAAACTGTCCCTGAAGATTTAACCTTTATTTAACCAGATAAAATACCCATTGTGATCAAGATCACTTTCACAAGGGTGACCTGGCCAAGAAAGGCAGCAGGACACATCATAGTTAATAAAAACAGGGAGATAACAGCTACAAAACAAACATTGGAACATAAAAGTGCAAGTAAATAGAAGAATAAAGTGCAGGCATTATGGTTGCACACTCTTCGAAATAAAAGTGCGAAGTAGAACCATATAAGGTTATTTGGCTTGTCCTCATAGGAGAACCCTTTTTGGCTCCAGGTAGATCCAGGTTTTTATAAAGGTTCCACCTGGAACTCTTTTGGAGGGTTCCACCAAGAACCCTTTTAAAACCCTTTATTCAGGAAAGGGGGTTTAACGGGTTCTCTGGATCAAAATGATTCTTACTGGAACCATTAGTGTTACCAAGAACCCTTGAAAAACTATTTCCTGAAGAAAGGGTTTTTCCAGAAGCAAATGGTTCCAGGTAGAACCTCAGCCCTTGTAGAAGAACCCTTTTGGAACCCTTATTTCAAAGAGTGCAGTAACAATTTAAGAACACAGGCACTGTTCAGTGGATTAATGTTGTCGGTCTTTTAAGGTAGCGGAACGCTCCCAGTGACATAAATGTTGGCAATTTAAGATGCAGCCAACTATCAGAGTGTGAGCGTGATAGAGAGGCAATAGAGAGAATGAATGTCAGGTGTGATGTACATTCAAGAGTGACCCTCATCAACCACAACACCTGCAAACATGTTGATGCTCAGAACCATCAATTTCTCATTACTTCTTACATTGTTACATGAGTACTTACACCACCTCATTACCTCATTGTATTACATAACATTTTTGCAGTATTCAGTACCATACTATTGCATGCGTACACTCACGCACTCACCGTCTACCGCTTTATTTTCCACATGAGGGTCACAGGGAGTGCTGTATTCATACATTCATACATATAGTATTGCTTTATTCACTGCTGCTCTATTGCAGTACTCAGTCTTCACATGACATTACTTCATAGTAAATTGTCCCACAGTATTCAGTACTCCATTATTACATTATATCCCAGTATTCACATTACATTACCTCATTACTTTATATTTCATCGTTCAGCACTACATTTCACACTACCACTCATCACTGCATTATTACATGATACCTAAGTACTCAGACCATTACCTCATTACCTTATAGTACATTTTTACTGTTCTACGCTACATTATTACATGAGAATTCAGTACTTGTTTCACCCTAATACCTGAGAATACAGTAGCCATATTTATAAAAGTGTATTGAGTTTTTACATTACATTACCTCAATGAAGTTACAGTATCCAGTACTACATCATGATATGAGTGTGCCATATTTTATTTCATAATGTTACATTTTAACAATAATAAAATAAAATTTTACATTATTTTCTGATTACTCAGTACTACAGTCAATACTAACTTGTGGGGCAGACCACACCCAACTTCAAACTCAGTTTTTTTCGATCTCACACTCATACTTCACACCTTCACACCTGTGTGACGATTGGTTGTGACGCTATTGTGGTGACAAATCTTTCCACAGAAAGTCAAGTAGTGACGTGTAACAGAGAGGTATTTACAGAAACACTGCAAATCGACTTTGGTTTGCAATGTGTTGATCAGGACTGTTATGATACTATTTAGGTATTTTCAGGTGTTACCAAGGTATCATTGGTGCTTTTGTTGTCAACTATCTTATTTCAGTTGTTGCCTCTGAGGAACATCTGAGGTGGTCTTAGGGCTAGGAACATAGTATGGACAGGAAACTATTCTGTGAAATGGTCATCAAATGACTATTAATGCACCAGGTTAATTTCTATATACATATTCATGCACATATGTAAGCTATGTTCTCTAAGAATTACTGCATGCAGTTTTTTATATGATCTCTGTCATGTCTACATATTTGTACAGAAAAAGGTCCCATCTAATGCATCTTTACAACCAAGTTGGACAGGAAACTTAAATGTCCCCTCAAAAAATTCACTGGTCACTATGAAATTTACATTTTGACCCTTTATACCATAGAAAATCTATACTGTACTTAATGAAAGGGATGGTAACTTATCTCTATTCAAGGTTAGTTACTGGATCAACTGTGGATTTTCTTCTTCTACCCACTGTAGGTCTCAGTAAGAAGAAGAGCTTCTTACTGATAAACCGACATAAACCGATGCATATCCACAAAAATCACACATAAAGCACCTCCTACACACAAACTAATTATGTGTGGTGAGCATGTAACTTAAGCCCAGCAGTGCACATGGTTGTCAAACCATTACTTTTCTAATTCTCCTGACCATGTGGTATTTTTATTCTTTACAAATAAGTATGAATCACTGATATGTTTTATTGTATTTACTTGAGCCATTATTTCCACAGAAATCTGTAATCTTTCCCTTTTGTCCATACCTGTAAAGCACTTTCTAATAATAATGTATGAGATATTACTAGTGCAGTACTACTACCCATTATCTAGCATTTCTTATCCAAACAACATCCAAGGTGGCATTGCACACACTGGGGCCTACAGCAGTGTATTGCATTCGCTTGGAAAAAAATTGGTGCAAAGAAAGTCTGTCTCTTAATTGCATGATTGTCGAATGGTTTGCTTGACAGACAGATATCAGTAAAACTTCCAAAAGGTGCCGCCTCTGCCCCATCTCTCACAAAAAGCCTGTCAAGTGAAGTGTTTGACACTTATGCAGTTAAAAGACGGACGGACAGACAGACATTCCTTGCAGATAGATAGATAGCAGTAATGGGTTAAAATGTACAGCCAGATCAGTGGGACAGGACGGCTATTCTATAGCGTCAGAGATTGAGAAACTTGCTGATGCAACAGTAAAAATGCACTTGTCCTTTGACTTTGACAGGTTTATTGGATGGCAGAGCAGACACAAGTATGAACTTGTATACCAGCGATTCAGGGTGTATGTGCATTCATTTATGGCAAACTGTACGAGTTGCTATGAGGCTTGTGAATGTGTGCTCAGGTTCCCAGTGAGACAGGTGTGCACATGGTTTCATAAATCTGCAGGACAGAATGTTCCTTTTTTGTTGTAAGGTTTATACGTGTTGCTGGTTGTTTACGCTTTGGTTTTGTTGTTGTGCTGGTTTGTTTGGTGTTTATAGGCCGTTTCGTTGTGGATTATGTCCTTGTACAAAATAAATACCCTTGACTTTAAGCAAACAAACACATCTGTGAAAATTAAATAAGACATTTATACACATGTTCATAGAGTTTCAGTTTGGTGAAGATGGCTGCTGTATACAGTCATGTGCAGAAGTCTTAGGCCCCCACTAGCTTCGTTGTTGACCTGGCTAATGTTTGTTTTGTCTGTCAAATTTGGTGCATGTAATACTAGAGCATGTCTTGGATAAACATGGAGTAATAGGCCTTTCGACGAACACAGTTTTGACATGAATTAAGGTTCCACTGCAGGTTTAACTAGAGCCGGATTCCTACTAATGTTTAAGTGTAAGGATAGGTCACAATAAATACTTGACGATTTAGCGTGTAGAATCTGTTTTTTTCTTCTGAACTGTTCTGTGAATTCAATAATGAACACATATTTCCTCTTTTTCTCTGGTTGTATTCAATTGAAGATTCTTTTTTTGCTGTTGACTGTAGCCCTCAGCCTTAACCAATTCTCCATCATTCCAGAACTGTGTTGCCAAGCAATGGTGATTCCAGAAGCAGACATGCTCGGTACACCAAGGATGCTGTGGATAAGAGAAGAGAAGGTGTGGGTGGAGGAAGTGCGGACATATCGGCAGCCTCCGACAGCCAGCATAGAGATTTAACAGATGACAGGACCTCTTACCGGATTCACGACGTTCATAGTGGAGAAATAAAAAAGCTCTCAGAGAAAACAGCTGCAGCTTGCACTGTGCAGGAGGTCAGAGGGACAGACATGAGCTCACAACAGCCCAGTTCTAATGGAGCAGACCGGGAGTACTTCAGTCGCAGGTAATGGAGGGGTGTCAAGGACAAAAACATTGAAAGATTATTTTTTTATATCTTAAACTGTGGTTTTGTGGTTAACAAAAGATACAAAAGACAAAAGAGGGAAATCAAAGTGATGTATTTGTTTGTAATCAATCTGTTTTGATTAAATGCTTTGCAAATTATGAGAAATGTGACATTGGAATGGCTGTGTAGTGATTCTGTTTGGTTGCACAGTGACTGTAAAAAGACAGATTGATATATATCAACACATAAAAGAATATTACTGTAAAACCATAGTCCTAAGGCTCGTGCTGTATGTGTTGTTAGAGGAGACTGAGAAGAGCATTCGTCATTGTAAATCTGTGTGCTTGAATGTGCCAACAGCACTGCTGCATGATTCTGTAACAGTAAAATGAAGCATAAAGTGATTATATCCATTCCTCTGCATGCCCATACATGGATTTCCTATTTTGTCTCCTTTATTTCAGGTTGCTGAGCAATGGACAAGGCTCTCAGACAATCACCCACAGCCTCAACATCATCAAAAACATTGGTGAGCAAAAGATCGTTAAAGGGTGAGGGTATCGCATATATTCCACCCACTTTATCCGCCTCCAGAGAAGCGGTTGCAGCAATTATCTCTTCATTGTGAACAGAATAGATATGACGGATACGGATGAATGGCAGGTTACTTAAAAAAAGGAAAAAAACAACAACAATTCATTAACCAACTACATTGCACCTGTTACTAATATCTTTGATCCATTCATCAAGGTCAAGTGCCTCTCTAAGCTGATCGGCAGTGTTGACAGTCTGCTCACCATACTTCAGTGTTTACATAGGCTAAGGCTTATTTGCAGGGATCAGTCCACATTTACTTAAGGCAGCAATTTATCTGCATGACTTCCAACACTTGAAAATGAAAAAGAATAGAGATGTAGTGTATGAAATGGGGCGCGTGCGTGTGCCACTCTTATGTAATTTCTCAGTCCACTTCTACGCCCACCAATGCAATCTGCAGTATATGACTGAGGGAGATTATGCAACCGGCTCCAAAGTCACCTTCACTCTTCTTATGCACACAACCAACATTCCCTGTAAAGAGCATCTGTTCTTATCAGCAAACTTTCAACCCACCTGAAACTTGGAGAGCGAGACGTTTTTTATGTGTCTGTTCAACCTCCGCACTGACTGCAGTGCAGCTTTACTGCACTGTTTGAGCGCAAACACATTTGAAGTCCTGCCCACTTCTGTGCATGTTTTCTTATGTCACTGTCCTCACAAAATGTCCCATAAAAAACAGACTGCATGCTTTATTATAAAACTGAAACATTAAGCTGGTTTGTTTTATGACAAAAACTAAAAATGAATGCTCCTATTTTTAATAAACAAATGTTACCAATCCACCATTTGATTCCTAAAGGAATCATTAGTTTTATTTAGAATGTCAAATAATGTTGAGTTGTTACAGTGGGAAATACTAGTCATGTGATACAAGTTGAGATTTCTGGCTCAGAGTGCGAGAAAAAAACATTTTAAGTTAAGAAAAGGACTTTTAACTCAGCAGGAGAAAAGAAAAATACTATAAAACCTTTCCTGATGAGATGTAGTCACCCAGGCTTTTCCCAAACACAGGAACAAATCCCATGTGTGCTGAATGCCTGACATATTTTCTTTCTTACCCTCCAGCCTTCTTGTACCAAGAGTACCGGGATACTTCCAAGCAGCAGGAGATTGAGCAGCGGCGGCAGCGTGACAACCTTCCTCCCGGGGTAACGACCGGGACCTCTGTGACTGAGCCCGGTGTTGTGTCTCCACCAGCACTCCAGCTGCAGCTGAGGAACAGCGCTCGCTCACTGAGCTTATGGCAAAACTTGGAGGCCGTGCAGGCCAGTGGGCTGCTCACTCGGTTACTGCAGAAAGAAATCATAATGCAAGAGGTTAGTTATAATTTAACATTCAACATTAGGTTGACACAAGATGGTGGACATCAACTTTCAGTCACCTACAGCAAATTGTGTTGTGAAGGCATGGCTGCATGATTCAGCATGTCATTTTCAATCAAAACAATGATTTGTGAGTGACCTTTGTCTTCCCCTTTCTCTCCCCAATTTCCTTCTCCACTGTCCTGTCCAATAAAAGGAAAAAAACAACAACCCAACAACAAAAAAACATATTTTTATGACATTTGGAAGCAGCAAGAAATTGTGGGAATAGTCTTGTCTTTTTTATTTTCCTGTGCATTTGCCAAATACACACAAAACAATAATTATTTTTTTCAAAATAAAGAAAGAGAGAAAACACATTGGCAAATTAAGTGCGGAATATTTCCTTCCTCACTCAGAGGGCATAAAATCAGGGACCTAAAGTGGCTGATGACCAAAATGCAATGGCCTGTGTCATTGAATAGAAATGCTCATTTATTTTGATTTAAAGAGTGTTGTAAACAAGTTAACTTAGTTAACTAAGTGCACTACATTAACATAAATGACATATATAACGTTAATTAAGGCTGAAATGTTACATAATATCCTAGCACTACTGACTGCAAATTTGTCCCAGTGGTCACGTGAGAAATCATATTCTGTCACATAGACGATGATAATGTGCAAACACGGTTCGTCACATTTTCTATGATCCCCATTCAGACTCAATATAAACATTTATCCTCAGTGATCTGAAGTGGACAGTAAGTATAGGTCTGAACTGAACCAATGTTCCCTGTATGCATTTTCAGAATCAATCAATCAATACACTCCAATTTAGTACAATACCATCCTCAAGATGCATGTTGGGTTTTTGTCCAGAGTAGATTTTTTAATTTTCCCAGCACTTGAAAGCCAAACCAAAAGCAAAATACAATATTTGTACAATAATGTTGAACTGTGTTGTTTCAAAGGTGAGCTTCTCATATTTGGTGTGACACAGCAAAATCAGTGCAACTGCATAACAAACTCCAACCTGAGCAGCAAATCTCAATCCGCACCCTCACAGAACAGTTCAAATAAAACATGAACATAATTACCTCCCTTTTATGACAGGGTTGTTGCCTTAGTATGGCCTATAGAGTATATATATCTATAAGAACAGTACATCTAATTAACTGTCTGTAGTCTCTGAATCACAGATGGCAGCACTAACACACAGCCTTTTGTTTGTTTTTCTGTCTAGGCCATGTTTGAGCTGGTTACCTCAGAGGCATCCTACTTCAAGAGCTTGGAGATTTTAGAGACTCACTTCCTACGTAACCCTGTTTTAATCAACACTCTTAGCCAGTCCGACATGCACTTTCTCTTCTCCAACATCGAGGAGGTCATGAAAGCCAGCGAGAGGTAGGACATGACATGACTCTTATTTATTTATATTCTCACAAATCTACACACAATAGGCCTTTTTCTCCATGATGATGGTGTCTTGATATTTCCAGGTTCCTAATGGATCTCGAGCACCGAATCGAGGAGTCCATTTTGATCTCTGACGTGTGTGACATTGTTTACCACCATGCACTGGAGCACTTCAGTGTCTTCATCAAATACGTTATTAACCAAGGATACCAGGAGAAGAACTACAGGCGTATTTTGTGAGTAACTATTATCATCAATTTGTTACGATGTGCTGCCTTCATGCACTTGTTTTACATGCTGCGTCACAAAGTCATTTTTTGTTGAAGCAGATGGTGGTGGTTTATTGTGATGTTCTGACGGTACAGAGAATGTCACTTATTTGAAAGCAAGGAGTCTGTGCTCACACTGCTTGACTCCTGACAATGAATATGCGTATGAGAGTGGGAGACACTGAGCAAGAATAATAGATATAAACCTTTATACGTTGATGTTTTGTTTTATGTCTGGGGAATGCTGTTACTTTTCATGGAACCGGTTTGCGTCTTTGATCGTGACATACGATGTACAGGGTGTGGTTGACTCAAAATATAATGTGTGTGTCCTCTCCATCACCCACACATACCTGATTAAAGAGAGTGACTTTCCCATTATGCACTGCAGAGAACGAGTAGCTCACACGATGACGGATATTAAATAAGTCCGAGGCCTGCCGCTTGTTTTAAAAAACGATATATGAAATTAAGTGTGTTCATAAGATCTTAATGTGTGTGGCTAGTTTTGTAGATTCAGGATTCTTCATTATTCACCCATGATAAAGTGTAGGAGTCATGAGAACCAGGTTTCAATGATTACTTGTCGCACACAATCACATCTGTAGTTAAGCTGTAGAAATGTCAGTTCTGTCACTTCAGGTACCACGTGACAAATACCCAATGACTAATTATTGTGATACATGAGAGGAGGAGGGGGGAGGAGGAGGAGGAGGAGAGCAGTGTTTCCTTCTGTCATGCAGTCTTGTGTATTCTTAAGAGGTTTGCACAGCCATTCATTCCAAGGCAGATTATTTCCAGGCTGCATATCATGAAGCAAAGGCGATTTACTCCCTCACTTCACATTCATTCACACGGGCACATGAACAGCAGTTTCCCATGAAGTCCACCACACGTGTTCAAGGCCAGTTAACTACAGTTATATCACAGAATGTGTGATGTTCTATAACAGCTGACAAATGATTCAGATACAGGACATCACTCAAACAGGGTAACAATCTGTATACTTGGTCTAAAAAAAAAAGGGTTGTTACACATGCAGTCAATCAAAAATATTTTTTTTAAGTATAAAAATCACCAGGTCATATGTGGTCATACAATTTAAAAAAAAAAAAACATCATTGGAACATTGACTGGATTCAGGTAAGTTGAGCTGGCAGAAACTAAAAGGAAAGCAGGGACTACTTTACTGGACTCAGGTGAAACTAATCGGGAGGAGCAGGAAATCTCAGTGGAGGGAAAACAGGGAGTCAAGTTGTCTGAAATGAAAGAGAATGTATGTAACCACAGCAGGAAATTGTATATTATGCCATCACATTTACACTGCTTCTCTGCTGAGCGTTCATAGTTCTACCGTTAAATGATAAAGCTGCTGATATGGGATATTTGTCTTGACCTCAACTCCCCTTGCCTTATTTTGTAAAGGTGTTACTGGTCACAGTAATAATGGCTCGTTTCAGCATGTACCCTGAAACTCAGCCATCATTCATTTGATTGTTTACACCTGTGATTTTTCTGCTGGGAATTGTAAAAAGACAGCTGCTATGCAAAGGGCCCATTTGGTTATTTTTGTCTCTGAGTCATCAAAGATCAAGCAATGATTAATAATGTGTTGGTGGTCTGGCCATTGTCTGTCATGCTATTGTGATTATTATCAGCTATGCTTCCTGGTTCACTAATGGCTCAAAGTGAGTGTTGCTAGGTGTCACCTATGATGTGTGAGTCACTGATAGGTAGTTTGTTGCCAGACAAGTGGTTGGTCTAATTGCAGCCATTTGCAACTGCACAGATGTAAAACACAAAGGAAAGACTACATAAATAAATAAAGTGAACTGCATAACACAAGTAGACACAATGTCATTGAACACTTTTGTCACAGCAAATGAGAGAGAGCAACAATCAGTTCACAGTTTATGTTTTATCTTGATTTAAGTTTTAGGATGCACTGATGCATGAGTGCATCAGTATTATTATACTGTAATATTGTTGGAGCCTGTATGTATGGTTTGGTTGTAATTTTAGTGATTTGAATTATAGACAATGTTGTTTGCAAGTCCTAATGTTGTGAATTAATTCTAGTTCTGAAAAGGTTGACCCACAAACTTGTAGCTGATTTCTATTTGATGGAACAAGTAGACTTTTAGAGACTCTTCTACCATGTGATAGTCGATACTAGAGAAGGATCATTATTCTTCTCTCTACGTTACATAACGTTTCTGTAGGAATGTGCTGAATGTAAGAGAAAGGAGTAAGTGGAGGGTTAAAGTGAACAGAAACCAAACTGAGCTGGTTTAGTGCTGGCAGTTTTCGTAACATTTACTGTCGCTCTGAAATGTACCGTTGACTTTGAACACGCTGAAGCTGCTCTAGCAGTATTTTTGGTTCAGGTTGTTAAAGGCTCATTTGGCTCAGACACATGTATTTTATGGCTGAATTTCTTTGCTACCTTTGGACTGTGTACGGACCCATGCATTGTCATAGCAACATGTGACCTGTTGTTAATGCTGTTTTCTTCATATGTACCAACTTCATTTGGAACATCTTTATCCTCCTGGGGCTAAAAGTAGAAATGTCCACATAGGAATCCACCGTTTAATGCACACAGACTGGAATCGATAAAAGTAGAATGTGTGGTGAGATTGCAAACTTCAGTCTTGAATAAATTGTGAAAATCTAATTTAAAAACACATTGGGCAACTCTTTTGTTTTACCCTGAACTGTGAATCATTTAGACTCCGACTAAACTCTCTTTCATTTTAAGCACTATCACTTAATTGTTATATTGTTATATTGATGAGAAATGAGATATCATCAATCAAATGTTACTTTCGTCAGATGTTTTGCACAAAGCTGTCACATATTTTAATACTGTTTCTGATTAACCCATTGGAGGTATTAAATGGATAGTTCAGGTTTAGTTTGTTTTTTCAATAGGGTGTGTATGAGTTACCTATGGCATGTTGGTGTGTTACATACAGCAGACAGCGTTCAGCACACTGCCTGTTAGTTGTGTGAGATGAAACACCAGGAATATGTTTTATAGTTGTTTTCATGTGCATGTGTACAGCAGAGAAAAATGTGTTTCAATCCTCTAAAAGAAGTCCCCACTGTATAAGAAAACAATATCCTGACTGTATGCTATATTTCTAATATGTTCAGAGGGTCATTATGCTGTCAGACAGCTCTTTTTCTAGGCACAGTATGTTCTCAACATATTCTTGTGCACATAAGGACAACAATGTTGGAAGCTGTGTTCTCTGTTGAACTGCAGCAATTTAGATGTTTGGGTTTTACTTTCAAAGGGCTGACTGACAGCATGGTAAACCACTGAAAGTATTCCAAATATAGGTCACAGTAAGACTTTTTTTTTCTCTTGAGCCTTCCACATTCACACCAAAACAACAAGTAATTCATGTTTTGCTGGGCCTGATTCTGACTGTTTGCAGCAGCGAGTATCGTTATGTTACACACTTCTCACAAGTGTTCCCACCTGCTCACTATAGTGGAAGGAGATTCCCCAACAAAGCGTAAAAAAAAGAGCTTCCAAATGCATTTTTCAATCTGCTTTGCTCTGCTTAACCTGTCAAGGATTTGAACTGACTCACAGTGCCACCTGCTGTTGTGAGGGCGGACACGGGAACATCGCTGCACTGTATTTGTCTTGTCTTTTTAATCATCGGACAGTTGGGGTTTAAAGTTGTGCTCCACAGTAACTCACAGAGGGTGTAAACCTAGATCTAATCCCTGCTAAATTGCTTTTAAATGTGGGTTTTAACTGTGCTTCACATACATATAGTACACTGCTTTTATAAGGCATATCTTTATACTTGTTTGTTCATAATTTGTGGGTTATTTTATCTTGAAGTTTATCCTTCAGGGTGGATGTAGTTTGAGAGCAAGAGATGCTGTGTTATGTGTAACAGTGTAAATACTGCAGCTCCTCAAGAGATGGAAATAAATCTACTCCGTTTAGTTCTTTTCAGCTTTGGAGCTGTAAGACGATCTCCTTGTTCTCTCTGACAATGATGTGGAGACTCATTAACTAAACACTGTGTTGTCTCATTATGACTGTTCAGAGAGGGAAACCAGGCATTTCGGGAGACAATGGCTGCACTGGAGAACCATCCGCGTGTCAGAGGCCTTTCCTTTACGTCCTTCCTCATCCTTCCCTTTCAGAGGATCACAAGGCTCAAGCTGCTCGTTCAAGTGAGTGTGCCAACATGATGCATTTTTAATATGTTGCAGCAATCAACACCGTTGAGGCTGTTTAAATGTGACTTTTTTCTCTTCATAGAATATCCTGAAAAAGGCTGAGGAAAACTCTGAGAGGGAAGCCAGTGCTATAAAAGCTCATCAGCAACTGGAGCAGGTGAGCATCAGCGAGAGTTATATTGGTGTAATATGACTATTATTGTGTCAGTGCGATGCGAAACAAATCGTTTTGGTGAAATTATTACATTTTTATGGTGATCCTTCAGCTCAACAAACACATTCGCACAAGTGCATTTTTGTTTTTAACACCTGAACTGCTATTGAAGAAAATCTGATTGACGCTCTAAACTCTTTAATCACTTTTCAAGAGGATTTGGATTTTCTTGCACTTCTGAATAGACTTTGCTTCTTAGACCTCGAGATGATGACCATTATTTTATATGATCATGAAGGCTGTGATTACATTCTTTACGGCTTTCATTACTGTGCAGTGGTGTGTGACATCCTGATGGAAAGTGTTGGTGTGTTCATTTGATTTTCCTGTGGTTTCGGCAACAAGATTGTTGCAGTTTAGATTTAAAGCGCAGAATGGGGCATCTGTTTGGGGTTTTTAGACTTACTTGTGTCTAGTGGAAGCTTCTTATAGTTTGATGTATTCACCAGTGGTGTGTTCATAAATAAAAGCAAGTGTGTTAGTGATAGAAATGGCACAGGTCAGTACTTAGTCAGTAGTTTATAGTGCAGTCTGTCTCCCTCTACTGGCCCAGACTAATGAGCATGAAGCATAAAACACAGTCAAAAAAAGAAGTGGAAGCACAAAGCAAACACTAGTTACATTTGTTGTACTTAATATTATTGAATATATTGTAAAACATACATTACAGACATGCATTTTATTACATGCGTTATTTCTTAATTGGTTACATTAACCTATATGTAATCAATTACATTCAACTCCCTGGAACGTTTGATGTTGAGTAGCTAGTTTCCAGCAAGTTAGCCTTTTATAATAAAGTTTTCATTTGATTTTTGATGTATACATGTGAAGTGGAACAACTCGCATGATGATTGAATACTGTTGTATGTTTTGGATGTTTGTGTCCTCCTCAGATTGTCAAAGAGTGTAACGAGGGGGTGCGAAAAATGAGCCGCACTGAAGAGCTCATCCGAATTGAGAAAACACTGGAATTCAAATCCAAGGTAAACTATATCTTACTTTCTTCTTTTGTCCCACCATGGCGAAGTTACATACACTCATTTTTATCCTTGCACATTTGGCCTATTAAATGGTATGGGCCTTTGCTGACGTGCTTGGTAGAGAGGGTCAGCGCATTGTGTTAGAACCAAACATTAAGGTTTGTTCCGTCTTATTTTTGGTATGTCACGTACCAAACAGCAAAAATCATTGCTCTATTATAAATGTACTATGCAGTGTTATCTGCGAATATATCAATCATCCTCGTCAGTCGACTAACACAACACCACAACAGTGACAATGTCAATCACCACCAGACACCTACTGAGTGTTGAGAACTTCTTACATTATATTGCTTTGATGTAAACAGTCTTCATTACAGTTGATTATAAAATAATAAAAACAGTGCTATGATAAGTTATCAATGTACATCCTGTAATTCCATTCACAAATGTACATGTATTAGACTTCTATATATGAAATAAATCTAGAAATGAGGTAAAATCATACATGATGACATCATGACAGACAGTAATGCAGATGTAAATTTTACTATGGGTATTTCACATGTTTTATACCCATCTCCATATACACAGAGGATAAATAATGTATATGTAATGACAGTGTAACCATATAGCAATAGCATTCTCAGGATAGGGACATACATAATACAGTATGTTACATATTCTATTTGTGTAAGGCATGTCCAAGGGAGTGTCACTGTACAGTAACTTTAAGTCCACTTTATTTACTGTTATATCTTTAACCCCTGCAGTCCGTGCCCATCATCTCTCACTCACGCTGGTTATTAAAGAAGGGTGAAGTGCAGCTAATGTCAGGACCGAAGACCACTCGAACCATGCGGAGTCGTAAACTCTACCAGCCAGTCTTCATGTTTCTATTTAACAATCTGCTGCTGGTCACCAAGCGGAGCTCCAGGTAAGAAGTTCCAGTCAGAAACAGCTGTCTAAGCAGCAAACATTGATATTGATGAAGATATTGTAGAACTAAACAGGCAAAGATTGTATTTGGCAAGTATTTGGTTAAGTGGCTAAAATCAGTTTTTCCTCATGTTACTTCTGGCAGCCATGTTTTCATAATGTGTCCATAAGTCACACAACCACATAAAAGACCTGAAATATTGGATTATAATGTGCTGTTTTCCATATGAAATTCAGTTTCTGAAATTTTAATTCTTTATCAACCGTAACAGTTTCTAAAGACACATTTCTAAAAACAAGAAACTTTGGTTTCAAACCTCGGTTACCAACTGAGTTGTACACTTCTTTGTCAGTGGGGACAAGTTCCAGGTCCTCGACTGGTGCACGCGGGCCATGTTGAGGACTGAAGATCAAGAAGACCAGGGCCAGCTGCTGGCCAGTGTATTTAATCTGAAACTACTGGAGAACCAAGAGGACCGTGCAGCCAACTACATGCTGAAGACGGCCAGTATGTAAGTACCTTAAGTATGAGGATGGCTGGAGGCATCTATGATTGTAATGTTATGTAATGTTGTAATGAAGAAATTAGTCTCTGTCCTCTTCCAGGCAAACTGACCAATCCCAGTATTTCAAACACGGTTTGACCAAGGAGGTGATAATTTTAATAGATCAAGATGCCTCTTGTTTGTCCTGTATCTGCTGTAACAGCTGGAAAACAACAATAATTAAAGCAAAAACACTTAATCTTATCATGTCAATTTTACATTGTTTATAAATTCCCATTATTTTGAAATTCGATTATGTGATGATGTCCTACAAAATAATACAAATGTTTGGAGATGATAAAAAATAGAAGCTTATAGTGTATCAAAAAAGAGTAAATATGATTTTAGAGATTATTTTAAAGTTGAATATACAGAATGACGAAAGTTGAATAACACGGAGATGTAGTTCTGTTGTTGGAGTTGCACTTTGGGTGTGTACCTAGCTATATGTCACTATTTTGGGGGGTTATATATAAGTATATAAGTATGTATTTTTATTCTGTAATTCTTGAGTGTAGTTTTGTTTTTGTGGAACAAGCTTAAAGAACCATTTTTACTTGTGTCTGCACCGAGTTTAACTCAGAGTATGTTGTGTTTGTGTGACTGAGAAATAGTATCCCTACAACTACAAAGTCAGAAAATCTGTAATCTTATCTCCCAAACGTCTTTTTAATGAAGGTGTTGATTTGATATTAGACATAAATGAAACTGATTTAAAACAAACTACACTATTAATCACTCATTACAGATGTGCAGCTCATAGTTATGCGTCACAAAAATTTAACTGTATGGGCCGGAGGCTAAAAGTTCATGATTTGGGAACACAGAGCCAACACAGTGGGATCATTTTCATCTCTTAATTTAGTTTTTTTTTGACAAAGAGCAAATGTGTAGAATATGTCTTGTAAACAAACAAAATAATGTTTCCTTGCACAGGAGTGACAAACTGCGATGGATATGTGCTCTCACTCCTAACCGACGCACTCGCTTTATGTCCAGCACCAGTGCACATCAAGCAGGTGAGACACAGCATCACGCTGACATGTGACGCATGATCAGTCGTCGCCATCAAGGCCTGTATATATGAACTCAGTGTGTGTGTGTGTGTGTGTGTGTGTGTGGTCTTTAGACTCTCCGCAGGTGCAGTGTATTCAGTCGTATTCTTCCCAGGAGCCAGATGAACTCTCCATTGAGATGGCGGATGTTTTGAACCTCCTGGAGAGAACAGACGATGGTGCGTATTAGTACTTCTCGGCTCAAATTAAGTTAAAGCTCCAGTGTGTGAGAACTGGTGAACTCTAATGGTGAGTCAGCAGATTGTAACCAACATTGCCATTACAGATAACATGTCACTGATCATTTGTGTAGTAAGCGTCTGCTCCAAACCACAAAAACACACACTCTGGCTGGTTTTTCTGTTCAGGCTGTTGTAGAAACAGCAACACAACATGAAAGCCTCCTCAAAGCAAGCCCTTTAAGAAAAAGTTCATATAAAACGCTTATTTTAAACTTACAGAAACCAAACATTTTTAACATTGAAGTGATTATACACTTAATATATTAATGGGTGATATATTCAGTTTGTGCCAGTAAACCCTCCTAAACGTTCTTCACATACCAGAAAGCATATAAACTGTTTCCTCGACCTTCCTTGGCTAATGCATTGGGTTATGTGGGCGGAGCCATTCTTCTTGATTTGCATATTAAACTTATTCTTCAAAACATGAAAGGCTTGTCTGATTGGGCTGCTGTAAACATGTCAACACAAGTTCCTTAAGTATTAAAGGCTAATTCTAAGGCTACGAAAACTGATTTTTAAAGGTCACATAGAGTGGTCCTGTTGCACATAAATGTTAGTTATGGAGGTCTACTTACATATATTAACTTGTTTTTATGGTCAAAAACCTCCTAGTTGCTGTAAACGAGCCGATTGAAATCCTCTTTTCTCACGCTCTTCATCAGTTGAGATATTTCAGAGTGAACTTTCACCACCAGAATACAGAGGCTTGTGATTGGCCAGAACTATTCAGCACACCCGCTCTCAGAAGCGCAGCGCCCCCCTCTGGAACTGGTGCATCTGGTGGATGCACTGCTCCTCATTATCAAAACATTGTTTTAACAATGTTTAAAAATAGCTTCGTCACGACTCCCCGCTGCAGTCCCTTTTATGACTTTGACCCGGAGTCAGACTCAGAGTCAGAAGACACTGTCGCTCGTGAAACACCTCCACAATGGACGTTATTCTTCTTCTGCCGTTCAATGTACGCAACCGGATGTACCTGGACGAGTGCCCAGAGCAGGACGATCTGCTGTTCAGGAGAACCGTTGCTTACGTAACTATTACGGGATTTTCAGCCCCGAGATTACAATAAACACAGCGTTCTCAGCAATGGCTGAACTGTTTGTTTCGAACCTTCAGGGCTTCTTAAACAAAGTAATGACGCAGATACACACGAGTTCCACTTTAATGGAAAGTGATTATACACATATACAAACATACTTATGCATAGTATATTCAATTTCTGCCAACAAAACCCTCCTAAATGATACACACTGGACCTCTAAGAAATACAAAAAAAATCAAATTGAATTATCACAATAGTAGCCTAATATGAGGACCCTTCATGTGCTCATGTGTTTTAAAATGTCATCTTCTGTGTTTTTGCTTCTTCTCTATTTCAGGCTGGATGCTGGGTGAAAGGCTCCACGACGGTGAGAGGGGCTGGTTCCCTAGTCGCTTAGTGGAGGAGATTCAGAGCAGAGAGGTCCGAGCTCAGAACCTGAGAGAGGCCTTTAGGATCCAGCAAGCCCAAGAAGGTGGAGGAGGCCCACAAACTGCAACCAGGGCTGCGCTGGGCAGAGCAGGGAGACGCACCGCAAAGGTGTCCAGTTTCTCCACTTCTTGGACTGATGAAATGGGGGGAAGCAGTGACATGAAGCAGTGAAATCAGTAAAAAATGATTAACATCGTTTTTGAGGACCATTATGCACTAAGAGAAAAAAAAACATAATCAGGATATACACGCAACAATTCCAACACTAAGACACCTTGTCCTTTTGATTTTCATTTAAAAGTGGATGGTTTTTAGAGATCCACAGTTTTGTCTCAGTGATCAAAGTGCTTGAACAAGAGATGCTGCATGTCTCCTAAAATGTGTAGTGAATGTGTCTTGTTGGCCCTCACTTTATGAAGTAATAATGCATGACACAAAGCTTTGTGGTTGGACCGAAGCTTTGTTTGGTAATGACTTGAACCCTCACAGTCTAGAGGCCCCTTTTCCACTAGCGCGGCACGATACGCCTCGCCTCGGCACGACACGGTTGTTTTGCGTTCGATGTACTGTAAGCTGCATGGGCAAGTTTTAAAACTCTTAATGTGTTCATGTGCACATTTTTATTGTAAAAAATAATCACAACAGAAGCATTTAAGTGTACAGTGGCACTGAGAGCTCAATGCTCTGCAAAGCAAATGCAAACAAATGAGAGAGCTTCATCCGTTTGGCTCATATGCTTTATAAAGAATGGACGTAGTCCCCAGCTTTGAAAAGTGAAGCCTAGGAAGCAGGACAAAGTAACAGTTCGCCACCAGGGGGCGATTCGGCTGGTTGCACAGTTAATTCTGTTTGAATGAGTCTATGGAAAAATGCTTATTTCTTACTTGACTTATCATGCCAGTGAGCTTTTTCCTTAAGTAATGGTCTAAAAATGTAGGTTTTTGTTAAAAGTATGTGAGGTAAATTTTTTAAATGATGTTCTCATTTAGAGGAAAAAAGATGATAAACTACAGCACATACAAGTGGACACCACTGGCTGTATATTAAATATGGGATGTAGTCTTCCAGTTTACCCCAAGAAACCAATGCAGAAGTGAAATATATTGAATAGCCACCAGGGGGCAACTCCACGGTAAAATCGACCTACTTTCCATTAGATTTATGACGTTAATAAACATTTTCCTGGAGGAGTTAATGGTCTCAACAGCTAGTTTTCAGCTAGTTTCAGGAACATAATGTAAATTTTTATAAATTATGCTCACATTTTGAGGAAAATGGACAATACAGCACAATGGACACCAGTGTGATTGACAGCTAATATTGTTCATAGCAAAACCTCAACCTCATGGCTTCAAATTGAGCATTAAGATCATTATGACCAGAGTTCATTTTACAACCGGAAGACTACGTCCACTTTTTATATACGGTCTATGATTTGGCGACATATGCGGCATTTGGGTACAACAATGTATATGTATGAGGAGTTGATTAATTTTTCAAAGAATGTCCTCACATTTTAAAACGTGTTTGAATGTTTTTAAGGATTTTTTTCTGTTTTTGTCCGACAATGAATGGTTGAAACCTGAGTTGTGCTGAAGCTACTTGGATTGACTGGCCAACAAAGGCCTATGTGTTTGGTAATTCTATGCTGTGCAATGGACCCCCAGATGTTTATTGTCATGACCAGTTCTCCAGCTCTGCTGAAGTGAAGAAAGAACACAAGCTGAACGCAGCCTGTGTTCTATTCTGTCGACAAAAACATCTGGACATTTTCAATCTGCAGTGTTTCTTACTCACTGTAAACTTCTGTTTAACAAAAACACACACATGAGTTTGCACAGCTATTGTTTTAAGGACTCGCATTGACTTCCATTCATTTGGGTCACCTAAACCAAGCTTTATGCCTAACCTCAACCACGACAAGTTAATGCCTAACCTTTAACTTTAACTAACCATAATTCAAATCTTAGAACTAAACATGACTAGTTCCTCAGAAATGAATTTCTACATCATTAGGACCACGTTTTGATATCCATGGTCCAAAGGTCAGTGTTTATGCCAGAACATGTCCTAAAGTACACACACACACACACACACATCATCTTCCTCTATCTCTCTTGTGATTAATGCCAAATAACTGCAATATGTTGTAAAAATGCGTAAAAGTGTATCAATACTATGGATCAGCCTAATTGTAAAACCTGTGTGTCTATAATACAGTTTGTGTACAGTAATGCAATCCTTGAATGTTTAAAATAATAGTAAACAAATACTTCATTTTGTAAGATGTAAATTATTGTTCATAAAAAAGCAATGATCAGAGATGTGCCGAATGTGAATTTCTTCTGAATGCTTCTTTTTCAGTATGTTTAAGTTCATGTGCATCATGAAATCACCAGCTCCACTGCAAAAGTTACATTTACACTCAGCAGCACTGCATTAGAAAATGGATGATCATTATTCATGAGTGTAAGAAGGATTAGGCGCTCGTTTAGGATTAGGCTCAGTGCGTCATGTGAGTACCCACAGCATATCCAAGAGACACATACAGAAGGAGCTACATCTTATTGATCGAACCTGTCACGTCCTTCTGCTTTAACTCTGTGTTCTTTTGTTGTTGTGTTGATTGTAGAGGACAAAAGCCACTGCTGTCATTCAAAATGGGGGACTTTTATTCTCTAATGTGAGTACAGCAACTTCACAAATCATCAACAGGTCCTACACCACCATCTCAACACATGGAACATGGATCATGTTGCTCATTCAATATCATATGGTACACTACACAGGTGTATATACTACTATAGAGTAGAGTGGTTACTCTATGACCTCATTTATGAATTACCATGAAATGTGAAATATCCATACATATGTAATAAATATACAGGTAATATTATATATTACCTTTATGGTTTTAGAGAAACTGAAAAGTTGAATTCAAATGAACCTCACAACAGAAAAAAATGGAGGTTACAGCAACTTCATCCTCTGATTTACAACATTCCCACCTTTTTAAAAACGGATGCATGACAAACCGATACTAATCTCAGTGTAACATAAAACCAGCCTCTTAAGGATTATACAGATGTATTATTACACACAC
The DNA here is from genome assembly GCF_963457635.1 of Microchirus variegatus. Lineage (NCBI taxonomy): Eukaryota > Metazoa > Chordata > Actinopteri > Pleuronectiformes > Soleidae > Microchirus > Microchirus variegatus. Next base: position 21,523,948 of record NC_139804.1, read on the forward strand.
AGGTGTGTGCATCTATTTTCTGGCACCGCATCGACTTCCATTCATTTGGACAACAATCTAAACAAAGCATCGTCCTTGTCCTTAAATCAGGGGTCTCAAACTCAAATGACCTGGGGGCCACTCAGTGTCTTGTGTGGTCAGGCAGGAGGGGACAGTAAAGTAAAAAAAAAAAAAAACTGTTGTCAGAGTACGCAAATTGATATCACAACATTCCATAATTATATCGCAAATGCGGTTTTCCTCGCAACCCTAAATAGAATTTTAGAACAGAAATAACTCATAACTTGATATGGGCCGTGGGAAAGTTCTTGTCAATGAAGTACACTTACTGCTTTGTCCATTAGGTGGAGTCTCCAGTGCACGCAGGGAACTTGTGTCAGTAGTAATGCTAACCTGCTAATGTTTTGTTCTGTCTATTCTACTTCTTCGCCTTACCTCTTTTCTTATTTGGCATCTTCTAATAATTTCAGCAGGAACTTTTCCCCCCGAGTACTCACATTGTTTCTATACCTTAGATCAGGGGTGTCAAACTCATTTTCACTGAGGGCCACATCAGCATAATGGTTGCCCTCAAAGGCCCAGATGTAACTGTAAGACAGAATAAATGTAACTAAATGTAAACGCACCCTCAGAAAAAGACTTTTGACGCACGGGTGATTTCTTCAGCCAGTGGCTTTTGTGAACACATTCTGCTGCAATCGCAGTTTGCCTTTTAATTCTTTGACAATGTGTTGTTTTTCTTGAAGGCAAGAAAACTTTGGCATACTTGGCTCCTTGTTTGGTGTCAAAATGCTGACGTAGATTGTAGTCTTTGACGGCTGTCACCGCCTCATAACACAAAAGACATACCGGTTTTTCTCCTTGAAGCACAAACATGTATTCGCCTTCCCATCTTTCTTGAAACTGCCTTCCATCTGCATCAATCTTTCTCTTCCTGGATATTTTGGGATCATTTGTGGATATTTCAATCTCTATTTCATTCGTTGCATGATGCACATACAATGATACACTGCAATCTAGTGACGGGATGCCGTGACTTCATGGTAACACAATCGCCATGCATTGTGGGAAATGTAGTTTATGGTCAACACACGCATTAAAGCAGCATAGACCTCGCGGGCCACATAAAATGATGTGGCGGGCCACATTTGGCCCCCGGGCCTTGAGTTTGACACGTGTCTTAGTGTATCAAAGGAATCAAAGCACATCACAGCAGCGCAAAAATCGCCCGGAAACTGGAAACAAGTAATGAGAAGTCATGACCATTTCCTTGGCAACTTTATCCTGAATAAAAAAAACAAAAGCCCAAACCACAGAGCTAAATAAGTTAAAAAAAATTAAAGCGTGCATTGTATAATAAGTTTTATGAACAAACCTTTGCAGTTTTGAAAATGACTGAAAAACAAATGTAGGAAATTGCGAAGGAAAACTGGAAATCTGTGCCGTTCTATGGTGCTGAAATATGGTTATTGGTTATGAGACAAAAACTAAAGGGTCATAGTTGTTTACCAATGAATCTGATGTCAACTATTCAAAATATGTATTGTCATAAAATGAGTTAAGTGTATCTTATTTTGTTTCAAAGCAATTGAATTGTGGTTAAGTTGATATTAGGGTTAGACAATAACATAAGGTCATGGTTAGACAGCTGAATGAATCTGTGTGTGGTTTCAGTCGTCGCCATGGTAACAACAGCTATCAAACATCGTACAGGTACGCAACATCAAAGGAAGATGCCGAGGCAATTCATCTGTCTTTTATATGTCATTTCTGATGAACCTTTTGCTTCAGCAGGAAGGTTAAGATAAATGTGAGATACGAGTGAGGGCAGCATACGTCTCACATCACTGCTGCTGCTGCTGCTTTATGAGGGCAGCGTTGTACCTTGCCTTTCCTTCACGTTCACATGGAAACAATATGATGCCTTTCCAGGATGTCAGACATCACACAGGGAAATCAAGGCAGATCAACACACCTGTTAGTAAACATAAAGAACGGCATCACATAAAGGCAAGTCTTAATGTGAGGATTTCACCAACACCTTTGTTTATGTTATGTATGTAACACGCTGCACAAGACAATCCAGACTATTTTGGTGCGTCGCTCCACGCTGGTGGAATGACCGAGTACAACCAGAACAGGGGGCATCCCTGTCTATCTTGAAGAAGCTCTTGAAGACCCTTAACCCCCCTCCCCTGCACGATCTCCTTTTCCACTTGGATCCACTTCTGCACTCTCTCACCCTCTTTCAGTCCACTGCTCCTGTCTAGTGGATTTCCCCCCAAGATTTCTTCTTCTTTGTAGCTTATTCCTCTTCTGTAAGTCGCTTTGCTAAATGCCAATACTCCATTACTATTTCAAGTCCAATAACTGACATGTTAATGTGCAACTTCATTAAAGCTGTACACCAGTGCTTCTCAAATTTTGTATATTGATAAATTTGCTCTCTCATAGCCCTCCTCTTCTTCACCTGTACTTCACACACTGGTAAGGGAAAAGATGGAGCGAGAGATTAGGTTAATTATTCTAAATATTCCACTGCGGTCAAAATTCCTCAGCTCCGTCACATACCCTGGAATATAAAGTAGAACAGTATTTCTGCTTTTCCTCCTAGCACCATCAGAGGAAGCTTGCGTACCACTGGTGGGACACGCACCACAGTTTACACTACAGGTGGTATAGTTTTTCTTTGAGCCTGTCGCAAAAAGATTACTAAAAGATGCAAAAGATACATTTAATCACATATTTGGAGGTTCCTTGCTCACACTGACGTTGCGCGGCACAACGAAGAGCAGAAGATAATCTGGTTAATCTGAGATGTACATGTTTTTATCATATTTTCAGCATATCTCTGGTTCTTTTCCCCACTCATCCTGTTAATGCGTTTCGCCCTGTGTGCCTCTGCAGTAAAACATGTCCAGAGCAACTAAAAGAGGAAGACAGCCAATCCTTGAAAAGGTCAGCAATGAGAACTATATACCCACTGCAGAAGGTAGACGTGGCATATTAGTGAATCATGTTCCTGTCGTCCCAAAATACATGTACTCTCCAACCATCGTTACAGTTTAGTAGCATCTCATTTGTAGCTGTTGTGTTAACACTCATTATTGATTATTACTTTATTATTATTATTATTATTAATTTATAGGATACAAGTCGTATGAATATAGAAGACAAAGATGATTTTCCAGATATTCCACTTTTAAATATGCAAAAAAAAGTATCACTGACACTGTATTACTCATACAATGTTAAAACTGCTTCATGGTACTGAAAAATAAATAAAACCAGAGCCTAAAATGTAAAGAATAGGCCTACATTAAACCATGGATATGCATGTCAAATATTTGGCCAAAAAAAACTGCACTTCTGCAAAAGCAGACACCTAATGTTGTCCATGTTTCAAAAACAAATGGATAAGCCACCCCTCAATATTTGAAGAAATGTAGGTCATTTCGACATGCTGCTTGCAGCTTGAACCAGTGTCTTGAGTTAGTTAATGCAGGACATGGTCGTCAGACACAATCCGCTGACCACAGTTTATCAGTCATTCTCCAATGCTGCCACTTTCTCAGTTTCCATTAATCTACCCAAATGTCCTCTTCTCTCTTTATCGTCAGAGGTTGAAGAGTACGTGAGAGACATCGGCATTGATCCTGAGAACAAGCCAGAGCGCCGTAGGCTGGCCAAGGAAGGCATCATTGCCCCTTTGCTTCCTCAGTGGAGTCCTTGGTAAGGAGAGGCAGCAAGGCTGAGCTATGAAGAAAAGGCTGCATGCTCAGTCCCCCTTTATACAAAAACAACTGGAGATCACAGTAGTCTGGAACCTGTATTAGCAGTCAGAGATCAGCCACAACAATAAAACAGGAAACACTGTGTGGCCTGAACCCTGATCAGTGTAGTATTCTACACAAATACATGTACAGTCTTCATAGATTGATTTTGTTGCACATTATAATGGGTGAAGGTCTGCGTGGGTAACAACTCAAAAATTTCTAGAGAGGCTGGAAATTATACTAGTGACCTGTCCATGGTGTCCCCTGCCTTTTGCATTATGTCAGCTAGAATTGGCAATGTCCAATGCCCCACACGACCCTCATGTGGAGGATAAAGCAGTAGAAAATGGATGAAATGGTGCACTTCACACACGGTTCAGCGTTCACTGTCAGTTGGTTAGTGACCTAATGTCTGTGTTCACCTGCTCGTCTTTCCTTCCCTTCTCTGCTTTCTACCTCCCCCACAGTCAGGAGGAGACAGACGAAATCTGCTTTTCCAACTCAATCACGGACCACTCAACCTGGTCTCACCCGCGCAAAGAGCTTTTCCACCACCAGGTGGCCAAAGAGCTCTCGCGCCTCCAGATGAAGAAGGACCCGAAGGAGAAAAAAGCGAAAAAGAAAGGACCAGACAAGATTATTGGTGTGAGTGTTATATATTTTTTTTTCATTTATAAGATGTGAAGAGAAACTTGTTATTTACATCAAAGATGGATTATAATCCACCACATGCATACAGTGAGAGAGAAGATTATAGGTTTTTTATAGGGTTTTTTTAAGGTCTAATATCATTCAGAACTCACTTGCTCTGCCTTTTGATGCTGCTATGCTACAAATGAACATTTATTTTGTGGATATTCTGGCTGCACCAGTGTGATCAGTGAGGCCAGTATTACTAATGTGCCTCTATCTCTGATGACACGTCATGCTAAACAAATGTCCAGTAGTTTTAAATGATTGTTACAAAGTTCCGTCACTGCTGGTTGAGCCTATCAGCTCTTCATCATTCTCTCTGTGTTTCTCAGTGTAGCCTGTGCTACAAATGCTCCTTCAGTCAGGTCTGATAGTTTTGCTTGACAGAGACAGTTTTCATGTGAAGGATGCAGCATACAGTTAATGTTCTATAGTTTTTGTGCACGAAGATCAAACAGAATAATATCAACAACAACAACAACAAAGATTACCGATTACATACTGCAGCTTTGACGTTCATGTTGTCATCATCGCCTCTCTTTTAGGCACTGACTCCAGTCTTGGAACCCTTACCGTCTCCACTGTGTCGCCTGCCTCCTCTGAGACGACTGAACTCCTCTGGCTCTGGCCCACTCTCGAGAAATGCCCCAGCTCTCCCAGGTTCACTCAGCGGCTCACGGGGGCTGCAGCCTTTCAGACCTACCACAGGGGTAAGAGCCCAGTGCTGCGGCCATTTGATGCACAGTTTGTAGTATGTTTAAAGATATGCATGTTGACAGAATCATTAGAAAAAAGTCAAATGCATATATCATTTGGACACAGCTAATATTTATTCAGTGTCTTTGATCAAGTGTTAATCCTCTTATTAGGTCCAAATATGTCATTTAGTTGCATGGGAGTGTTTTATTGCTGTGTGTGTGAGTGAGGAGGAAGATGAGGGGCAGAATGGAGAGGAGGGAATAGGGATGAAGAAAGAGCAGGGAGAGAGGAAAGCAAATATAGATTGCAAGAAAGAGGAAGACTCTGTGAAGGTGAGGATGAGGAGAGAGATGAAGAGGATGATTGGTGACAGATGACACCACACACAGTTAGGAGAGGAACGAGAGCGGACAGTGACGACAATAAAGAGGCAGGAAGGTGCTTTGAAAGTCAAGATGACGAAACCAAAGACAGAGGACAATGTGGAGACTTTAGAGGAGAAAGCAGACGCAGGAAGGGGGAGGTGGTGAAGATGAAGGGAGTGGAGAGGAGGAGGAGGAACGTGTCAAAAACAGAGATGAGCTCAGTGGAAGCACAGATGATGAAGAGGGACAGATTTAAAGCAGAAGGAAGAGGTGGCGCTATAATGGCAGACTTGCTGATTCAGAGGAATCTGATGGAGTGAGAGGAGGACAAGTGTGAGAGATGTGTGCTGATGAGTAAAGGAAGTGAAGCGAAGGATGCTGAGGATGAATCAGATGCACAAAATCCAGCAGCATCCAGGAAAATGAGGAGGGAGTCGTTGAAATCCAACCTGTGACCTGAAAACACTTGCCCTTGGTTCACTGTTGCCTATTATGCCTGCTGACCCACACCCACCTCTAGACAGCGTCACTCAAACAAACAATGCTGATGTCATTGTGACAGAGGATATAGAGGTCAAAGTGGCTGTTGTCAGTCTATCTGCTTTTATGTGTATGTTTATTCAGACCTGCTTTCTTGTTTTCATCACTGCAGGAGACTGACAACATCAGTAAGACGTCTTCATCCTCCATTGAAGAGGGGAGGAAGAGGTTGATGAGAGAAAAGGAGGAGAGAGTGCATCTCCTCCAGGAGGAACTGAGGAGAGAAGAGGAGGAGGAGACAAAGAAACTGAAGGAGGAGAGTGAGGACATGCGGAAAAAGTTACGGATCACTCTGGAGAAGGAGAAATCGGCAGAACACGACAGAATGAATGCACAGAAGAAGCAGGACACTGAACATCTGGAGGCAGAGCTGAAAGAGCAGCTGGAAGCAGAGAGGACAAGACTTCAGGGAGAGAACAGAGAGAAACTGAACGCTTTAAAAAAGAAGGTGAGTGAGGAGGATGCTGGCCCATTTTGATGTACTTTGTCCTCTTTTTGTCATTCAGTGTTTAAATTTTGCTTGTCTGCATCATTAATTACAAAAATTACCAAATTCTAACATTGACCCTCTAGAGATTTGCAGACGGTGCCTGCAACCAGGTTCCTAATGGATGTTTTATTGAAGAAGACATGAAACTAATGAATGAGACCATTCACTTCTAGGAAGATGTTTAATGACAGTAGATTGTTTTTGTTTTAATTTCATATTTTCAGGACCTTTTATTTCAAGGAGCTTATTTACCTGGGGGGGGGGGGGGGTCATGGTCCGGAAAACGACCACCACCAATCGTTGACCACTGAACCTCCTCCTCCTCCTCAGCATATACGCTCAAAAGAGCCTGGACCTTGTCATCCGTCCACTTGTCCACGCTCTTTTCTTTTGCTCCATATTTTTGAAATGACCGATAGTGAAAGAATGAAGCTATTCTTTCTTCGTCTTCTTGTGAATGTCTTGCTTAAAGGTAAATTTCAATGGAAATGCGACAATGTTTTTCAAAATCCGGGGTAAATGAGAAACATTCCTGCAGTGGAAAAGGGGCTTGTTTTAGAATATTGAGAATAAAGCCTTAAGCCAATCGTTCAAAAGATCTCCTTTGCACACTTGGAGACGTGTTATGTCTAACTTCGCATGGATCTGTGTGAGTTTAGTAGCACAGAATAATAATAAAAAAAACACATAACATCAGTCTTTTTCTGCCCCGTAGGAGTCTGAACTGCAGGATCAAGCTGATCAGTTGGAACTGAGAGCCAAAGAGCTGAAGAGCGAGGAGGACGTGCTGCAGACCAAGGTTCTGAAGCACATAATTGCATTATTGTATGTACGATGAATCATAGATACTCCAACGTGAAATATGTGGGCTTATTGTTACTGTCTCTCATCAGATAGCAGATCTGAACACAAGGAAGATAAAGGCGGGGGAGGAAGAGAAGGAGGTGGACAGGCAGATAGAGGTGTGAGGCTCTACTTTTTCCTTGTTCCAAGAATTAAACTCACCCTCACCTCGAACTACAGTGTTTATGTGTGAATTTGCCTTAACCCCAGCTGATCCAGGAGAGCGACCAGCTGAAGGAAGAGCTGGAGCAAGCCCATGAAGTCATCCACAGAGCCACGGGGGAGAGGAGAGAGGCCAATGAGAAGGAGAAGCAGCTGATAGAAGAGCAAGACCAGCTGAGGGAGGAGCTGACAAGGATGAGAGAGGAGAAATGCCAAGCCTGTGAATTTATCCAGCGAGCCAGGGAGGAGAGGAGTGAGGCCAAGGAGGAGAAGGAGCAGCTGAGAGAGGAGAGAGACCAACTAATAGAGGAGCTGCAGAAGATGAGGGAAGGCAGGGATCAGGTGTGGGAAGAACTGGAGAGGATGAGAGAGGAGAAACATCAAGTCCAAGAACTCATCCAGAGAGTCAGGGAGGAAATGAGGAAGGCCAGGGAGGAGGGGGAGAAGCGGCTGAGAGAAGAGATAAACAAAGCCAGAGATGAGAGCAGGAGCGTAAAGGAGGACAAGGGGAAGCTGGAGAGCAGAGTGATGCTGTTACAGGAGACATGTGAACGCCTCAGACACAGAGTCAGGTACAGTTTACCTACACAGGACACTTACACAGCCTCAAGCAACCAAATGCCACAAACACAACAGTAGCAACAACAACAACAAAAAAGCAAATCAAATCATACTTTAACATTGGGCTTGTTTGCACTTTGTCCAGTGAGTTGGAACAAGGTGAAGGGAGTCCCTCCTTTGGAGGAGAACAACAACAGGGCAAAAAGAATGAAGAGACAACGCCCTCTAGTGACAGGAACGATGATGCACTGCTACACCTGGATGTCTCACCACCTCTCTCCCCTTTACCCAATATTCAAAGCAACATGGACAAGTAAGGTGACACTCTTCTTCTTCTTCTTCTTCTTCTTCCTTCGGCTTCTCCCTTTAGGGTGTCGCCACAGATCAGCTGCCTCCATCTTGCCACGTCCCTCTTCTGTTACAGCAACTGTCCTCATGTCCTCCTTCACAATATACATTAACCTTTGACAGTTTGTTAAATGGATTCTTAAATTAGTTGTATTTAGATAGATAGATAGATAGATAGATAGATAGATAGATAGATAGATAGATAGATAGATAGATAGATAGATAGATAGATAGATAGATAGATAGATAGATAGATAGATAGATAGATAGATAGATAGATAGATAGATGGTAACGCTTTCTTTTACAGTCCCCTAATTACCTGGTATTTAGCTGGTAAATTCATGGTAACACTAAAGTGTTGCTAGGTAATTACCAAGGGTAATAAGATAAGTAAATACAGTGAAACCGTTGCCAAAATACTGGGTAATGCACGGTAATGTACTCGGTAAGTAAAGTAAAACTGTACTGTAAAAGAAAGCCAAGCTTGTTTCCATGTAATTACACACATTTTTAGGGTTAGGTTTGTTAGATTACCCCTTGGGTAAATAGCTAGTAATTAGGGGACTGTAGGTACCTGCTTATTACCAGTTTATAACCCAATAATACACTTACATTTACCATAGTTTTGCCATAGTTTAGCTGTACATACCTTCTTATTAACAGCAGTAATAACACGCTATGATTAACTATATAGTTACCAGGTAAATGCCCAGTATTTTGGCAACAGTTTCACTGTATTTACTTTCTTATTACCATTGGTAATTACCTAGTAACACTTTGGTGTTACCATGAATTTACCAGGTAAATACCTGGTAATTAGGGGACTGTAAAAGAAAGCGTTACCAGATAGATAGATAGATAGATAGATAGATAGATAGATAGATAGATAGATAGATAGATAGATAGATAGATAGATAGATAGATAGATAGATAGATAGATAGATAGATAGATAGATAGATAGATAGATAGATAGATAGATAGATAGATAGATAGATAGATGGTTGACCACTTCTTTGACTGTACCTAATGTTATGACTCTAGGTTTGAACGTCAGTGGCACCTGTGTTGGTCTGTGTTTGTGTGATGGGCTGCAGGTGTGCGTGGTTGATTGAGGGTGGTGTTTTGGTGGCTGCTGAGAGCTGATTGGTCCTGCACTGAAGGTATAAGAGGCTGCTTTATCACAGCCATGGTGGACTTCATTGAAAGCCAGTCCCAGCTGGAGTCTGTCATTGTGTTTGCGTATAGTGTGTTGGGGAGAAGGGAATATGTTTTCTTTATATGACATGTAGCTTTTCATGAGTTCAGATATGGTCTTCTGCAAACATTCAACAAGGCATTTTTGACCTAGCAAAAAACACCACTCACTGGATATTTCTAAATGTCTTCTTTGAACCATTCTGGCCAAACTCTAGAAGTCTGTGAAGAATCCCAGTAGATCTGTACCTGTGTGGTACCAACAACCATGCCATGTCCCATATTAAGCAAAATCCACTTTTTAATCATTTTAATACTCTGGAGGCCCTATCAGTCGACAGTGTGAAAGTGTGAAAAAAGATGACTCACTCATGTTTTTGTGGTCCTCCTCAGTCTAAGTACAGGAGATAAAACAGGCGATGTTGACTTCCGCACTCACTGGGACGTCACAATGCGCTAAATTTGTGGAATTATTGTCTCGCAGAGCTCCACTTTGTCCATAAAACTCGCAAGAGTGCTGGTGAGGGCAACATTATCCGAAAACCGGAAGTCTGTGAAGTCTGCGAAAAGTTCTATTCTTGGCTCCACAGCGCATCACAGAGTCCTACACAAACTTCCAGTCTCAGAGGATTTATCTGGATACATGTTATATATGACGGCAATGTACCTGCTAGAGCCTGCAAATGATCACTTTTCCGAATGCTAACTGCTGTTAGCTCCCAGTAGCCTCTGTGGCTGATGTCATTTTCAAGATACTACTAAACCGAGTGTTCTGAACAGGGCTGTTTTGGCAGGGTGATTGAACTGCTGTGGTGCTTCATCATTATGGTATTTTGACCAAAACATGACAGACATGTTCATTAGGACACCAGGGAACTAGGTTGGAGAAATAGGGTCCTTTAAATCTCACTGCTGATATGACAAAAAAAAATATTATCTGGTTGATTAGAATATATATTCAGTGCACTTATACTGTGAGCCTTTATCCCTACACATTTTAATTATCCAGGTTACCATCTTACATTTCCTCACGGCCCACCTCCACCCACAATGTCTGTGTGGAGAGTGAGAGCAGCCAGGTAAAGCAAATACATGCAGCTCTGAGGGCAACTCAGTCCAGCATCACTCTGGACTCCAACACAGTGACTGAAGATATGATAAGGGACCTACTGCAGGTAATAAAAAAAAAAGAGGAGCAAAATGACAATTGGCCTGAAAGACTTAACTGAGGTTTAATCAGAATTAGTGTTAATTGCTGGTTCTTTTTCCCCCCTCGCTCTGTCAGGAGGTTAGAAATGTATCAAAGCTGGAGAAAGGCGTTTGGAGACTGAAAGAGGATCAGAATCAGCAGTTGAAGAGTGTGAAAACTCAAGAGGTCAGGAACAAACATCAGGCTGGTCCTGCACTGTCACCGTAGACTTACATAAAGTGATATGGATATGCTGAGCATTTCCATCAGCCCTTTTTTATGCACATGTTGGTTTGCACATATGAATGAAATCATGGAAAGAAACAACTGAGGGAGGTGGAAAAGTGGGATATTGAGGAAAGGGAATAGCCAATAAGTGCCATAGAAAAGCCTTGAACTAAATCTCAATACATGAATATGCTATACATTATTTTGTTTAACTTTAGTCAGGATTTAATGCATTTTAATGCAAATCTAATTCGTAACCAGAAGATCTGTTTTTCCTTTTAGTAATTTGTAATAATTTAGAAATGCCCTGGATTTCATGTGCACAGTTTTTTTTTGTTTTTTTTAAATACAGATTTCATGTTTGTTATAGTCCCAGTTTTTGCAAGCCAACTGGCTTAGTATACATGCTGTAATCTCTCTGCTCCTTCAGCCTTTGTCTGAGAGTCTGTCTGGAGTGGCAGGAGAAAGGAGGGTGACCGATGACGTCAGAACAGGTATTCATACACGTCATTGTGTGTAGAACACTATACTATGTCTCTTTCATTTATTTACTTTATATCTTTATCTCCTCCATGTTGCCCTGTCATCAGGAGGTCGTCCCACAGCCCCAGCCAAAGTCCTGGAGTCTTTGCAGCAGATCTCAAACCATTTCAACACTGTTCTGAGCACACTGGGTTCAGTCGCTCAGACGCCGCATGGTGCCACACCTTACACAGCCTTCCCTTTGTCCACAAATCAGCCTCACTTAATCTCCTCATTTAACCCAGTCATGCACCAGACACACGGCCTGGGCCCCGACTCCATACACCCTCCTGTCTCTACGCTGCTCCCAGAGCTTTCGTGGAACTGGGCGACTCAGAAAAGCTCTGCAGCCACTGCTCTGTTCAGCGCCCCTGTGAGCAGCGGCCTGAAGGGCAGTGATGACCTCATCGACAGGCAATGGAGCCAGACTTTTCCTGGTACGCTCATGAATATCAAAGCACACGTAATTGTTTGAAAAAAGATAGTTTGAACTGTTATTCTCTTATATAGGGGCAGCTATGAACCCAGTCACCTCCCACAGCATGGTGTCCACCTACTCATCACACACTCCTTTTAGGTAGCCTGCAGGACAACATTCATCATTATTACAGCGTTCACTGAGGTTCTTAATGAACTTAAAACTGTGTTTGTGGGATTTCCTCAGTAAACACGGCAACAGTCTGTGTTCTGTGGAGATGGACGGTCAGAGTCTGCAGAGACAGATCGACAGCATGAAGATGTGGCTGGAGAGTCGAAGAAAAGACACCAGCATGTATCCTTCTGTCACACATACACACAATAATGCATGATAACCTTTTAAGTTAACAGGTCCACTGTGGAAGAATTACTTTCGTAGCATGTTTGCATCCCAAAAAGGATGTAAACACTGTCTTTCACAACTCTCTCTGCTTTTTCTTCAATGGTTTAAGTTGGCAAAGCCTTTTTTCTTCATGGTCACAGTGAGCTCTCACTTCCAAATGCACAATATGGCTGGTTTGTAGAAACATGCTGGCACACGACAATGGCCTTAAAACAACACCCTTGCTTCAAGTACATATAAAAAGCTCATTTTAAAGCAAATACACAGTTTTTCAAACAATCTTATGGGTATAACACAACATTTCTGCAAATAAACACTAAATAAACTAAATTATACACACTGTACTTTTAATGACATGCACGTCTAAGCATATTGTGCATAGTGACTGGTTCAGGATGCATGCACTGGCGTAACTTTTATTAAGTAGCTAGAAATCTCTATTTTATTTGTTTTACTTAATTATTCATTTACCGATGTGTCATGCTGTTGTTTGTCTTTAACTTTACACTTTCAGACCTCTGTTAAGTCGCTATCAGGTTACGTCCTCCGAGAAGGACTTGACCTGACTGGACCTGGACAAAAAAAACAAAAAAACAGCCATATCGGAGTCTGTGCTGCACATAATGTACAGTTCAGTCCTGTTTCACTGTGTCACTCACTGAGGACTTTAACCGACTTACTGTACATGAGTTTGTCACTGTGACATTTACACATACAGTGTGGCTTCACATGCAAACAATGTCGCCAACCCCTGAAACCTTTCAGAGCAAAGGTTTTCAGGGGAATGTCCTGCCGTCATTGCTGTGATTGGAGGAGCAGCTCTCCACAGAGCATGTGACACATTCAAGGACCCACATGTCACAAAGAACTGAGGAATTTCCTCCAAAATAGATGTTGATGCAAGCAGGAGACTATTTTAAAGCGCTGTCATAACTCCAATTAGACTACCTTCACTGCTGTGGCTGTGATGGCCCAGAAAAAAATGGATGTAATGTCCTTTGTACATGAAAACTGTGTGTATAGTGTATTTTTATGAAAATATTTTTATAAATGTATTTTTATACAGTTGATGTTTTTGTGCACACTTTATGCCATAGGCTGGTAGTTTTTTGTTTTTTGCTTACTCAGTTAGTACTTTGTTCACTCACAGGAACTAAATGTCTGACTTGACCGGATCTGCGAGTTTTCTGACACTGATCGTTCATAGACGAAACCTTATGGTGAGACTGCAGATTACAACAAAAGACAAGGGGCTTGTCCACTCACTCTCATTCCCATTCAAGTGTAACAGGACTCACAGACTTTGAAGCATGTACACAGTAAGTCAGGAAGGACTTCGAGCTGTCCCATTGTGAAATGTTCAAGTCTGTGAGTGCCCTCTACTGGCTATTTTGAGCACTTTATGGCTACTTTCAGTCAGTCGGCTTCTTTGCAAAACCTTGCCTCCACAGTCAATAAACTGATGGCAAGTAAAAGTCAACATTTAAAAAATCCTCAATTTTAAGTTAACTTTATTAGTTGGTTTATTAGTTATTCACATAAAAACAAAGACATTTAATGCATCATCTCGGTGAAACAATATGGTGCACAAAGTCTTGTCCTATTCCTGCTTTATTTCAATTCAAATCTTTGTAGCTTCTCACACTCAAGATACTTTAACGGTCATTGAAGTATGTGAGGGTTCGGGGCTGAAGGGTTTAGGCTCCACTCTTGCCCTTTCACTATTGTTTTCCCAATCTTTTATGGATTGGGTTTATGCAGGAGAAGCTGTTCTTCATTTGCATTGTAAGCGTCCACTTACAAACTCAATATATACACTCAGGTTGCTGTAGAAATATGGCAGTGTGAAATAGCAGCCTCAGCGAAGCAAGGCCACAGAAAGAAAACCCATAAATGTGCAAAGGAGACTTTTATTCAGTAACCACTCGTTGCAATATTTGACATTAAAACCGTTTCTCTTTTACAGTACAGTGCAAAAATACCTTTGCCGTCAAGAATACAATCATCATCATCATCATCATCGATATTCTCAAATGAGAGGGATGGCTAGCATGAGGAAACTGATCAATCAGCACAGTATGTGATTAACATGATAAGAACATTAAAGGCCACTGACGGACTGGATGGGACTCATGTTGTCACATTTATGTTTGTAAACAAACACACACACGCAAACGCACGCACACACAGCATATAAACAGTAATTTCAAATTGCATTGAAGATCAAATATAATGTGGACAGTATAAAATAAATTAATTTAGATAGTTAGTGTGTACATTACCATCTTCATAGTCAGCAGTAAGTAAACAGTTACATTGACAGTGGCAACAAAGACAAAACACTTCATCATCACTTCATGTTGATCCAGCTCTTCATTGGCTCTTTGTTGGCACATTAGTGTCCATACAGGTGTGGGGGGTCGGGGGGCGGGGCTACACCCATTCCCTGACTGGCTAATTGGCTGAGAAAGGTGGAGACATGTCTGTGAAAAGCCTGAAAAAACAAAATCCCAGGCTACTGGCTGTGCTCTTTGAGAACATGAGATGCAAACAGAGAGAAAGAAAGAATGGGGTGGGGCGGGCAGTAAGGCAGAGAGGAAGAGCTGAAATCACCATGTGACAGATCTAGAAGACGTAGATCTTGTCTCGCTGGACGGTGTCAAGGTCGTCATCCAGAGTCAGCAGGACCTAAGAGGGAATGGTGTGGCATAAAGTGTCAGTGCTCAAGAGACATCAATTGAACTCAACTGTTAACTTAATGTCCACAAGTCAAAGAGAGTTATATCACTTCAAAAAATATAATTAATCCATCTTTTAACTAGAAAAAGCACTCGGCCTGCAAACAAGGCCACTCCGTTTCCCAGAAAATCAGAAAATCCTCAATCTGAATACATACCTGGATCACAACAAGTCTAATCTAATCTAATCCTGTAGATTAGCCATACCCTGCATCCCCAGAACATTTCATTCAAATTTACTGGCATAGTGAAGATGATAGATGTACACACGTTGAATGTTTTTCCAAATAATTATTGATTGCGGCAATACTGTGACTAAAAGACAAAACAAACTATAATACCAGGAAGGATCCAAACAAGGCGATGGACGAGAGGAAATGCCAAATGTCGTGGTCGTCGAAGAATGAAAGCAGGATGCAGTCCCTGTTATGCTCACGAGACTCTGCTGGTGTTTTCTGTGGCAGCCAAGAGAAATACGCAGTAAGCTGTTAGTGTGTAACTTTGGAATGAATGAAGTGTGCGTATGTGTATGTGTGTGTTTTACAGACCTGCCAGGTGCTGAGACCGTGGAAAAAGAAGAACAATGCAAATCCCCACACCACCGCTGTGAAGAGAATACACACCAACGCCAGACACTGGATTCTCTCACCACTCCGCAGCTGCACACACAAAATATAGGTTTAAAAACAGATCATCAGTCGCATGTTGTTGTTTTTTTATACAAAATGCACTCCAATACCATAGATACACTGAAGCCCACCTTCATGATGATGTAGAAGGCAAAGTAGAGCAGCAGGTTGCAGATGGCGATGGCCAGCAGGTACGAGGCAAAGTCGTTGGGTCTCTCTATGAGGCCATAAGCAGCTCTGCAGACAATGAGGAGGGGGGAAAAGGTGTCACTATCTTTTCCTTTTGCATTCTTTATTTTAATTCCTAACCAACTCTCAGAGAATCGGTGTTGACTTACAGAGACCAGTTGACGATGTTCCCCATCACAAGCAGAACCATACGGTCCTAAAAAATATGCATAATTAGGAGAGCATTAGATGATTTTACACTGTGAATGCTCTTCTAGCAGAACATGGCAGAACTGTCTAAGAACTGGTCAGTACTCACCACATACATAGGCCCACTGCACTGTCTGATGGAATCTGTGTAAATGATGTATATCATCCTACGCATGACCCCAGAGTCTGACACACACACAAAAACACATCATGTAGGCAGATATTAGTTGCAGAATACTAACATGCAAATACATTTTCATATAAAAACTGCATCCAAGTGAGATTTTGATCTCCATATGAGAAGAAATGTGTCCATACTAAAAATTTACATCATAAAACCATTCAGGTACAGAGAGCATGCGCATACTGGTGTAAAAAGTTGTTTATGTGGATTCAGAAAGTATTACTAACAGGAAACGACAAGACCTGTGAAACTGAAAGCTTTTATGTCACAGCTGACAGTTGAGTCATGCTGATAAGAACCAGCAGGAAGTGAGCAGTGTTTTTCAACTTTGTCTGGACAACAAACAACTGTATGTGTATTTGAACATTTTTTAAATGAAAACTTAGTAGTAAAGATGGAGCCAAAACACAAGAAGTAGCATTCTGTCTCTACAGTATAGCCCACTTACTGTGTTGACCACTAAAATCTATTGAATCCAACTGAAATGCCCTCAAGAAATAACACAAAATATAAATGTGAGGCTAACAAAGTCCATTTTATTTCATTAGTCAGAGTGAGTTTTGAGCTAAATTTGTCAAGATTGTCCTGAGAGGTTTGAGAGATGTTTCCAAGAATTGAACATATGTAGTGCTGCAACTAACTTCCTTAATTAATTAAGTACTTGTTTGGTCCATAAAATGTTGAGGTTCGAGAAAATAACAAGGTTCTCAAAAGTCTGATTAACTGATTATCAAAATAGTAGACAATTAATTAAGTAATCGATTAATAATCATCGCAGCCATAGACGTATGTATTTAAAACTAGACTGATATGAACTACAAAGAATTTTATAGAAATCCGAACTCCAGCCATGTGTTTTTGCTATAGTTTGTTTCCGTGTGTTCTCACCAAGCCTCCATCTGCCCATGTAGTAGAGCTGAGTGCTGAGGAGGAGAGTTGCCAGAATGTGGATCACAGAGAAAACGATCCAGAAGACCATGTTTCCCTTCCCAAACACCTACAGACAAGACACACAAGAATATAACATATGTTGATTTTTACGTTACACGTGCTGCTACTGCTGCTATTACTTACCACTCCCAGCACAGAGAAGAAGATGACCGCAGCCAGGCAGGCGTACGCAGTGTAAGCACTTGCGTTAATGTCTGGGTGTCTCTTCTGGTACAGTTTCAACATGCACAGACCAGCAATCATGTACATGAATGATGTGTCTACAAAGGAGGAAGAGAATATTACAACAAATTCACCTCTTAATCATCTTAATCATCGAAAACAATAAACAAAGGAGAAGCGAGTCATCACAGATCTGATTTACAGTTCGGATTTATTGTGTTCATTCCAAATTACCAGCTTATACTGTCCTTGTAAAACACATGTGTCTTAAGGAGTGATTGTATTACATTAGTAACAGATGCTCTGCCTGTCTGGTGAGCACCATTTACCAATTATTCTCCATAAATTTCAGAACCAGTGGTGCTCTTTATGTCAGCTGAGCCTAAGCACAATAAATTAAAAGGCAATTTCAAACAAGCCACAATGTACGTTGTGACACACAGCTAAAAAGAAACTGACCCCAGCAACATCTACAAATATTAAAGTAATATATAACAGTAACTTCACTGTGCAGTAAATACTGTGCAACAAAACACATTCAAACTGCAATGCTTCAGAAAATGTTGAATATCCAACAGAAAGCTGTGTCAGTATTAACAGTTTTACATGAGATGGTTACTTATCACTAATACTATGTCATTGTACAAAGACACAAGTGAGGACAATTGAGGTTTTGGAGGGGAACACTTACCAAACTGGAAGTTGGTGTAGTTGGGACAGACGTGGTAACAGGCACTGAGCAAGCCCTCCATCATCAGAGCAGTTCCCATGGCATAAAACAGACCAAAGTGCTTTGGGATACCACATTCCTGGAGCGAGGGAGACATAAAACTAATAAATAAACTACTAATACTCACAGAGTGCATATTATTTGATACATTTACCCCATATTGACTCATAATTGTGTAGATACGTTTTTCTATTTATATATTTATATATATATATATATATATATAAATGATGTGCTTCTTATTATGAACATCACAGAATCTGAACAGTAACATGCAATAGCAGAAAGGCCAACCAATCAGAATGTCTGTTGGATGAGGTAAACAGGAAAATATTAAAATAAGTAAATGCACACAGCTGGGACTGTGTAGAAACAAACATTTGTCCTTTGTCAAATATTTGAACCAACTGCTCCATTTCTTTTTATTCAGTAAAATGACTGAGACACTGACTCCTTCCTGTGAAGCCATTTTCTCTGGCCCTCCCATTTTTATGCTTAATTCCATCACACTGAGCAGAAAGGGAAAGTCTCACATGCGTCTTACCAGTGAGTTGAGATCATTGCAGGCCATCGCTCGATTGTGGACAATGTCTCTTTTGAGGACAATGAGAAGGAAAAGAAGTCCCAACATCACGTAACCAAGGTTACTGAGAATGTTGTTGAATGCACTGTGTAAGACAAGAATTACAAGTGAGTCACGACATAACTTGAACATGAG
This sequence comes from Microchirus variegatus, assembly GCF_963457635.1. Classification (NCBI taxonomy): domain Eukaryota; kingdom Metazoa; phylum Chordata; class Actinopteri; order Pleuronectiformes; family Soleidae; genus Microchirus; species Microchirus variegatus. The sequence continues at coordinate 21,542,870 of NC_139804.1, forward strand.
TATATCATCCATTAGATGTGACCTGTGGGAACAAATTGTTCATATTTAAATGTTTTTATGGTTTAACTGGACGTGCTAACTGCATACCTTAGAGCTCCCATAGGGTGGGAACACAGGAAGTTATAGTAGCAAATGTCCTGGTTTCCTGTCACATTGACTACCTGCAGAATAGAGGTCCGGTGTAATATCCGTCTACTGCGCAGCAACGTGTTGTTGTCTTGTAAAAACACAAACAACAATACACACAAGAACAGCTTGTCATACCGTTTGATAGGTGATGACCAACTGGACGACTGGCAGCGCGTAGAACACAGCAATGGTGGCAATGTTCCTGTGAAGAGAAGATTATATTATTAGGCTTTATTTTATTTTTTTTTTTTAATTATTTTGTTTAGTTTATTACATTTATTTGTATTAGGGACAGTGAACAAGATGTATTATTCTCAGGAAAGATGCTTTGTACCAAACTTACTGTTGCTACTAGCTAATATACAGAGCACACATAAACAAGAACACGCAAAAATACAACAAATATGAACAACGCGCACACTGAATTAAGTATACAATATCAAATATTGAAGGATGCTGTGATTTATTACTCCACATCTATGTTACCACACAATAATACAATACTGTATTTTACAGTTCTTATGGTTACTGCTCTACACTGAGAGTTTATGTGGTTAAGGTCCAGTGTGTAACATTTAAGGAGCAGAAATTGAATACATAGCACATTAGCGTTTATAGAGGCTGCCATCTTCTGTCTCTACAGCAGCCCGAAAAACCAGCCAGAGAGCGCATTTTATGTTTTGAAGCGAAAGCTCACTACGTAAACTCTCTGGTTTGCTAAGGCCCCAGTAGTTCCCTGAGATACTTGGGTAATGGAGGGGTGAGCAGACACTGTTCATAAGACACTGTCATAATTGTGTGTCAAAAACGGTTGAAAATGTTATCAACAATCATCAAATTAACTTCTGTTCAGTAAAAAACAAACAGGGACATAAAGAAATCATTGTAATAAAGTAATGATATTTCTTGATCTAACCAGTGTCCTCACCAGAAGTAGATTTGGTATTTCTTGCTGAGGACCCTCTTGTCTTTGCGGGCCAGGTCAGACACACACAGAAATTTCTGTAATCACAAACGTCACTTTCTGTCACCGACAGTCAACAGGTGAAAGGCATTATTTCATAGCAAATCACCACATGTCTAATAACTGGTGTTACTGTGTATTAGGTTTGAACATCACCTTGGTGCGGACTATGTTTTTGTCTGAGTTGATGTCATCCAGAGTGTCGTAGTCATCCTCCTCCACAGAGCTCAGAGATTCTTGCCTGCTGCGCCCAATGCTGTCCAGCGATCGCTCTGATAAACGGATAAAGGAACAGGAGAAGAGAAAGAGGAGAGAAGAGAAAAGTGGCTTTCAGATTATTGGAGGGACAAGTTTAACAATTTAGGCACATGCCTGGATTTAAAAGCAAATTTTCAAAGATTCAAAGATTTCAAAGACATTACATATTTTCATGCAATTTAATAACAAATCAAACCAAGAATTTAAATGATTCTTGGTACTTTGATCTTTGCACTATCAATTTTGTCTTGCTGTTCATTCCAGCATAATCAGATCAGGAATCTGACCTGTTCTCAACGTCACTGTTTAATGATCAATGATTCACATAGTGCTGATTTGCTTGGTGTACTAAAACTGATTCAGCAAATTATGTTGCAGTGAGTCACCAATGCGGACGGCTATGTGGTGAAGCTGACCGACGATTGGTCGACGTTTGAAAAACTCCTGTCCTGATAAACGAAGACACAGAAAGCCAGTGAGCAGCTTGCAAAGATGACGACTGCAAGCCAGGCTGTGGAGGAAATACTGGAGTGACAGTGGTAGGCCAGAAAAAACACCTGCGTCAATGTTTGCACATACCCATGTATCCGTAATTGTTATCAGTAGACGTGGCACTGTCAGTGATGGCCTCAGAGCTGAGCGTGCTGCCGTTGTCAGCTGTTGTGCAAAAAAATAAGATTATTAATTAAAATGCATCAAAAATAATAACTGACAAAACAAAAACTGTTCAAAACTCACCAAAAGAGCCATATTCATACTGTGAGGCAGGAGTCTTTCCTGTGGAGACATGAAGAGACACAGTTAAAACTGCGGGTTAGCTGAGAACATGCTAATGAAATACACTTGTGCAAACAAGCCCTGATGCTACCACACCACCAACTGGTTAGTAACGCACTGCTGCATACCTAAACACCAATGCAGCTAAATTGTGAGCACATAAACACAAAGGAGTTGAGACGACATCAACACATGCAGAGCATTTAGAGTCTAGAGAACTGTTAGTTTCAGGTTCAAATTGCTTAAAAGAACAAAGCAGTTTAGCTGAGTGGCCGAGTGAAAATGTGAATGTTAAGAGATGGAGTTGAAGCTGCTTTGTTTGTGCAGAGCGGTGGTGACTGCCGCAGTGAGAGTGTGAATGTCCTGCAGTTTAAAATCAAACTATATCAGCGTACACTGCAGTGAAGAGACACAGATACTGAGAGGCTAAAGAAACACAATGGTATTCACATTATCTCAGTAAATATGGAGTCAATCATGTTGTTAGAGTTGTCGACTTACTGCCTGTGTTTCTTTAGACAATGAACTGTACAGCTGTGAGGAGAGTACACAGTACAAATCTACCATTTTGATATCATCGTAAAAAAGAGAATCGTTTGAAGTCAGTCCTACCCAACAAGTACACCTGTTAGTCATGTGTATCTGTATCTCTATGATGCAAGCTTCCCTGTCATGGACTAATGCCACTTAATTAGGTCCACAAAGCACCACAAGCCGATAATGTAATTTTCTACAAATGTTCTATTGCAGGGGAGTAATCGTGTGTGAGTGAAGCATGCAGGGAGTCTAAAAGGTAGCAAGAGGACAAAGGAAGGGACTGTCTTGTAATACCATCTCCATTCTTCCCGAGCAGAGAGGCTGAACCACGTTTTAGCATGAGAGGGAGAGAGTGTGAAAGAAATATTTAGTACATATACACGCAACATACACGGTTACGAGTTAAAAGGTAAACAAAATATTACATGTTATCTACTGTAAAATGGTATTTATACTGAACAATGGTATGTTCCATACACCCCCCCCCCCAAAGACCGCTAATAGGCCAGTCCATCATAGCTAGTTGCTGGGTTACCTGTCTCAGCAGGCGACATGTCAGCGGGGTTCTCAAACTCATCTTTCTTCTTTTTCATTCTGCAGAAACAGAGAGAAAAACATGCAAATGGACGTCATGCATATTCAGCATAGTGTGGTTCTTCTTAAGAAGCTTAATGAATTCTCCAACTCCACAGTTAAACCTCTGGGTTACATGGTGGGGCAGAGTTATCAGTCTGAGACATACTGTAAGGTTGTAAAAGGAGATGTCATGGTTGTACACGGCAGAGACAGAAAACGTCAGATAGTAGGAGTTAGTCATTTTAAAAGTCAGTAGTTTGTGTCGATAAATCCATTTTAAAAGTAGAGTAACATGATTCAAATTTAAAAGTCAGACAGCTGTTATGACAACAGCCAAAAAAATACATGAAAAAAGATGATTCAACACTTTCACTTTTTTCATCAACACTGCCTTATTTCAACTGTATCTTACGAGCTTGCAAACAGAACTTTACTTTTCTTTGCTGAATTAATCTATGCAAAGTGTAACTGAATGCTAATAACTCTGCAGAGCAAAAATCTTACCGTTTGTTCTCCAGACAGGCTACCAGGAAGGTGAGTAGGTAGAAGGAAAGGAAGATGCCCAGACAGAACAGCATTCCCATCACATATACATTGGCTGCAGAGTGAGGGGGGAAAGACATATTTAGGGCTGAATTCACATACTAATACTACATAACCATAAATTGAGAGCATAATGCATCACTTCAGCATACAGACTTAACTCATGCACACCTTCCTTTTCAGACTTTTAGAGTTTGGGCTGTTGCTACTGGAGAATTATGGGTTCAATTAAATAAATTGAGAAAACGCTGCCTGGACAGTTGTGTTGGCTTTTCAATCCAAGATGTTTTGTTAAAGCCATTTAGTCCACCTTTGATACAACATTACCGAATGCAACAATGCATATGTCTTTCCCACAGTGCATATCTGACTTACAGTTGATGGCAGGCGAGACAATCACATCAAGGACTTTGCTGCGGTTGCCAGCATCAATGAGCTCATCAGGCTGCAGAGGGTAGTAGCGCAGCGGCCCACCACAAGCCTCATCCTCTGTTTTTACCACTACCACCACATAGAAACTGTAGCTGGGAAAATCTTTTCTCTAGAAAGAGACATGAAAAAACACAATATGACCCTGTCCATGTGGTAATGGCATGTTCTGACACAAAACTTTCTGTAATGTTGGAGAAATTGGTGAAACACTACCTGCACAGTGATAGCACCTTTTTTGGTGATGGTCTGATACATCCCAGTGAAGGCTACATTGTTGTCCAGGTCATAGACAGGGCACTGAAAGGAAAAAGGAAAATTAATTGAGAAAGATGGAACATCAAACGATTAAAGGAAAGAGAGAACTAGAGATCAACAGAATATCAACACCATCTCAGAAATAAACCTATTTATGCCCTCATGTGGTCGACAGTTACTACTACATGCTGACCACCATCATCTGGGCCATTTGAGGACAGTGGATGTCTGGCTGTGGAGACAGAGAGTGGGATAAATGTACCTGGATGTCCTGGACAGACATCACGGAGCAGGGGAAGTTCATGTCAGAGTTGACCTTAACGATCACAGTGTCCACGCCATCTGGAAACACATACTTGAAGTACTGAGAGGGAGAGAGAGAAAGAGAAAGAGAGAACATGCAGCAAAAAAGGAAGGGTATTTAGAGGGGACTGGCATGTATCTTGCATTTCCTCTTGACACAAATAATATTAAAGTTACAATGTTTATTTGACAGCGTCAAATAAAAAACAGAATCACAAGTGTGGAAAAGCAGAACTTAACAAACAAAAACGTCCACAGCCACAACATGCTGAATTGCATAAAAACTAAAATTCCCTTCAATCTCGCACTACTTTTTCTTAACTTTTTTTACTGCCTACTTTGCTCAGCTTCTCATCTTTTTCATACGAGAAAAAATAAAAACACCCAAAGTTAGAGAATGATACCTGAGGTTGGGATGGTGAGGCGGTGAAGCTGAATTTCTTGTCTGTCCTGAAATCAAAGTACAAATAGAATAGCTGTCATACCAGTAGTTCACTTGTTGATCACCACCTGTCCTACATTGATGCACTTACGGCAGGATGTGTTTATGTGATTTTATCAAATATCACTCACTGAAGGGTGAAGCTCTCAACCCGGCTGACCCTTAGCTGGTAGTTTGTGCCCAGGCTAGACAGGGTAGACACGTCCACAAAAAAGTACTGTGTTTCAGAGGCGGCCCGTGTTGGAGGCTGACACAACGTCCTGCCCACATGATTGTAAGGATACTTCCTCTGGTAGCTAAAAACACAAAGACACAGATAGGAGAAATCTGACTTTTTAAAGGATAATTTTCTATCACATTATTTATTATAACACAACAACTTCTAAAGCATTGTTGACCCAAAAGATAATGCATCTCCAATACTTCAGAGGAAAATCAATGAAAAGCAAACTCTAGAAGATGATACACAGCATAATTGAAAGTGTGGAACTAGTCCTTTAACAGATACATGTCATTGTTAGGTGAAACCAATGTAATTTCACTCATTAACTTGGGCTCTTCAGCTCTTTTCAGATTTCAGATGAGGAAGTGAAAGTCCAAAGTTGATTTGCAAAAGCACATCCGTCTACAGGACTGCATATGCAACATTACAGTGAGGTTACTCCCATGTTACACAATCACAGAGAATATCTCAAGCAAGTCAGAGACACAGGTCACATCACAGATTGGCAGTTGGTTAATGGCTAATAAACAGCTGAACTTTTAACCTGTTATGACATCCCATCTGATTAATAGTGAGTGTCCTATAAGTGCCAAGGTACAATCCACGGGCTACTGATGGTTTCTCAAATAATTGAGATTCACTCATTGATTGAGTAAATCCTCACACAGATAATTAACCAAAGCTCCATCACATGACCTGAACTCAGACCTGTTTGCGGTCTAAAACAGCAGCAACAAAAAGACACTCCCGAATAGGAGCCTGAGATTATTACTTTAAATACTGTATCTGTATCTAACATACAGTAAAGAACTAATCATAAAACTGGGCTTGACAGACATGAGCCTTGCCCCTGTTTTGGAGGAAAATAGCTAGCAGCTGATTATTTTCAGTGTAGACATTTTTACAAAATGCCAAGATGTACAGCTAATTTACAAATAGTGGACAACACAATGTTTTGTTTATATGGCTCATATAAACAAAACATAGTTTATACTGAGAGTAAGGCATCAGGTAATTTAATGGTATGGGGCTGTTGCTGTGGCAAACTAGGGGCACTGAAGCATTACAGTGGTTCTCTCCTTTAACAAACTGTAAATTCTGTTGGACTGTTTGAAGTCCACAAGTGTTTTATTCGATGTTGCAGGACTATACAAACTTTAGTTGAGCAACTTTTAAAGAGTGAGAGAAAAGCTACATTTATTTGAGCTGGTTTAGAATGAAGAAGCAGGGATATGATTAAAGACAATTCATGTTTACAAGTGAAATGTTACAAAGAGGGAAGACTCACAGGCCTCTAAGGATAAGGGGGACTTGGAATGACAGTACAGCTTGCTTCTGCCGCACCACAAACAAAATAGGACTCTCCAAACCCTGTGACAACACATCCACAGTCACACGTACTCCCTCCGTCTGAAACCATAAGAAGGGAAATAAGAGATCACACTCAACTCAATATTAACATTTTATTATATGAGAAACAACTCCGAACATGTAAACTCACCTTATTCCTGGATATTGTGTGATTGAAAGCATAGATGGTCTGATTTTCGCTTGTAACCGTGTCGTTGTAGGTCACATCAAACTCTGCATCTTTTTGGACCACGTTCTTGGTCTCCATCAGCGCCCCAGTGCCGCAAACTAACTGGGTCACACATAACCAGAGCAAGGCTGCCAATCCAGGTCGGATCCAACAAGGAGCAGGTCCAGCGCTGTTTTTATGACGAGATTTCCAACAACTTCTTAACAACATTTTGTCCGACAGTCTTCCTGCACTTGACGAACGATACCTCAAGTTATTCCAGCCTGTGCGGCGACACTAATAGAAACTCCACCCCATTCAAATGTCCTGTTGGCTAGCTCAACCGTGTCACTTCCACTGGTGATTTAAACAATAACAACAGAAGCTAAAAGACAAGCTAGAGTGTTAACTGGGTGTTTACTTTGACCAAAGGCTCGTCGCTCGTCCTATTCACACCCGTAACAAACACTGTGCTGTCAGCAAATCAAGCGATAACAACTTTCAGACAACCTGACAGCGACACCCTGGTCTTTCTTCATGTCAAAGCACATAAGCCTGGCAGGCTAGCTAACGATGCTAACGTTAGCATTGTTGATGTGGATGCTGGTGAGGCAGCTCCGTCCGTGTTGTCAGTCCTGAGCTCAGGTCCAGCGTCGCGGAACGCGTAAAAAAAATAAAAATTAAACGGGACTAATTGTGTTTACACGTCAGGCAGCTGTCACGGTTCCACGGCATCGTGTTGAAATGATTCTGGGCTGTGTGTGTTTACAGTGTGGCAAATATGTCCCGATAGCGCCCCTTACCGCCACCACTGCTACAACCACGCTCAGACAGTAAACAAACCGAGTGAGACGTCATGACGTCATGCAGCTGCCCTGAGTGCAGGTTATGATCTTGTTCTGTCAGATAAATAATTCAAAAATGATGAGAGCAGGGGTCTAAAGGTCCGTCATTAGTAACGTTTATAGTCATGTTTGATGTCATCTTATATCTGTAGTTTATGGATAGTGAGTAAACCTGTGTATTTCCTACAGGATTTATTAATAAATACAGTATATCAGTGACATTTCCCATAAAGACAGTCCTGCACATTGCTTTTTCCATGTTGTTTACAGCTTGGTAATGTTTTTAAAAAAAATTCAATCCATTCAATCAGCAAATCAACAATAAGAGGGCTAATGAGGGCAAAAACACACACATAAAAGCCAATAAAATAAATAAAATGTGTATGTTTTATAGTTCCTGATATTGATAATGCTTACTATCTGTGCTGCAAATATTAGAATTAGAATTACTCATATTTGCACACACATCAAATAGTGATAGTGAATTTGACCTCTGCATTAAACTCATCCTTGGTACACATGTAATGAGTAACGGGTCAGACACAGTACCAGTGGGCAGCATGTATCTACACCTGGTTAGCAATGGGGGATTAGATTAGATTAGATTAGATTAAACTTTGCCTTGCTCAGGCCCTTTCCAAAATCGAACTGGCAACCTTCTGGTTACAAGCCCAATACCTTTCCTCTTGGCCCTGGGCTGCCAAGTATCCAAGTTGTGGTGCTGATAAAGAATTATATTATATCTCTCATTATTATAACTATAGTTCTGGGTCATTTTCACATCCACACATCTAAAAGAGCTTGTTCTAAACCCTTTAAAACTTATTTTATGATTATTACTTTGCATCGCAAATTGAATTGAAGTTTGACAAATTGAAGATGTAATTGTATTACTACTACTTCATTACAAAACTGCTAAATGTAACTTGGCCTGAAATCTTTTTGTAGCCCATCACTGTTCTGGCAAATTAACAGTTAGGCCCAAATAGACTGTGATTTATGTAATCTTGTCCCTGGCGCCTCAATGTATTCTTCAATTACATATTGTAAATGACTGCTTTCTTGTCTAAAATAACCACAGGTTTATTTTGGAATCTGAATCATGTTTTCTAAAAATCCTTTGCTTTTTTTGTTTTAATTTGACACAGTGCTTGTTGGCCTTAGGTCATAATGCAGGATATGCCTTTACACATTATTATCTAACCAGAAAGTGATACTAAAACAAGTAAACCTGTGACCGCAAAACAGTGTGAACATGATTCTCTGTGTGGCAGCTGCCAAGGATGCAGGAACACCTTTCTAACATTGAGTGGTGCTGTCTACATCCCAATGAGAGGGCTATAGAATAGAACAGAATAGAATAGAATAGAACAGAACAGAACAGAACAGAATAGTAATTTATATACCATTTCCAAAGAACAACTTAGAATAAACTTTATTATTTTGCATTACTATTTTGAATACAATTTATCTGCATATTTTACATTTCTAATTTGTGGTTTTGATTGGTGTTTACTTTTAAAATGTATTCAGACTTCTAACTCTGGATAGCATGTATTCTTTACTTTTGCATAAATAATTATGAAATAAAATGAATGTTCCCAAAAAACAAACAAACATTACAGTTATTGTGAATGTCAGGTTGTCTTCCTCTTGCAGGTGTGCGGGAGTAGAACAAAGCATGTGGATGAGTTTACTCCTCACCTCCTTCTCCATTTGAAGAGACTTTGGAAACACAGAATTTAATTTCAGTCAGTGCTCCCAGTGTTTACAACGAGATCTCAGGGACACTGGTGGAAAGATAATCAATAGTAGCAGCTGCAATTATCTATAAAAGGCAATATTTTAACAGTGTTTACAAAAATGTATTTTTTTCTATCCATCTAAATGATATATTATACAATAAGGATTCCCAAAATGGTGTGTTTATGTTTATTTGGTGGGGAAATTAACGTTTATTTTTTTTATTATTAGTATTTTACTATTTCACAATTAGTTGTAATTACAATTGAATGCCCATAATATAGACTAGACATAGACATATTATTCTTTAGTGGTATTTATATGATTTATGTTTCTTCTGTCACAATAAAAAGCTGTGTAGTGTACACATCTTTTTAATGAATAAACTTTACTTGGGCTCTTTGGTGGATTTATGACTTAACCAACTGTGTAAACATTCATAATAGCGTGTGTATTCGAGCAGAATGATGGGGTGACATTGTCTGTTTATCTCATCCTTGATCATTTTAATCTGCCGTAGTAATGTTAGAGCTGCGTATCTCTTTAAGGCCTCACCAGCCAGTCTGATCATACATAGTGCAGCAGTTTGCAAGGAATCACTGAATCATGGGAACCGGAGTGATAATGCGCACTTCGTTGTTGTCAGGGCAACCACAATACGTTTCTTTGGATTAAGTCATTTGTTACGCTGATCGTTACCATGGTTACAACCTAGAGAGGGCGCTGCGGAAGAGCGTTCCACGTAAAATGACGCAGGGCGGGGGCGTGCCCGAGATGCGCGCTGCGCAAGGCTGCTTGTTGTTCCCGCAGAGAGGCGAGAAGATGGCGGCCGTGTCAAGCGGAGGTGCTGCTGGGTCCACTGCGCCCGGGATTACGCACTCTGCCCGACCGACCCACGCAGTTATGGGCTCCCAGAACCGAGGCCAGCCATCCTCCGGGATCAGCCACCCCAGTCACACCAGCACGACCACTGGGTGCATCACCAGTCCTGGCCACACTTCGGCCACCAGGCCCCCCCCAGCCCGAGTGGGCCACTATGAAATCGAGCGGACCATCGGCAAGGGGAATTTCGCGGTTGTTAAACTAGCCACACACGTCATTACCAAAGCAAAGGTAAGACGACTAATACACGAGCGTTCGAGGCGAGCAAGTAGTAGTTGTCATTGTGTCATTTCAAACATTTTCGAGCATTTACTCAGGATGACGCTGGGGCCTTTAGGCTCCAGGGAGACAACGGCCAGCCCGCTTTGGTGACACCGCTGCTTGGTGTTGGAGAGAGGGAGGGGGTGCGTTCGACACGGGGCATCACCTCCAACTACTGGAGACAAACACATCAATGTCAAGATTAAGATGATATCGCATACATTAACATGTAGTGTTTTAATAAACGCCAAAAAGGCCTGAGGTTAATGTGTGGCAGAGCGCAGAGGACGGAGAGAAGGGTATTGACGAAGATGAAAAAGGGGAGACACACGGCGTTCCGACTGGAGTTGCTAGCTTAGCTTCGTAGCTAGTTAGCTGTTTGGCTAGATTCAGAGGTGTTTCAGACCGAAACCGAGGCACAAGGTTAAAAGTTAGGGAACTATGAATGAACACTATACTTCCAAGGTTACAGGTTGCTCAAGTATCGGAAGCTCTCTTTAAAATGAAGCACAGAAGTAACATTTGAATCAGGCTAAAGTAATTTATGACAGAGTCAGAGATTTGGGCTGAACACTAACTAGTTTTGAAATCGAAATCAAATTGAAACAACTCCGTTAGCAAATCACAAAGACTGTAACTTGGGATGTACCATGTGTAACACATCTGGTGTGGTGTTTAAAGTTAGCCGTCATTAAAATAAAGTCCTAATTTATGAAACAATCACAGTCTCCTCTGAGCTGTAGAATATAGTATTGAATATTTTGATAGTATCTCATGAAATGATCCATCACGTTGTGAATCTAACTACTGAAGTGAAGCTTTATTCAAAAATAACACCATCATATAGCATTTCTAATTTCTGTCACAAACCATTTGACTTCAGACATATCATAGACCATAGAAGCATTTCTATGGAATGTTAAATAGCTTGATGAAATGGTTTGAATTATAAACAAATAGCTTAAATTATCAACATTGTTTCTGATGTCTCTTTAATAAAAATGCAACTAGTTTGGTGTGAGTCAGTCCTGTGGTTAAAACTGTATAACAGCCTTGTGATCGATCAATTTGAGATGTTAAGGCGATATATATTGCAGTTAATAGTTTGACATTGACTAGAATCTGATGTCACTTCAAATATGTTGTCTTTTTTAGCTGGTGTGGTAGCATCAGCCCCAAAGGGGCCAGGACGAATTAGAATGCCTCATTTGATGCTTTCACCAGTAGTACTGCAATTTCTGCCATTTTTATGTGACAGGCTGTTAGTGAGGGCTTCTGTTGACCATACTTTGTATTAGAGGCAAGGCTATTGTGATGAAGAGAATCATTGTAAGCAACGTTTCATTAATTTTCGGATGACTGAAGCCTGTAGTTTCAGCGATATGTATATTTTCAACTGATGAACATCCTTTAAATTTAATGACATGAATAAAGGTGTGTCAGGGTAGTTGAGTGAGCAGCTTTCCCCTCTATGCTCTTGTTGACATACACACAGACATAGGTCAGTGTGTACTTTGCACAACATGGCCCAGTGAAACTTCATGTAGTTTCAAGAGGCCAAAACAAACTTAAGTTGGTGAATGTTTTTTTTATTTTTTATTTTTTTAAATGGAAGACATTTCTTGTAGTGTGTTCATCTTACTACACTAATGTGTAGAGGCCAGTATGTTTGATGTTGTATGAGAAAAACAAAGATGGTAGTGACATAATGGTGACAGAATGATGTGTTGGTTATGAAGTTGTGTTCCATGTATTTGTCTGTGGCTGGCTGCCTGTCTAACTGACAGACGGTGGAGACAATTATAGTGGTAAATGGACTGACAGAAAGAGATGCCTTGTTGTCTGTTGAGGGTGGTCTCATACAAACCCGTCACTTCATGATTGTCATCATCTGGTGCAGAAGTTGTAGTGACCTCAGTTGCTTTTGAATAGCAGAGGAACAAGGGCTGTGCTTTCGCATGTCTATGGATATCATGAATATGGATATGATGATGATCAGTCCTCAGATAAATACACCATAGAGCCTTATGTCATGGGCTTGTTTTTCTAACAATTCAGTCATGCTGACTAAACAACAAAATCCTAACATCTCTTATAGTTGTTGGCTGTATCTGGATGAAAGCCTGCAGTGCAGTCACACTGAGGACATTGTTTTTAACACTTGGTAGCTTTTGAAGCTCATAAAGGCACAGTCCCTTTATCTTGCTTGTGCTCTGTTGGTTTGTTTAACATAAATCATTGATTGAGCAATTTATCTAAAGTTTATTTAATTAATACATGCACTCATTCAACCATTTGTTTAGCTAATAATCATGAACCAGTGCTGCTGCTAGTGTATATTCTTGGTAACTTGGAGGCAACCAGTCACAAAATGCAAACCTTCAGTTGCAGATAGATAGTGCACTGCACATGTACAAGTGAAAGTTCATCTGCCGCAAACAAAGGTCAGTGAGCTAAGTGGAAGTCAAAACAAGAGTTTCTCTCATACAGTTGCATTGCGAGAAAAAGCCAGGCCATGTTTTGCTATTGTCTTCACAAATGTTGATTTCAGTGTTCTTTAAACATTGCACCTAATCAGAGTCCTTTTAAAAATATTAGTTTTGTAGGCTTATGGTGTCACTATAAAATACTGCTGCTTTTAGTATTTGTGACTATTTTTAATTACAACACCAGCACTTGTCACCTTAACTTGTAACAGAAACTTACTTCCGTCTTCCCAGCAGAATCACAGTCACAACACGTTTTGGAGCCTAATTTTGGTATCTGAGCTTGGTACATTTGACAATATAGGCTACCCTTTGTCCATGAGCTCACATGTGCATGGAAGCCAGAGGAACATGTTAACCACATCGTGTTTCTTTTGATCAGAATTTAGATCAGGGGTCCTGAAAGAAAGAAAATATCAACTCATGATATGAAGACAATAAAATAACTATAGAGGTTCATTGTTTGATGTGTTTGTCAAAAAAATTTCTTGGTGTGAAACAAAACTTTATGAGGAATTTGAGATGCAATGCAGGACTGCTATAGAATCCAAATGTTAATTGTTTACATGCAGTGCCTTGAGTCGCATTGTTTAAATAAATATTTTTTTCAAGGTCATGGAGCTGATCAACTTTTTTAATTTAGCCCGTGGTTGCCTTTTGTTTCAGTTTACTTAATGTGAGATGAAACTACTACTCACCACTATCATTTTTAGAGATTCCTTTTAATAGCCACTCAGCTATTGTATGCAATTATTTTTTGCATGCACAATTAATTCAACTGAAGTCAGTAAAGTTATTTTTGTCGTGATCATGTTGGCTTTGAAAATTTTGGACAATGTCCACTGCTGCTTCACTTGAAATCGCTATCTACAGTCTTGGTTGGTCTCTTTGCAAATGGTCAGCTCCAATTTTCAGTGATAAAGTTGCAACCAGAAAGATTTCCCTTTGAAAGTTAAAATAATAATACGAAAATAATAGCAATAATCTACTGTCATTGTCTACATATGTCCATCCATAGATATTAGGGGTGTCATGATCGTGATTATAAATCGAATATCGATCGAAACAACTACACAATCTCGACCATCGAAAGCAATGCTGGAATCTGCGATTTAACCACACCTCCAGAGTGACGTCCTTCAGGTGTTCAAGAGGATAAAAAAAAGACTGTGTTGTGGTCGTAGCTATTATAGCAAGACTACATGTTAGCTTCTCCCGCAAACCATGGTAACTGCTGATTTGGGCAACACATCCACAAACTTGAACCTCCTCCTGCTTCTCTGAAATCACCGGTGTGGAAATATTTGCGTTCTCCGTGAGTTTTGTCGACAACGTTGAACAATTGTGTGCAAGCTTTGTTGTGACCATGTAGTAAAGCACAGGGCATCTCTCTCTTCAAGCATGATAAGGACATAGACATAGACATAGCTATGAAAACAACTCTTCCGTCTTCATTTGCAGCAAAACTTCCTCAAAATTAAACTCGTGCTAAAGCAACAATTAGCGCTATAGACCTGTTTGTAGCATCAGGACATGAGACCTTATTCAGTGGTGGAAAACCCTGGATTTAAACATTTAATTAAATATAAATAAATATAACATAAATAAAATAACATACAGGAACCACGCTTCGAAATGCCAAGCAGATCACAGAGCTCCATGACTCTATGATCTCTGTTTTTTTTACAGTTAGTTTCCACTTATTGTTATTGTTACATACATATTGTTAATAAATTATTTAAATTTGACAATGAGGTCTTAGTGTGGTACATTGCAAACAAACGATGGACGTTCTATCAGACATGACACCATGTAGACGAAATGGGAATTGACAAAAAATAAGTGAGTTATGACATGATGATACCAGTGATCATATACTAAACCAAAGTCTAAAAATTGCAGACTCATCTGCGCTAAAGGAGAGAAAAAAATATATAGAGAATCGAATTGTGACCTTAAAATCAAATAGAGGATTTGGAGAGTCGTGACACCTAATAGATATGCTAATGATTACGTAAAGCCATACTTTTTAAAGAGTTCTCTGTCTTTCTGAGTCCACATCAAGGTTAGCATGATTGGCACTGATGACACTGCTGCGTGTCCTGACCTGCCTTTCTGGTAAAACTGTTTCCCCCCGTTGTTTTTCCTGTCGTTTCCCCTTTCCTCTCGAGTGTTTTTAGGCAAGGAAAGGATGAGCTGGAGGAAGAGGGCAGGCAGGCAGGATGACAGGCATTTGAGGACAGGCCAAATGTACTGTGTAACAATTTCACTCACTCTCTCAGTCACATTCTCACCCTCTTGTGCTCAGTTCTCTGACACACCATCTTGCTTTCTCTGTTTTACAGAACCACACAAAGGCATACTCGTGTGATTTCTTGTGTGAATATATGTGTTTCTCCCTCACATCTTGCCCCACTCTTCTCATCTTCTTGCCCCACTTTGCTGCATTCTCAGCAGTGTGGGTCTCCAGCCAGTCGGCCTCACAAGGGGAGACGGTTCCAGAGACACGGCCCAGCCATAGTGATGGTGAATCTGTAGGCTTCATCACTATTATTCTATAGTGCACGTATGGCTTGTTTGCACCACTGAAGGCAGCATCTTTTGTCCATACAGCTCCACTGCAACATAATAGAAACATCACATGGCAGCAAACACTGTCAGTTAGAAAATCACAACTCTCTGCTACCAGCGTCTTAAGCACCGCTTTTTGTCTGAGGCGATTGTGTGTTTCCAAGGCTCCTAGTTGGGAAAGGTCGTTGAACGAAGTTTCCATAGTAATGGGGATAGTTCCAGACCCTACCACCAATTCTGAATGGAGGTGACTTAACAGAGGTTTTTTCTGTCTTGAAAATGTGTGTCTTATTGACAGCTTGCAGATGCAACACATTTTATATTGTGAGCTTGAGTTTCCCACCTTGGTGTTATGGACAGGCTTGGTCCTTGACTTGTCTTTGCTTTTGAATTGATTACTCAGTGAAGATGGTGGTTTGCAATGCTGATGTAATTCTTTCATCTAGAAGAACTGCTGTGCTGTGATAGACAAGATCTAAGGTATTTGGTTGATACTGCTGCTTTGAAAATCCATATTAGGATTAAAACATGGCCTTTGCACCAAGTGTGGGCTATATGGATACATTCACTCACAGTATACGGAAACCCCAATAACAATAAATGTTGTGAAACTTGATATTTAACAGTAGAACATTTTATTCAGTAATAGGACAGGGTTGGTTTCAGCTTTCAACAACTTTAAGTTAAGTTTAATCACTATTTTACTGATCATCTGAATAATATGCTTCATAGTTAAGTTCTCAGTTATTCATTGTAAATGCAGCTGTAGCATGAACTCAGTCAGTGATGATGACGGACACATGAAGACAACAAGACTCGCTTCAGTCAGTGAGGCAGTGTGCAGCCAAATTGTTCATATCTCAATCTGACTTTATTAATTGCTGTATTAAGATCATGTTGATAGATTTGAAACAGTGGGAATGAGCTTGATTAGAAGTCAGATATACCAGTGCAAAGTTGAAGCCTTGAATTGATGGCTGGTTATTTTTGAATAAATATCCAATTGATATTATTTGACTGAAATTGCGGTATGTTTTACGATATGAGAGAGAATCTAATTTTAATTTGAATAACATATTTTAAAAGGTTACTGACTGTGTGATATTTGTGCGGATCTGTGAGAAACAAAGATTTTTCTTCAGTCTGTAGTATATGATGTGAATATGTTTTGACACACATTTGGCGTTAATAAATATTCTCCTTCAATTTCAAAATTGCAGTAGGTCTATTGCGATTTTGATAAAGGTTTGATTCTTTTTATTTTTTTTTAGCTCTGATGGGTACTTATAGTTACTAAGGGTCGGTCATAAGCTTTCATGTCCATGCCTCCTATGAAGTCTTACGAATACGAGATAACTCAAATTTGAAACTTAGTCCCCTCCTGTGCGAAAGGGGAAAACAGCATGGCAGATGAATGTGTGGTGTCCAGTTTTTCCACACTGTAGCATGTGTCCCCAGTCTTATACTCTGAGCCCGACACATTCAACTGAGTCATTACCACACAATCTCACAAACAAACACAGTTCACAACACCCCACTAGAACATCTCTGAGACGCAATGTGCTGACTCACACTCTAAGTACACATGCATATTATTCTCAGAAAGTGGTCCAGCTAGTGGTGACTTGCAATTATGTTTCTGTGACTTTTCCTAAACACACGTGTGCATGTGCGAGTATAAGAGTCTCATGTGCTCATAGGAGTTAAGCCTGAGCATTATGTTCCTGTGAGTGTTATCTGTGTCACCTCTTGATGAAGGTTAACCTCATACATTATATCACTGCACCACACTATGTGTGTGTTTGTGTGAGACACTATAGACATTGCCCCCTATATACCCACGGAAAAAATCAGCTAAAATCTGTTGAGTATATGATTTTGTCCTGTATTAGAGCTCAGGAATCCTTGAAGGCTGAACACGATGTATTATGGCTTTTCAATAATTTAATATAACAATATACTCTCTAGTGCAATATAATTTTATAGTTTTAATGGCTTTATAAAAAAGGTTCAGTTTGTACTGACAGAAAGGTTATGAATTGAACAAACAAATCTTGGGTCATAAAATGTTGAATCTTATACATTGTGTGTGAAATGTGAAACTGTTTGTTGCATTCTGTTTATTCTTGACATTTTAGGTTGTGAATGGTGGTTGCTTCATTGTATTAAGTTATTTTAGTAGAAACTCATTAGAGATTGACAAACACTTCAGTCACTTCTAGGGATGCAACGCTATTCGGTATTTTACCGAACCGTTTGGTACACCCTGTTCGGTTCAATACGCAACGGCAAACACCGGTGTTTCGGTACGTTTCAGTCCGTCAAAATGTATTAAAATACACAATGCTATGTGATTAGATCCACTCAGGAGCAGAGACATGAGTGAACAAGACTCTGAAAAAAGGAAGTTTGAAGCAGTACTGTCTTCGTATAGTCCACTGTGTGAGATCATTTAGGATTCAGTGTAGACGAAGAGAATGCGACAATGAATGTCAACAAACAAACCACGGTGTGCAAGAATCCGTTATGCAGTGGAGAAGTTTTTTTTGAAGTTGGATATTAGACAGACACTCGCTCTACAGCGCCACCCAGAGCAAGCGTCATCACCAGTCTATTTCACTTGGAGCAGCGTGGTGTATTTGTAGTTGTCGTTTATGTGAGTGGGTTAAAATTGTGTTTATTTTTGTTGGATAGCACTAACTTTATTTATTTTTAATTTGTGTGGTTTCATGTTTGCTGTTTAATTTGATTTGATAGTGCACTATTGTTTAAATAAAATTTGTGGTTTGATTATATCTGTGCTTTTAATTATTTTTACAATGTAATATTGCCTTTGCTAGTCTGAGTAGTTTTATATTAAGATATCGAAACCGTACCGATACCGTGGCCCCAAAACCGTGATGCATACCAAACCGTGGAGAAACTGCACTGCATCCCTAGTCATTTCTGATTTTTTTCACCTGCTACAAGGCTTTCCAGAAGTGCCAGCTGTTGTTTATTGTATTAGTGAAATTAATAGTGAAATTACCTGTATTTGATATGATTGGTTGTATATTCGTATATGTTAGTGTTGGGGAGGTGCATCGACTTGAATAACGTCCGTTGACGCATTGCACGTCCCGGTCAATGGATGGAGAACAAGGTCACAACTCGCTCAATATCTAAACTGTGGGAGCATTTTAGACAGAAACCTGACAATCGGGTGATTTGTAAGCTCTGCAATTTGGGAATGGCTTTTCACTGGAGTACGACTGCTATGCAGCGACACCTGAAGTGAAATCATCCCAGAGCAGTTAATCAAGACGGTGGCAAAACATCACCACTTAACCGCTTAAGCAGAGCTGTTTTGCTCATCGCTACCACAACTATTAATATGTCGATCTTGATATACACAAACCACATATTTTAAATTCTAAATTACTAATTTCTCGGCCTCAGATGACATTAAAACTATGTTCTGCGCAGAAAAGATGATTGAACAAAATATTGAAATATTAATGAGACAAGTTTTTGATATTTGTGATGGGCTAATTCATTGTTATGTTTATAGAGTAATAAAATATGAATCATTATTAATAACCTTAGTTGTAACAGTTGAAATATTTATGTTGCTCCCCACATGACTAAGTATATTAATCTATAGTAATATAAGTTAATAATATTATAATAATATAATAAGTTAGAAAGGAAATATCACAAGTATTCAGACTCCTCAGTCTTATTGCAAGGCATTGCTTTGCAGCAGTTGTGGCCTTCTCCAGTGTTCCTGGGTATGATGCCCCAGCAAGCTTTGCCCACCTGAATTTGGGGATTATTTTTTGCAAGTTTGCAGGGGTTTTTTTTTCTTCTGCAAATTCTCTCTACCTCTGTCTGTCAGGTGGGATGTAGACCGTCACTGGACAAGTCTTTAAGATTTTTTAAATTTGGTTCAGGTCAGAGCTCTGCCTGGGCCGTCAAAGGAAGTCAGCATTATTACTAAGCCTCTTGAAAACCTTGAATATTATAAGCCCTAATTGACATGATTGGATTCCAATATTAATCTAATAATAATTTCCTTCTGGAAAGTGTACCTTCATCCAGTGTTACCAACTGATTTATTTCAGTTTGTGGATGACAGATTACAAGATAGAAAGATACACTCTCACGTGAGCATGTTATGACATTCAAGTATTCACAAGTGAAACTTGTATGTCTAACTGATATGCAAGGATGGTAAAAAACTTCATGGACGGCTGTGTGAAAGTGTGATGCCAGTGAGCATGGGACCACAAACAACGAAACACTAACTAAAGGAAACTTTATATTTTAATGAGAAGCAGTAGTGGAACAATTTAGAATACGGTGGACCTCCATAGTCTAGATAAGTACTCTTCATCTGGTTTTCAATGAGGAAATCTCTTCACTTTGCTCCACTCATTCTTTCCACAATTCTGACCTGTGTTCCAGTCCCTGTGCTGTCATCAGCATTCTATACCATTTGGTTGGTAGTTAGCAAATGATGAGGCTGCCTGGCTTTGTCAAGACATGATGCACACTATTGCAACCTGACCGTTCAATCGAAATGTTATCAGACCAGAGAGACTTGTTTTTTCACTGAATGCACTGCAAATGTTTATACAGAGATCATCTTCGTCCTCTCCTTGTGTTATAAGTCCTTAACAAGGTCCCAGTGATCAGTCCTTTAAACCTCTACAGTTTACATTAGCTGTCATGTGCTTGTATTAAAGATATGAGTCCCATACAATCTTATGATGTGTAGCTGTGAAGCTTGTGTATGGATGTGTGTGGTTTAATGTACAGTAAATGGACTCTGCTGCTGGGCACCAGCTGCTCTGTTATGGAGCTATGTTGATGTCACAGTCTTGTGATCCGAGGGGCTATGTGACACTTTATCTCATTACAGCCAGCCTCCCCGGAGTGTGTTTGTGCATGTGTTTGTGTGTGTGTCTGGGGGTGAAGCAAAATCTTTTGACAGTCATGGAAGCAAGTGCAAAGGAGATGGCTGCCTAGGTACACACTTAAAGTCTCAACACATTGTACTTGGCCTGGTGCTAAACCTCGATGCCCAACCTGGTCACATGCTTGTTTTTGCAGTACAATTTACCAGCTGCCATTGCCACTGATGTTTCTATGGTAAGATTAGTAGCAGTTGGTTTGTCAAAACAGTGTGTGACAACTATTTGCTGCACCCAGTTATTTTTATTATTTAGTCTGTAATGAATCTTACTTTGGTTTTATATTCAGCAACACCAGTTACTTTTATTATTTTCAAGAATATTTTCAGAAATCAGAAAAATAAATGCTTTACTGATCCAGAAGAGACATTTTCAAACTATGCTTGCTCAATTTCAGAATAGAAGAAATATGAGAAATTACATTTTACATTTTTGCATACATTTTACGTCATTTGCTCTCTAATTTGCTTGATCATGACGGCAGAACCTGCAATTGCAAATGTTGCCTAGATGAGTTCCTCTGATTGACCTCTTTAGAGGCCACAGAAACAAAACAATAACAGTGTTACATATACTAACAATAACTAGAGCACATGACTCGCCTAATTTGCCTCATGGACAACATATATTCACGTCACGTTAAACAGTCACTGTGAGCTCTCAAAATGCATTTTTGGACACATCTTAAAATGATGACAAAATTAACTCAGAGAAACATTGATTTGGATGAAGGCCACTGTCAGACTAGTGAAGTACTTCCCTTATTGCTGGAGCGCAGACTCCGTCAGATGCAGTCACTGTACTGGAATACAGCTGAACGGGTTGTGATTCAGCTCACTATTGCCGGCTTTCGGCAGTGCTGATTCTAAATACACCAGACTCCACTGTTAAATATGGAGAATTTCGAAATGTCCTTGCTTAATATTGGAGATTAATTCATGTTTTCGGTATGTTTAAGTATTTTTAACCGATCTACAGTTTGGCATTGTTCTTGGATTTGCTGAGGCTGATTCTGTGAGTTTAAGCTGCTGAATATCACTCGGGGTAAACGTTCAGTGTACGAGTAGGCTATGTTCGCTGATTCATTCACAGTACTTTCAGTGACCGAATCATTTAATATACCAGTACACATACCGTTCCCTCACAGTGAGAGGACCTGAGAGGTCTCAGCCTGCTGTTTTTTTTCATTGCAGTTTTCACTATGCAGCCAAAACTATGAAAGGTGGCAAGATCAGAGTGCAGCACTTTTAAAAATAATTAAATCTTGCATTGAATAATCACTGAAGCGATTGTTTACATTATGTATATTTGTTTCCAAATGGCTAGAGTGTAGTTTAAAAGTACCCGTTCTCCTCCTTTAATCACCGGGGCAGCTGAGCTGCAGCATTGGTGAGTCTCTACACTGTTCTCTCATTATGGGCCAGCCGAACATTTTGTGCTTACTGGGAAAGTCTGTTAAAACAACGGGGAACTTGACTGTGTGCGTTTATGTTTTGAACAAATCATTTGCGAGCGACACAACACCATGTCGGACGCTATGTGCTCTCTCAGGAGCCCCCTCTTGGCTCTCCCCCACTTCCCCTTCCTGTCTGTAACAGGAAGTCAACCTTGTTGGGCTTCAGTTGGACTCATCTTCGTGTCTGCTTTCAGGAAAAGGGAGCTCAGGGTGACACTTGTGTTTGTGTGCTCACTGATGCAGGACACATGGTTTACGTTTTTTCACACACACATAGACAGACAGACTGCACTTGTTTATTTTTGGCAGGAGCAGTGTTTCGGGGCAGTCCCATTAGCTTTGCTTGGTTAAGTCATTAAAGTCGTCTATCCATTCTTAAGTGGCACAGCAAAGCTCCTGTCACACATCATCAAGATCCACACTGCTGGAGCCATTGTCAAGGACTCATCAATTGCGCAAGATACTCTCTCGCAGTTGCAGGTCCTGGTTTAGGTCAGGCTACCCAAACAAGGTGGAATGTAAAGAAAGCACAATGTTTTGTAATGCTCAGTTTGGCCTTTCATCTTTAAAAAAATTCTAGTGATGATCAAAAAAATCCCTAATTATTTTGTTATGGAGCTTTTCCATTATAGAGTTCCGCACTGGTCGACTCTACTTGATTTTTTGCTTTTCCATTTGGGATAGTACCTGATACCTGGTGCTTTTTTGGTACCTGCTCTGTGAAGCTTCCAAGCGAGCTGAGCCAATACTAAAATGTGACATCAACACACTGTCAGCCACTGATTGGAAAAGGGTGTCGTCATTGGAAGCGTCATTAGCGTGATGTCTGACCCAAGAATCAAACCCGTATAACATAAAACATGTAATATACATTTTTGGATTGTGTTATCCTTCTGATATCCAATTCATTGATTTTGTATCTTATCAGACAGTAGTACACAGAAGAAAAAAACGGCACCAATGGAAAAAATGAACAGAAATAATTGTGTATTTTAAACTTCATGGATGGTAGAAGGACTCATGAGAAAATAATGCATACTCAAATCCAACAACAAAACCAGAAACTGCTCATTACTGAGAGGCTGGTTTATCTGCACTTGGTGTAGGTGGGCACATTCTTGTATACTGGGACAAGGTTAGTAGTCTGCCTCATGAACATAGTCCAACTACAAGCTGAGTTCAGCCTCAACTTTGAATGGAAATGTACTGACTGTACTTGGTCATATTAGGCTTTATCTACATTATACCATGTTTATTTAAAAACTGATCAATTCTGCTGTACATAGGCTGGTCGTCCACATTATATTCAACCTTTTCAAGCCCACTCTGTTTAGTTTGAAAAGTCTGATGTATTTTAGCTTACTTGGATCTTACGTTTAAGCATTTACCAGACACTTTTATTCAAAGTGATTTACAAAAGAATCTTAGGAACTTAGAATTTGAAAATGACAATGGAGTTACCCTCATTCACTTCCTGATTCTTATCAGTCACTTCTTCAGTTTCTTGTCATCTGTCTCGTAGCATAAATCCATGCTCTTATAGTTTAGTACTGTTTCTCATTGGTGTTGCTTCCTAATATAAGCAAACAGCTGCCAAGAAGTCAATCCGCTTCCTGACCACACCGGCATGTGAATCCCTTGCATACCTGACTGATTTTGAGGTGTGTTAGTTTGGATGTAGATGACTTCTGATTGGCAGTTGTCAACTGGATGAACATTTAGTTTGAAAATGTTGTTGTTTCAAATGAAAACTTAATAGTATGAATGCAGTCTTCGACTTGATCTTACTCACACACTTCTTTCCTGAATGATTTCATAGCACTTGTCTCTTCTGTTTGTTGTGCCATCACAGTGATACTGCAAAGGTGCTGGGGCCGTGCCCTGGAATTATTGCCTGTAATTTAAGTGTCAACTAAATACCATTAACATTAATTTATGGCCTGTTCCTATAATGGCTCAAGAGCTTGTGAACACTTAAAGAAAAACGCTAAAAATAATTTATCTTTGGACATTCTATTTCTCTCTTTTTGCCTTCCAAATCTTGCACTCTCCACACCACTTTACTCTCTCTCATCATTTATTCTTATCTCTCCCTCAATCCTTTTCTTGTCTTTGTGTCTCTAGGTGGCTATAAAAATAGTGGATAAGACCCAGCTGGATGATGAGAACCTGAAAAAGATCTTCAGAGAGGTGCAAATCATGAAGTTGCTGAAACACCCCCACATCATCCGCCTCTACCAGGTACACACTCGCACACAAAACCAACAAGAGACTAAGATCTTAAACCTGAGAGTTGTTGCCCAGGAGAAAACAAATGAAATATGTGTCAGGATCTCATGTGTTGCTGTGCTTCAGAAATGTACTGGGTTGAGGACAGAAATGTCCCCATATGCTTTCATCTCCCCCTCACTTTTCCAGATTCATGGGCATCATAATTAAAATAAAGAACCCTTCCCACACCCATTCCAGCCTTTCACAACCCAATTTGTCCAGCAACTCATCTGAAACTCCTTCTAGTGTTTCAGTCTAATATACTACACAATCACACAAAAGTACTTGAAATAGTCAATGATTAATGTTCAACTTCAATGCTGTCAGAAAACTACATACACTGAACACCTCACTGACAGCATCTGTTCTATATAAATCCTCTTGTTTCTATGCCAAACTGTGCTTACTCATTCGGTTGCATAACGGGTGAACCACCCATCGCTAGATGTTGGTCTGTCCGAGGGTCTGTTGGTCCCGTTTGTTATCATTTGCTTATGTCCTTAGGTGATGGAGACTGAGAGGATGATCTATCTGGTAACGGAGTATGCCAGTGGTGGAGAGATATTTGGTAAGGTTCCCCTCTCTTACCTTGTTGGGGATTGCCTCTGTTTGCAGCTTGTGTTTCTGGATTAAATTATGCAAAGTGTGCAACATTACTTTCAACATTTAACAGCCACTTATCTTATTCTGATTCTGATTCTTCTTTTAATATTGTCTCTTCTAAGAGCTTTTATTGAGTTGAAATGCATGCTTCCAATGGTCAATTCTACTATATCTAGTATTTCAGTCATGTAGTCTTTAGGCCAAATTCAAGCAGAATCTAGTCCAAATGAAAATTGGGACAGCAGATAACACTGACCGAGAGCCAGTGATACATTTCTGAACTGTGCTCTGTGTGTGTGCGTGCGTGTGTGTAGACCACCTGGTGGCTCATGGGCGTATGGCAGAAAAAGACGCCAGAAAGAAGTTCAAACAGATCGTGGCAGCGGTGCAATTCTGTCATTGTCGCAACATCGTCCACCGAGACTTGAAGGCAGAGAATCTGCTCCTGGACCACAACCTCAACATCAAAATCGCAGGTGCGTGTTTCACTGGGTAAACTTCGTTTAGTGATTTCGGGCCATCTTGGCAAGTGACAGCATGTGCTTTGGGAGCATTTTCCTTGTTTGATCCAATTTTCTCCTTTACTCTGTTGAGGAGAGCAAGGAGATTAAATCAACACCTTGTCTCTTGCCACCAGATTTTGGCTTCAGTAACTTGTTTTCTCGAGGCCAGCTGTTGAAGACATGGTGTGGCAGCCCTCCCTATGCTGCACCAGAACTTTTTGAGGGGAAAGAGTATGACGGTCCAAAAGTAGATATATGGGTGAGTAGACTAAAACATTTCAAGAAAAAAGTTTGCCTTTTAAAATATAGTACTTGAATTGAGATATTGGGCCAATTCCAATTCCTATCTTAACCCTCAATCTTAACCCTCAAGCTCAACTTTTTTCCTTAATCTTTACTGGCCCTCAAAACCAAGTGTTATTTTTTTACTAAGGGTTATTTTGTCACTTAGAAATGGGACACCCCTTAAATGCAGATACGTCTTCAGACTGTGGGGGGCAGAATAACGCGAAAGCTGCGTCCAGTCTGTCAACTCCAAAAAAGAAGAAGAAGAACACATTTACGATTATTTATTACGTTCCGTTTGTCGCCGGCTATTGACAAAAGATCGTAAAATAAAAATAAATGTTACGCAACAATGACGTAAGTAATCCATAATATGGGCCTAAACTAAGATAATACAATGGTTTTCATTTCGCTATTAACATAGAAAATATTCAATTTGTAGCGTACTCGTTTCGATGCTTTTGGCGCTATCTTTGTTATGTGAAAACACGCAATGCATTCTGGGTAGCCCATGCTCCCAACCGTGGTCTCGGAAAATCTCAATATTGAGGGCGATACAGCCCTTAAACTTGGCCCTCAACTTAATTTTTCTGAGAATCGGGACATCGCATTTTTGAGATTGAGGGTTAAGCAAGGAACTGGAATTCACCCATTGACTCTGACATTGTTTTCACTCACTTTCTTGTTTGATGCTCTCTCTTCTCACTTGCTTTTCTTTTCTTTGTTTCTATAGAGCTTAGGTGTGGTGTTATATGTTTTGGTGTGTGGCGCCCTGCCTTTCGATGGCAGCACTCTACAAAATTTGCGGGCACGTGTCCTCAGTGGGAAGTTCCGCATCCCCTTCTTCATGTCCACAGGTAAGAATTTTGTTTACCAGTTTGCAATGTCTCACGACTTTCTCCAGTCAAATCCATCAGTAGCGCAATATGCCAATGACTTTGTTTGCATCGGAGAGGATTTTATTTTTTTGCACTGCATTCACACAAATTTTACACTGTATCTAATTCCAACAGTGACATGATTGTGCTTTTACACAAAATACCATAACATTAACTGAAACTGCTTAAAAATATGAAGAATGAGTTATTTGCTCAGCCATTAATAAACATCATGATTAGATTTGGATGCAACAACAACTGTGCTATTTTCTTCATAAAAAATAGCATATGATTTATGCCTTTTTAAGTGGGGTTATCATATGGATACATATGTTTGTGTTCCTGCAGACTGTGAGTACTTAATCAGACACATGTTGGTCCTGGAGCCCAGCAGACGGTTGTCCATGGAGCAGATCTGTAAGAACAAGTGGATGAGACAAGGAGACCCTGACCCAGACTTTGACAGGGTGAGCATGTTTCTGTCTCACTATTGTGTAATTGTATTCTGTACACATTTTCCCACCAAACTATTACCTTTTGTTATTTAAAAAAAATAAAATGTGCTCCAAAGGAAATGTTATACAAGTTGTTCTTTTGACTCACTTCTCTTCACCCTGTTTTTCGTCCCCTCTAGTTGATAGCAGAATGTACGCAGGTGAAG
Source organism: Microchirus variegatus (assembly GCF_963457635.1). Lineage (NCBI taxonomy): Eukaryota > Metazoa > Chordata > Actinopteri > Pleuronectiformes > Soleidae > Microchirus > Microchirus variegatus. The sequence goes on from NC_139804.1 coordinate 21,570,228, forward strand.
ACGGAGAGAGAGACGGAGCTCATCAACGAGCAGGTGCTGATAGCCATGTGTGAGATGGGCCTGGACAGAGAGCGCACTCTTCAGGTTGGACACACATTTGTAGCTTGCTTTTGCGAACTTGCTCTGTTGTATTTAAAATTTCAGCACAGCGCTGATGATTGTATTCTTTTTTTGGACTTTAGTCCCTTCAAACAGATGCGTATGATCACTACAGTGCCATCTATAGTCTGCTGGCTGACCGCCTCAAGAAACACAAGACGCTGCGTGTTGCTCAGCCTCCACTGCGTTCCATTAGCTATCCCCTTAATGCTGTACAGGTGAGTTACTGAGTTTTGAAATCACTAAAGGAGGATTAAATCTGATATGTCAATTTTGACATGATTGATAGTGTTGTAGAGTTTTTAAGTAACTCTAATCCCTGTTTCTAGAGTCAGTGAGTCATAGCTTTGTCTCTGTCTGCACCTACTGAATCATGTTTGCTTGTTAACATCAGGAATTTAATTCTTGTGGGTGTTAGGTTTTCTTCATTGGTGTAATATGCTGAATAGGCTAAAAGGCTGATTGTGAGACCATGTGTTTAACGTCACAGTTTCATCAGTCTACCTTACAGTAGTTGTCATGTGTATCCACTGAATAGAGTTCATTGGTTTTAACCCACATCTGCCAATCCCACTGTACTAAGAAGATTATTAGAAAATTAGTGCTGTCCTCACCTTGTGTGTGTGTGTGTGTGTGTCCAGCAGACAGATCCACAGGGTAATCCAGTTAGCATGACCGTTCCCCACGTCCAGCTCATCAACCCAGAGAACCAGATTGTTGAGGTGAGTTGAGTCACTCTGTACTCTCAGTAGTTGCCTCACTACTGTTTCTGTAATTATGCTTGATAGCAACCTACGATCGATTGGAACGTTATTTCATAAAGATGAAAATCCCAATCGTGGTTTTTGTCTCGCCATGTTTGATGGGTGGAAATTGCAGCACTTCTTTCAACAGCAGTCATCCGCACATCAATGCTCTATTGTAATATATTTCATATTATGGATCCGTGTCGTTGTTAGTTGTTTGTAAATGAATTGATAAATTGATAGACAATTTTCTACACAGGATTCATCTCAGACTACGATCAGACACAAGTATTCACACGTACAGTACGAGTACACATGCAGAGCCTCAAAGCTGACTCACAAACACTGTGAAACACAAGAATGTGTCAGAGTGCTGCATTGCAGCAGGGATTTTTAAGAAAAGACCTGGTATTGCTAAATGATAGCATTCGAACATGTTCAAAAATGCGTATTCTTTTAAAAATAATGAATGCCTGCAACACACACAAAGGCAAATACAAATGACTACATGCTGTATGTATTTTCTTACTTAGCCGGATGGCAGCATGGCACTGGACAGTGATGAAGGAGAGGAGCCATCTCCCGAGGCCATGGCTCGCTACCTTTCAATGAGGCGGCACACTGTGGGGGTACCAGACCAAAGGTAACACCTGCGGCTTTATTCGTTAGTTTGATATTCTCATTCACAGTTATGAAGTGTTCATTGGTCACACATTGACACAAAAATAGTGTAGTGTCTAATTTGATGGTTCACTTAAATAATCTATGACATAGTATAAGCAATAGTCTATGACAGGTGTGCCCAAAATTCTTCCTTTGGATGGTTTAATATGAATCTTTGAAAAATAAAAAAAACAACACCACCACCAATTGAATTGTACTGCATTATAATATAATGTTATTATGATGTAAGAAAGTACTGGGATCCCAGGTTCCTTAATTAATTGTTAACCTGTAACATAGTTAAGTCGCAGCTTGACATTGAATGTTTCGGTTACAAAATATTGTTTTTCTAAAGTGCCTCCATCGTGTTGCATATCAGCTTTTTATGTGCTGGTACAGTACATGGGAAATTTCACTCCTTTTCTAACTTCTACTACGACTAAATCAGCCTGTGATGGATCTGAATTCCTGTGCAGTGCTCTGTCTTTAGTTTTACACACACATTAAAACATTCTGAATATCAATTTTAGGGCGCTTTTAAAACAACATAAATGGTGATGTAGATTTTCTAGTACCTAAATCTTTTATTTTTTTCTTAGTCCACTCCACTTTGGACAGTCTGTTTCTATAATGTTTGTATTTGAGTCTGTTTGCTCAAAACCAAAACCATTGACTTTGTTCTTTCATTCCCTATCCTCCTATCCTTTCCACAGGACGGAGATGCAGGAAGACCTCCAGAAACTGCCACCAGGTTTCCCACGTGGTGTAGTGCCCCAGCCCCCATTCCCTCTATTGACCCCCAATATGGGCCAAATACACACTCTCATGCCAACACAGAGCCTGCAGCCCACACAACAATTGGAGTACAAGGTACAGAGAGTTGGTTCAGTCTTTCACATGGTGATTTGGAATATTTGGAGGTTAATTGGTGTTAATAAGTGTTTGTGTTGCTCAGCTCTGAATGTATTTGACTTCTTATGCCTGGCGATCCTACAGGAACAGTCTTTGCTTCAGCCACCCACACTTCAACTACTCAATGGCATGGGGCCTCTCGGCCGACGAGCTTCCGATGGAGGGGCTAACATTCAGCTACATGCTCAACTCCTAAAAAGGCCCAGGGGGCCCTCGCCTCTTGTCGCCAGCCCGGTGAGTATAGATGTCATTCCTGAGGTTAAGTATTTCTGTATGTCAACTGTTAGAGTCCTGACCAGTTCCCTCTCTGCCTCTCACAGCACCCTATCCCTGCTGTAGCTCCAGTAGATGAAGAAGGTTCAGATGGAGAGCCAGACCAAGAGGCGGTACAGAGGTAACCCACGGTGATGGTTTTGGGCGGTGCTGGGATTTTTTTTTTTTTTTTTTTGCAAAGGTGCTGTCTAAACTGGATCCTCTGGACGACCTGTAGCCTGTGACCATATATCACAGTTAGATTTGGCTATCATGTTTATTTAAAAATCCACAATAATTTTATTGTAATGTTGAATACATATCTGCAACACAACTTTATATGTCAATATGTTAAAGGCCTTAAGTACAATAAGACAATGACATGCAAAATATGGACTTTTGTAAGTATTTTTTTGTCACAAAATCTTAGTCTGTTAGCTTTAGTTTTTAGTTAAAAACAAAATACAATTCTGGATTTAAGCAATAACAGAATTACACAATGGAGTTTTTTATTACTATTTAGATTTGTAAAGCCAGCCACAGGTTTTATAAGTGAAAATGTGGTTTTGGATTCTGAAGTCCGTGGTCAGGGTTTTCCAGCAGGTCCTCTTCAGACAGCAGCCTCAGCAGACTTCGCTGGTGTCCTGGGTTGCTGGGAGTGAGTGCCTTTAGGCTGCTCTGCTTTTTTCCCCCCTGAGAGGTGGCCATGCTGTGGTGCTTATCCCATCTCTCCCCCTTTGTCCATCGCGCAAGTGCCTTCCGCCACAATTCCAAACTAAATCTCCCTCCAAAATCAGCCCTCCTATCTCTCAAACTCTTTGGCCAAAAACCTTCTTTATCTCCCTAATTTCAACAAGTGCCAAATTATTTCCTGACTTTCTCACTCTTTTCTCACACAGCTTTGCTAACTCTGAAGCTTGCAAAACCAGTGATTTCAAATGGCAACCTGTCCAGTCCTTAAATTGGAAGCTGGGGGGTTTTGGGATCACTTTAAGCTTTAACATCCATCTGTGGTGTCATTTTACTTGTTTTTCTGATTGGCTAAATTGATATGACTGATGGCCCCTAGGCAGAGGTGGTTAGGGGTGGGCTTCCCCCCCCCCCCCCTCCATCTCCATTAGTCAATGAAGACAGAGAGCTGACCAGCGCTGCTTCCTGTCTCCCACCCTCACCCCCGTCCTCCCCCTCCCTGCGGCCCAGGTACCTGGCGAACCGCTCCAAGCGACACACGACGCACGCGCTCATGAGCACATCGCATGGCGAGCCCTCGGCAGACTCACAGTGGCCCCAGGGCCCCCGCCAGAGGGGGGTTTGGGCCCCCGACATACACACCCGGTGAGGGGACACACCCACGCCGTTGTATATGCACTCACACCCCACAAACACACAAAACCTTACATACATTTTGGGGCACATTAAGCCTAACTCTCTCTATCTCTTACACCAATACTCAAACACAGCTCATCACACACACATACACACACACACACACACAAACACAAACACAAACACAAACACAAACACAAACACAAACACAAACACAAACACAAACACAAACACACATACACTGCAGATAAATAAATTGCGCCACATGAAGGTGGTTCATCCTCCAAAGGAGGAGGTTGTTTTTGCCAGTGAATGTGTTGGAGGTGGAGAACATCTCCACACCACCTGTAAACCATACTTCAAATTAACTGCTTCTTCCCTAAAAGCCTGGAAATAGCAGGTATGTGTTATGTTACTGAGTCTTTCTGTAGAAGCAAACCCTCAAATCCAAATGATCTTTGTCTTAAGTCTTAGTGGACACATTTGTTATGTTATAATTCTACCTGTCCTTCATGAATATAATCTCCCTCCAGCTCCAAGTAGAAATGTGCTTGTGTCTGTTGTTACAGAAAGCCCACTATTTAGAGGTAGAATGGATGTGTGTAGCCAGAGGCTATGTCTTTGTTCATGGATTACTTTTCTTGGAAATGATGGATTTAGACAATTATGTTTTGATCAATAATGGATAATTTGTTTATGTGACCTTTACATCTGTCTACTGTCAGTCAGTGACTCAAAAATGACAAGTCGTACATGTAGAAAGAAGTCTTTTGACATTTAAGTTGCAGTTTTACCCTTAGTCAGTTATATTTATCCAATGTTAGGGTTATGGTTAATCAAATTGTACCTCCTACTGAGCTTTTGGTCACGGTTAAAATTATTTTAAGAATATATTCTACACGGATTTATTGCTCATACCAGTTGTGTGAATTTACTATGTCCTACGATTTAAAATATTTTACCGTCATACTTGTAGTACTGTATTTTTAAATCATGTGATGTGTTTGTGTCTTGTGTGTCTGCGTTTCGTCACTTTGTGTCCTTGTGTGTGTCCATGTGTTTGTGTCTGCTTCTTGTGGTCCCCCCCTCCTCAGATCCAGTTATAAGGACTCGAACACCCTTCATCTCCCCATGGAGCGCTTCTCACCTGTCAGACGGTTCTCTGACGGCGCTGCCACCATCCAGGCTTTCAAGGCTCATCTAGAAAACAGCAGCCTCATTAAGCAACTCAAACAGGTAGACATTAATATCAAGGCATACCAGGGGAAAACGGGGAAAAACCTCAATGCCCTTCTCTATTCACCCAGAGAACACTGAGTTAATGAGGAATCTTCCCCCAATTTGGCTGTGCTCCAAATATTTGGTTTACAAATGTTTTCTGCATATTTTAAGATCATTTTGTTTACTGACAAATTTAGCTTCTGTAATAGAAGATAGTCCCTATTTTTTGAGAGATGAAGGACCCAATCATCCTGTGAGATTTGTTTAGACATTTTTTTATTTCGTTTTAGTGAAAGGAGTGATTGATAACATTCTCGATTGATACCTAAGGTGAACGGAATCGTCGTTTAATTTGGAGGATGTAATGGTTTTGCATTCATCGTGATCCATTGATATCAGATGGTATGAAAACTTCACGGCAACAATTTTGGTCATATTGCATGCCCTACTGTGGCGATCGAAGGTAAAACAGTATTACAGGACTACAGGAGAGAAGCTATCTGTGTTAAAAGAGCTACATCTGGCTAGGGCTGAATAAGTTAAGGAAAATATCTAATTTGCATGGTCACTGCCTGGTTTTCAGTAAGTCAGTCTGACTTCTTCTTTAAGCTGTCAGTCAAAGATGCAGAGATGCTCTACAGTGATTGTTTGCAGATGTTGCCAAGAGTAGTTAGTCATGAATTATACAATTTAGTGGTGGCTGTGCAAAGAGCATGCAGCATGTTGTTCCAGTCATGATGCTTATGTCTTCACAGGGTTTGTTTATTTGTCGACCTGAATGCTGTTTTCAGACTCCCCGTAATCTTGACACACAGTGAACAAAATGTCTTTAAGCTGAGGTTAGTTGAGGCCCATCACCTAAGAAAACCCTCAGACATCACATCATCTGCAGGGACACTGCACTGATATTAACTCACCCAGTGCGAGGCGTAGGTAGGGAAGACAGTCATCATCTTTTTAGTGAGTGCTTTGCTTTAGACCTCTACTGAAGTGCTGGGATTATCTTAACTTTCAAGGGTTAAGGGGGTTAATAAGGCTTGAGGAGAGGGTAACACACTTGACCTACATCCTGGCAAAACTCCCCAAACACATGGAATCTCTCTCCACACAATCGGCGCACTTTCTCCCACTAAGAGCATGCAAGGAACTGGGTGTACACAAGTGTAGAGATGATTATATGACCTCAGAGTATATTATACATGTTGTAGCTGGTCATACAAGTCGGCAAGCCTGTTCTTTTAATCATTTTGGATTTCAAAGTGCTTGGGGGCAGCAGCTTTTACTTTCTCAATTTTTTTTGCAGAAGGAAACTGGTTCAGACTGGAACTTTGTGAAAAGATGTGCTTTAAGCACTGGCAGCACAATTAGTTAGTTTTTAATAAATACAATCACTGCCATTATCCAATGCAGTAGCTTATTTGTATGAGTGCACATTTGAGCAGCTTTAGCCAAACAGTCAGTCAGGTGATTACACATGGAGATAAACCCAGGTTCCACTGGGAGATTAAGGGAAAAGTGTTGCATCTGAACACTAAACAGTGTGAGCCACAAATGAGAAAAGCATTGGCAAAGAAATAGATATTGTTCTTAAGTTCTGTAAACAATGTATGCAAAAGATACATATTGTCAGTTACTGCTGATGAATTGATCTCTTGCTGTTGATAATTATTTTGTGTTGCTACAGCATCACAGTAATTTGGATAAGAATGGAATAATCTCAAATTAGCTTACAAATTGAACTGTAGTGTGCTTTTGTTGGATACATTTCCCTCTGTTTAAGTTTTGATTAGGGTAAATAACGTTCACTGAATGAAATATACACTTTTCTAAATAGTATATTCAATATTTTTGGTCCTCGTCTTTGTTTCCAATAGGAGTGTGAGCAACTCCAGAAAAAGTATGCTCTCCAGCAGGATGATCATCTCCTGGAGCACACCCAGCAGCAGCATATCCTCTACCAGCAAGAGCAACAAATCCTCCACCAGCAAATCCAGGTATCTGAAGTGGACAAAGTCACACGGAGGTGGTGTTCAAAGCCAGAATTACACTCATTTCAAGATGGTTTCACTCCTTTACGTTTCTTCATGCAGGGTAGAATGAGCTGCTTTAATTTCCAGTTAGTTAGTTTGTTACCCCAGCTTGAGTCCTACCTTTGGGACACATGCCTGATTGTTGCATACATATATGTAATCTGGTGCAATAAGCCGAACATAGTCTCAAAAACAAATTAACAAATGATGTTATTCTGAAAACTAAGAGGCAATGTATTTATCTTTACCTGCAGGGTCTGTCTTTAGGCCATGGAGAGAGCCAGCCGAGTCACCTAACCCACCAGCTTCAGAGGTGAACATGCGCGCGCACACATTACTCATCAGCCATTGAACGGTGAAGAATGAACTTTATACTGTGGTGCAGCGGTATCGACTGAAATGCTACATCGCATAATTCTTGTATTATTTTTTTTTCTTTTGTTCTCTCCTCTGTTTTTTTCTCTCTCAGATTGCGTATCCAGCCCTCCAGCCCGCCGCCAACACATCCCAGCAACCACCTCTTCAGGCAGCCCGATCAAAGCCCTCCACCTGGCTCTGCAGGCATAATGCAAGGGCATGGTTAGTGATAGTTTTTTTCGTTTTTTTGCCGCAGCTGAGTTAACATGTTGGTCATCGAGATCATTATAACTTATGGTTTCATTATGATTTTTGATTGACATATTGTAATGGTACATTAGCTATGATGCCAGCTATTGTTGGGACTGTAAATACAAAACAATCACTTGAAAGCAGTAGCAAGAAAGTTAGTTGGTAAGTGCCTCAGAAGATTCTTGCTCTAGTTATATTTTCTCTTCGTGAAATTTGCAGAAGAAATTTGGTGGGTCGTATCATGCCTTTCCTGTCCTCTCCTAGGTGGTCCGTCACCAGTGCAGTACCAGCACCAGCATGGTACTCCAGCACTGTACCAAGGCCAGAGTGGTAGCCCGCCTCCCACAGGTTTGCCTCGAGTTGCTCTCGCGACAAATCAGCAAGCACCATCTGTCCGCCCCACTGTCCCTTTGGCACAGGGTGTACCTCAACAACAGCAGGTGACAACAAGGAGCCATTTAACTGTTTTCCTTTTGTATTTTTGCTGATGTTACATGTGTTATAATGTCTCTATGCAGGTTTTGTAACTATTAACATACTGGGCAAGAGGCGTACCACACCCTGGATGTGATGATAAAAATGATAGTGTGTAGTGATAGTATTAATGATATAGATTTTTTTTTAAATGCTCCTCGTCTCTATTTTCTTCTCTCCTTTCCATTCTTCTTTTCACTCACTAACCCCCTTCCTTTTCCCCTCCCAACCGGTGGAGGCAGATGGCGTTGTACTCTGAGTCTGATTGTGTCAGATATTTCTCCCTGGTTTTTTTTTTTCTCTCCACTGTTGCCAAGTACATGCTCATTATGTTCCTGATGGGTTTCTGTGTAATAATTGTAAGGTCTTGAACTTACCAAGCAAAGTGCTTGAGATAATGGAGCTTATGAATCGGGAGGATACAAATGAAAATGATTTGAGTTGTATTCTTTTTTTTTTTAATTTGGCTTGACATCAGTGTAAGGTGATTCCTTGAGTAATAGTTAATTTCAGCATTGACTGTTTATACAGGTGACCATCCAGGTGCAGGAGGTGGAACTGGGAGGTGTGGCGCAGAGACAAGGTAGCTTTTTGTCCACACCAGGACACAGAGTTCTTGGGAAGCAGCTGAGTGCAGACAACGCTGAGATGCACAGGTGACCTCACCCATCCTGTCACCACATCACCTGATGGCTTTTACACCCTCCCAGCATTACCATTGGACTGTTACTGTGTCATCTCCTTCCATCTTTTTTTTTTTTTTTTTTTTGACACTCTTCATGATCTCACCTCCCGGCAACAACAGCCACCTGCATGCTATTCTGTGTATTATTATTTTTTGTGTTTCCCCTTTCTGCCATGTTCACCGATTTATTTTCTGATTTTTAATTGTATTTTAAAGGTCTAATGTGTAAGAATTAGTGACACCTGATGATGAGGCAGATTGCAAGAAACAAAGGACTCTTTCCTTCACCTCTCCCTTTCCCAAGCATGTCAGCGAACTACTGTGGCCTTCATACACCAAAAAGGGATATTTGTCCTCAACAACCTTGTCTACTGTCAGCTGACGGTGATGCAGTTCTTAGCTACAATGTGTTTCTTTGAGTTATGCATCATGTGGGTAGAGCAGTTCTTCATTTGCAAAATAAGCTTCTGCTTCAAAACCCAAAATGTACACTCTGGCTGGTCTGTCCCTTTAGGCTGTTGTAAAAACATGGATGCCATGAAATGGTGAATTCGGTTACAGCACCTACATTGCTTAAATGACGTAAAAAAAGAAGATTTTTCTGAGGCTATTAAGACCAAATTATTATTGTTTTGAAGCTATTTCACATTTATACAAATATATTTATTGCATTTCTGCCAATAAACTCCTAAATGTTTGACCTTCAAAACCTCAGACATTAACACTGGTACACGGTCACAGTACTGACAGTTAACTAAAATCCAACCTTAAGTTTTTCCCAAGATGACTTCTCAACATTTTCTCGACTACAGAATAACCCGGTGAGTGGTTGGATGTTGGTGTTAGAAGTACAGTATGTGTTGAGACCCCATCAGTTGAAGTAGGTGATCAGTCATCCTGTGACACCTTCCCATGAACGGTCCCCATACCCAGCACTGCCTTCACTAAGAGCTCACGTGATGGTCTTCAAAAAACAAATAAAAAAATCCATCATTTGGAAACAGCTTAACACCTCTTGGTGAATTGTTGAACCTGGATCCAACCTGAAGTGTTTGCTAGGCTGCCTGTTTGGTGTTTTTAACAAAGGCCTCCTGTAGATTGATGAAAGGTGAAGGTGATGTAGTGGCATCCTAACCAGGACTTGGGTGTATGTCGCTGTTAGACAACAGATGGCTAATAAAGCTCTACATTCCCTCTTCCTATCCAGTCGCAGCCTCGGCCGCTTCACATCGGGCTATGAACAGGCCCAGTTCAATGCCCACATCCTCTCTGGCGACGCTGCCTCCCGGGGTGCTTCCGGAGTGATCAGCTCCTTCAGCCCGTACCTGCAGGGAGCCTCTCTCAAAGTCCCCAGCCTAGACGGGTACCAGGGCGGGGTGGTGGGTGGCAACTATGGGACTCCCTCAACACTACAACAGGCCCTGCTCTCCCCTACACCTTTGGACTACCGCCCCCCACAACAACACGTCACCCCCACCCTGCAGGGCCTCCTCTCCCCCCGTCACTCTTTAACAGGGCACGCTGATCTTAGGTTGCCCCCCCAAGACCTCGCTGCCCTGCTCAAGAGGCACAGTCCCCGGCCGTGCCCAGCGCCCCCCACACCACCCAGCGGTCCACCCCAGGAGTATGGAGAAATGTTGCTTCTACACCAGCTGAGCCAGGGTGAGAGCTTGGAGCCACCAACACCACAGGGTGCCCCCGGAGGCCCGCACTACCTCCACCTCCTCCAGATTCGACCACCTGATGTCCAGCCACAGCAGCACCCAGCCCAACCACCCTGCCCCAGCTTACCTTACTCAGAGAGCATGGAGGAGGATGAGGTGCCACCAGGCTACCATCACCCACACGAGGGCTTGCTGACCAAGGCAGGGGAAGGTCATGAGCTTCTAGGGCCTCCTCTAGGAGGCACCCCACCCTATAACTCCCCGACACACAGGCATGGCGGCTATATAAGGAGTCCTCCAGCAACGAGAGGTAACGGCTGCTTTATTGTTGCGTGTGTACTTAACTTAGATTAAATGAACTCTTTTCAAAACCTAAAATACATTGTGTACTGAGCACACTCTTGTTTTCTGTCAGAATCTGAGTGCGTGGAGTGTAGGCCCCCAGGGCAGGCCATGGAGGTGCCTGATCATAATGGTGTGGGCTATACTCGAGGTCCCCAGGGTGACGCCTATAGGTCCCGTGGACAGCTACAGCGCCACCACACCATTCAGACCTGCGATGATGCTTATGTGAGCTAAAGTCTATTGATGAATTACTTTGAGCAGATTGACTACATTCCTTTAAAGGGCTGAACAATTAACCAAGCAATTAGCAAAGCAATTAGCAAATTACAAAAGTTATAATTTTTGATTGTTAAATATTTTCTGCCACTGAAAAAATTTAATTAGATAAATGTTAGAAACAATATCTTTAAGTGCCTGTCCTTGCATTATAGTGTAGTAGTTGATATTTTTGATGGTATCCCATCTGATAATGTTTCGGCTTGTAAAAAAATCTAACTTGACTTACAAAATTATGTCACAATTCATTACGAGTAGGAAAGCAAATGTTTACATGACCAAATAAACCAGGGAGTCATATTTATGTAGATGTTTTTGGAGGTATTGCTGCATGTTAATCATATCTGATCATTTAAAAAAAAAAAACAAAAAAAAAACTTCAGAGTCATCATAGGGATTCATTCAGGATTCTAAAAATGGTTCCCTCTCTGGCTGCTCAGGACCAGGTAGAGCCCATGTCTGGGATGAGTCTGTTGGCTGGAAAGGCATTAAGCTCTGCTCGCATGTCAGACATCCTCAGCCAGACATCATTGACAGAAAGCCAGCAGCTGCACCAGCGGGAAGAGTCAGGTCAGTGTGAGACATGATGTTACCTGAAATACAGTTATTGTTATTTTTCTTTTGTCCCTATCACTAAAATCTGTGTGCTCCTAATGCAGTGTGTGATGTCGAAGGGGAGCTCCATGCAGCATCGTGCTACCCCTCCTCCTGCACCAGTGACATGCTCCTCAGCTACAAGCCCCCAGACCTGCAGTACAGCATGGAGCAGGCTGGGGTCTAGCACAGGTACACACAAACGGAACAAAGAGTTGATGATAAAAAGTCCACCTTTATTCATTTTTAAAAAAAGGGGTCTTGAGTAACGTTGGTTGTTATCTGGTGATAGAGACACAGGTATACAGGGGAGGGGATTTGGGAAAAAGGAGAAATGGTGGCTAGCACGAGTCCAGCAGCTTCGTGTACAACTTTGCTGTAGTTTGTGTGTGGCCTCAAACTGAATTGACTCCTCAATCTCAAATCTGGGATTGCAGCCAAAACTTCTCGGGCACATTCCTTTTGGCACATCATCACCTTATAAATCACTTTCTGGAACAATTTTTTGTAGTTATGTAGTAGTTTATATAGTAATCATTCATCACATGCTTTGACCTTGCTTTTATGGGTTACTCAACATTTATTACCTGGGTTTAATTTTTTTCAGTCTCTATTTTAATCTGTTTGTTTTCACCCCTGTGCTGATTTTTCTTTTTTTATTATTATTATGTAACAATCCACAGTATTTACCCTTTTGATCTGTTTCATGTTGTCCTTTTACAGCTCTGGGCTTTCAACCAATTGATCAATTACATTAGTTCACGCATGAATATAACTCTTTAAATCAAGGATTGTGTTCATCCAATCGTGCCGTTATATGATTGAGGCACTTTTAACAGAAGCAGTTGTCAGGAGTCTGTGTGCTCCTGTAGTAGCTTGCTCAAGATTGTTCAACCCCTCAATCATTCAAGAAATGCAAGTCACTTGGCAGGTCTGACATATTCCTTTCAAAATTAAGGGCTTAAGCAGGATGATTTTATTTTCTATAAATAGCAAAAAAGGTGTCGACAACTGGCATGCGGAGACGTTTTGGACGTGCGTGCCTCAGCACACTTTCTGGTTTCTTTCGCCCATGTTTTTTTCAGGAAACTCAACATACAGATGTATTTAAGCAAGTGGCAACTGATTGTGACATCACTCATATTGATATTTTGCAAGTGGAAGTTCCTGCAACCAGCACCTATTGGACGATACTAGCAGTCATTCAAACTGGTGTCCACATCATGTGCTATTGAACAATACCTGGAGCTCCTTAGGGAAAATGTTTACTGCAGTTATAAATTAAGTGAGAATTGGGCTAATTTTCTTTGAGAATTCCATTCAAAATGACTTCTTTTTGCAGCCAGCAGAGTTGCCCTCTGGTGGCTATTCATTATATTCTTACTTCCTGGTTGGTATCTAGAGCAACCTGGAACACTAAATAACTTGTCACTGTGGTTGGACAATCATGAGAGATTTCATACTAGTTTGTAGTTTGTGTTTTTTGAGAGATGCTCCGGTTGTTGTGTTCTTTCATATTGATTTGTTCTGTTTCTCCTGTGAATGTCCTCATGAAATCCTCATAAATATATAGAGTGATTCTTTATCTATACTGATTTGTTGTCCGAGAACAATCAGACACGAGGAAATGAAATCTAAAACTATGGTGTGTTCTAAAAATGTCGACATGTTTTGTTCCGTGTCAGAAGTATTTCTGCATCCGCGCTATCACGTGCTAAGATGAAGTTCAGGGATTGATTGATTTTATTTGGTTTACAATGAGGTTAAACTAAAATTGACAGTTGTGGTTTTATTTCATTGCTGGTAATAAAAAAAAAATGTGGTGACTGATAAAAATCAGTTGTTAACGATGTCATCACCTGATCTTGGTTCTGTCAGACCAAAACAAAACACCAGACATTGTAACGCCTGCAGTGTTTGAAAAGTGGTCGTGGTCGTGTTGACAGCAGATATAACCTGATCAATTGCAATGTGTTTTTCTTTGTATATTTGGTTAACTTGTTACGTCACCAATTTAATGTTACATGAGAATGATTAGAAAAAGGAATTGGCAAAATCAAAATGGCAGAAGCCCCAGGACAAAATAACAACAATGACATCAGCTGGGTGATTTTTGCCCACGCCACAGATGTGCAGCTTTTCTCAGGGACAAAATTGTTTATTCAATAGAAATTCTGACATTTACCGTGACTGCCATTTAACTTGCTTTTACGTCTAGCTCCAGTTAAATATTCAATTGTAGATTTAACACTCTAACTGTGACACCATAAAAATATTTACCACTATACTCTTACGCAACGGGTAGAACTTTCAACATTCTTGATTATTTTATTTGTTAAGTGATTAGTTACTCATTTAGATTTAAAAATAATGAATTGTTCTCTGTTAGTATAAAATATGACTGAACAATTTGAGGAAGATATCCAATGGTGATTTTTGTGTAATTTTCAAGTGCGTTGGAAAAAAATTGCCTTGCTTGCTATTTGGTTTGCCATATAGTCAGGAAGTCCAGGTTCAGTTCAGTATTCACTGTGTGATAGATTGAAAATGTGATGGAGCTTTACCACACAGATATCAAATCATTAAATACTCTATAGCCATGGTTCTCAAACGGTCGTACGCCAGCTTCCTCTGGTGGAGCATGGAGGAAAATCAGAAATACTGTTTTACTGTATTTATCAGGGTATGTGATCGGAGTGGAGAGAAATGAAAATGAAACAAATAAAATCTCTCGCTCTGTCTCGATCTAATTTCAGCATTCCAATGTCTGAAGTATGTTTGAGGAAGAGGATGATGAGAGAGGTCTAATTGGGAATAAATCTGCCTCCTGTGTAAAGTCCTGTGGCTGACTTTGCTCGACCTATTTACGCCAATGTATTTTAACGTTGCCGATAATGGCGTTACTTCAAGAGCTCAATATTTTCTCAGGTGGTTCTTGGTATAGAAGGTTTGAGAACCACTGTTCTACTGCAAGACTAAGAACGTAAAGATATGAACCGATTACATATATTATCCCAAGTAGAAAAACTAACCCAAAACAAATGACGTAGACAAAACTGTTGAAATACTTTTTCTTCTCTTCATATGTCTTCCTGTAGGAAAGGATGTATCCTGTGTACAGCGGTCCATATCAGCCATCCTGAGTTGTGTTGACTTGAGTTGAGCAGCATCACACCAAACCACCACCACCACCGTCGTCTTTTGCCCAACCTGGGGCTGGGGAGGGGGGAGCGGGCACTCGACGTCCATCTGTATCGTCTCCGCCTGTCCCCGGGAAGGGAGTCTATGAGAGAGTGTGGGTGGGTGTAATATTCAGTGGGGGGGGGGATGGGTGGGTGGGGAGCACAGGTGGGGCTGTGGGGGTTTTAAAGGTCAAAGTGCCAGCATTTTCTGCACAGACCGTCAGCACTCGCTGCTGCTGGTCATCTCTTCTTTTCTTCACCTCCCGTCGCGGTTAGACTGCAGTTCCACTCTTCCCTCTTCCGGCCCCACAGCCTCACCCCCCTCCCCTTACAAACCTGAGCTCCCTCACCTGCCACCCCGCTCCCACCTGCTGCCCCGGCCTAAAACTCCTGTGTCATCATTTGTCCTCTATTAACTGTTGGCATACTTCGTTACGTGCCTCGTCGGCTAACGCATTGATCCGGTCACACTCGGCAGAACATGGAGTCTAACGTAAAACACACACTGCTGCAACAAATCCAAAGTATTCACGTTAGGTCTGAGTGTGCATGCGTGACTGAAAAGACGAGGTGAGTTGACGTGAAGTTGTCTGTGAGAGTTGGTCAGTTCCTCCCTCTCTCGCTCTCTCCATCTCCTCCCCGCTGGCCTACAGCAGTTAATTCCGAAACGGGCCGAGATGTCGACAGTGGCGACCCCTTATTGGCCGGGTGACGGGTGTTTTGGATTAGGCTTTGGTCAGTCTCTAACTGGGCAACAGATACCGCTCTCCAAAGATGGAGCTCAGTGACATCGCACAGGACAAACCAGCTCTCATAGTTTTATAGTTTTTTTTTGTTTTTTTTTTCTGTTTGTTTCTTTTATTTGTTGTTAATTTTTTATTTTTTTTTTGAAATTAATTTTTACGGCTAATGTCCAAGCAGGCATTATGGTCAATATTGTTACTCTTGTCGTTACTGTTTTCCGTAAAAGAAGTTTTATTATAATGGATATTATTATTATTATGTTATTAATGGAAAAATAGTTATGTGTTGCAAGGAAGATGACTTTGTTCTTTGATTACTTAAGTAAATCTGCACTTTCAGTTCAAGCTATCCTCTCTTGTCTGTTTCCACCCTCTGCACACGGCTCCTCGCTCTCTGTCATGCTGTTAACCTGTTTTTCAATTTCACCCCTGTTTATCCACCTCGTCTTACCTTTCTCTCCATCCTCCTCCCTCCTTTTCCATGTCAGTGACAGTGTATTGCATTGTGGGTAGATTTACCAGACATTTGCTCCTTTCCTTGTACAGTGATGCCATGTATAGAACGCTATTGCAATTTCTGTATCAAATCTATTCTTTTTGTTACTTTTTTTTTTGTTTTGTTTTTAGATGTCGTTGGGGAGGCTTTTTTTTATATCGGTATTGTTTTTCATTTGTACTTTTGGATGTCTTCAAAGTGTTGTTTCTTTTCTTTCTTTTTTTTTTTTCGTTTGTTTCTTTGTTTTATGAATCTTTGAGATTTCTAGCCAAAAATGGACAGAGAGAAGAGAGATGCTGCTCTTTCTGTCCCGTAAAAAAGATTGTTCTTATTTGTTTTAAATATTATTATTATATCGAGACACTTGAATAAGAGGAGAGTAATTATTTTGTGTTGCTCTTTAAAGTATCATTTCAGTCGTTGATATTGTTGTGACTGTCATTCTTGTTGATGTTGGGCCTGTTTTCTGTTGGTGGGGTAGTTGCAGCAGGTTATACAGGGTCAGGCCTCAGGCTTTTTCTGGGTTGGTTTGGGTGCTACAGAGACTTGACAAATAAACAAAAACAAAAGATAAACTAACGATGGAATAACTTGTAAAATAGCTGACATATCATCCTAAACATCACAAGTGTGGAGACGGACTAACCCACTCCTCGTTCCCTCCCATGCTGCCCTGCCCATCTTCTGTGATCCTCCCACCATCTTTTACTACATCGCTTCTGATCAGATGAAGCATTACGGACAAAACGCCTCCTCGCAAGTTAACCTGTTACTATGGCAACTAAGGAGGACTCTACTACTGCTATTACTGGACAGCCCTCTTTTGGTTTTGTTGAACTTATGCCAAACCCAACCCCCCCCCCCCCCCCCAGCCTGGAAGGGATGATTAGCGGACACTATGTCTACATTTTATAACGGATCCTGTCTGAGTTAGATAAATCTGGAAACGCCTCCAAACCGTGAAAGGGAGACATTTATTTCAGGAGGTGAACGCAAGACTGAATTATTGAAAAATCTTCCACAGCGAAGGATCACTCGATTGTGGCCAGAGTATGGATAAGTGTGCCTACCTTAAAATGCGTCTACCAACATCTGTGCATCTTATGTTAAGTCAAACTACAGCGCAGGCAAATGGAGGCTACAGCATACTGGGAACCACAGTCGAGGATTAAATATCATCTTTTTAAACAACGTTTTTATTCATAAACATCAATTTATCCTCCCATATACAAGTACACCTGGATATTGAGGTGGGCCAGCAAGAGATGGGGAGGGGTAAAGATTTCTGCTTCACTTGTTTTGTGTTTAAACTGTCCAGATTTCACAATAACCTGGCTACATGGCTGGCATATTGTTCGCGGTTTCCATCCGAGAGCTGCAGATGGTGTCACACAGCGCTCGTGCTTTCCATTTTGCATCTTGTCACTTCCTGTTTACTGGCATTTTGCTCTCACTCAGACTCATCATGGTTAGCCCTAGATGTTAATCTGTGAAACCAGAGTGCACACGGGGTGGGATGGATTCATGAAATAACCTTGATTTAACCTGTTTTGCTGCATTTTCCCACCAAACGAAACCCAACTTCTTATGAATGAAAAAACATTTCCCTCCAGATCTCATTTGTTCCTCATGCAGATCTTTCCTGCAGTTTTCTTGTTTACGTCAAGCCAAAACTTTGATCTGGTGGAAAATCACTTTTACATACAGGAGAGGAAATGCCTGTAATGGAAGAATGTGCATGTCTCTTGTCCCATGGCAGTATAGAAACTCTAAAATTAAGACATAGAGGCTCCACTTTGTCTGATATTGTGACCAGTACCAGAGCTGTGTACGGAGAGCAAAGGCACACAGGAAAAGACGACTTTGTGTGAATGGAAAGCACTGCACATGAATTCAGAGACAATGGGGAGGAGAGCTGCTTTACACACATCTCCTGCCTCTCTAGACTGAACCTTTACCCTCCTCTCTTCTTTTTATCTCTCAAACCTTCCATTCCTGACTTGTATGTTTTTTTTCTCTCCATCCCATTTCTCAACAAGCCAGCTCTCTGCTCCAACCCTTAGGTTTGTTTTTGTTCTTAATTGGCTCTCTCTCTCTCTCTTTTTGTCATTTTTTTCTCCATTTGTTTTTATGTTCATTTCTGTTGAGTACAAAAATACTAAAGTGCAACAACAATGATTAAAAGAATATCAACCAAACTGAGATGAATAAATAAATATATATAAATAAAGAAATAATTTAAAAAGCATGCGACTCGTGTGTCTTTGTTTTGAACACAGCTGTTTGTATGACGGCAAGTTACCTGTCACAATGTCATCTGTCAAATCATGCACTTCTTTCTGTTTAAGCCTTTGTTCTACAGTATTGTTAAGTTAATTGTGTCATTTGTGTATAAATGAATGATTTAAAATTATTTTATTTCACAGATGCTGAGCTGGATGTTTTACAGTGCCAAAGTTGCTGGCTCTCTCTGGTGGACAAAATATGTAATGATGAAAAAAAGCGTACTAAATTTAACCTGGTTTGACATTTGTCTTTCGCAGTGTCTTGTTACTTATCGACATCATCATATCCCATGACGGTAAGCTGAATATGCTCATAAACCACAGCTGAGTTTCTCTGTCTTTTGTTGTTATGGTGTTCAGGATTATATTTGTGGACCGCTGAAAAAGATGACCGGTGATCAGAGTTGAAATCACGTTTTGTGTTGTGTGTTTATGTATAATCTTGAATGGAACTCTTTGTTTTTCCAGAGTGTCACGTGTGGAGCTTCATCTTCGGGTTAAAAGACTGGAGTTACCTGTATGTCTTGTTTACAGTCTGAATCTGGAGGTGTGCAGGCTGCACCTCGTACATCATCCATCCATTGACTACCACTTTATCCTCCACATGAGGGTGGCGGTGCTGCTGGTGCCAATCCTCAGTCTCAAAGCTGTGCTGGTTTTTAAATATGTTGGATGAATATTGTCAAATACTTTGCTGACTTTATTCTAAAGAGAACTGATAACACAAGGGTTATATCATATTTACCTTCCTATTATACAGATAGATAGATGTATAGTTGTTTCTTGTGACTGCAGTGCTCTGCGTGCTGCTACTCTGGTCTGGTACAGCTGCACTGCAGAGTCTCTCCAGTCTGAAGTAACTGAGCTCAGATACAATGAGCCTTGGAGTGTCAGCTTTTGCATCTCAGCAGTTGTTTTAGGATGCAAGATTGATGGATGGTAGGGAAAACGTGTTTATGTCGCTGAATTGACAGATGACTCTTCTATGCACCATAATGACATGTTCAATCCCCTCTCAGATCGTTAAAGATTGATGTTTTCCACCTTCCATCCTTGATATCAAACCTGTATAACCTTCTCTCCTCTCCTCGCCTCTGCACCTTATGCTACTTTAACATGCCTCATCACCCTCTCACCCCCTTCCCTCCAGCTCCTCAGCTATCTGCTTCTCACCTCTCCTCCTCCTCCTCCCTTCCCACTCTCACAGAGTGGCGACAGTGTGACTGCCTGCCTGCGTCAGACAGCCCTTGCCAGCTACTGAACACTGCTACTCGAGCTGCCGTGTATACCCTGCAAAAAAGCCCTGTGTGTGTGTGTGGTGTGTGCGTGTGTGTGTGTAATTGCATGAGTGTACGCAGATGGGAAAGCAACTGAGTCAGGGAGGGCTGCCTCTCATCTCTGCTGTTAGCACCATCCTTCACTCTCCCTCCTCTCCTCTGCTGCCATGGAGCTCGAGCAGGCTGAATCACAACAGCATCTGCACAAAGAGCTGAGGTAATTCTCGTTGTGTGTGATGTGGGCTTTCATTGCTGTATGAAAGTGCACACACATCTGTACTGAAATGCCTGCATGCAGCATTGTAAAATGTGTGTGTGTGCGTGAGAGAATACAATGTCTGGTCCTCAGCAGCCTATCAAATTACCCTGATTGTCAGAATAAATTCATGAACCTCTGATTGTTAAGCACTATCCCATCATATGTGCAAATGGTATGGATAATTTTACTGGTTGTATGTGTAGAATTTGTGTGTATTGTGTGTGTATTGTGTGTGTGTGTGTGCGTGTGTGTGTGTGTGTGTTGCCTTGATGCATCAGTTCCTGCTTTCGTACTCTGGTCACATGACCCAGCAAGCAACCACACTCGTCATAACATATTCCCCTGTACTTGCTGTATAAATACACATGTACATACACTATGTGTGTGTATATATTTATACATGTATGTATACACACACGTGTTATTATTGAATTATTGATATGTGACATGCACGTCTGTTGTTTTTGTCTTTATTGCCTCGTTTGGAAAGTTTAATTTCAGGTTTCAGGATTGTTTTTCCAATGAGAATGATTAAGATTCTTTTTATAATCTCATGTGCCCACAGAGGAATTGAGTCACGGTGGTTTGATTTGTAATTATTTATGCTTTGCGATGTTCGTCTCTGAGACAGGCTGCGACTGGCTGCTCAGGATAATCTATAGACGTCAGTATGAGTGTTGCTCTGAATGCCCTCAACAGTCCAGAAAA
Organism: Microchirus variegatus; assembly: GCF_963457635.1. Taxonomy (NCBI): domain Eukaryota; kingdom Metazoa; phylum Chordata; class Actinopteri; order Pleuronectiformes; family Soleidae; genus Microchirus; species Microchirus variegatus. The sequence goes on from NC_139804.1 coordinate 21,591,074, forward strand.
GTAAGTGAAATAGTCATCATGGGACTTCACAGTTTCATTGCGTTACTCCCACAACATTGTTAGACTGTGGAAAAAACAGTTTATGATCTTTTTTATTCCTCCCCTGGTGCCTACCTTTGGTACGTGGACCTTACACCTACATTTCAATTCAGCTGCTAAGCACTTTCATCAAAGTTTCTGGTGCATTATACTAATAATGCTTTTAAGGGCTCAACTGGCTTCAAGCTCTGATGGAAGTTGGCATAAAGTCTAATGGCATCATTCTACACTGCACCGATTCCTCTGGGGCTCCAAAAGTCTCTCATATTTTCAAACAAAACGTGAGGAGCTACTCTTTTGTGACCTGTGAACAGATAGATAGGGGCATATCCCTTTAAGACGCAATATTGCTGAGATGTCCAGATATTATTCATGATGCCCCTTTATGTACTACATATTATTTATTATTCACATTTCATTGGCTTGGATCAACTGAACCTATAAACCCTACGTTATGATTATTGTCATTTTCTGTTATGATTATTGTCATTTTCCATTATGAATTGCAATGTTTCTCACGGTAAAAAAAAAAAAGAATGTAATTTCTTCCTCAATAGGTAGATGTGTGTTTACACATGGGCCAGTATGAAGTGTGTGTGTCTGTGGAGGTGGGCACAGGGCTCTGCTGTCGTGTTCCTTCACACACTGGCCTTATCCTGGACAGGTGAGCAATTCACGGATCATCGTCTGTTACACATGTATGACATGTTGACGTCGTTACGTTTGAATCTATTCAAATGAGGATGTTGTTATGACGATTGTTGCCTCACAGAAAGAAGGTCACCAGTTCAGATCCCAGGGTCTATCTATGTGGAGGTTTTATGTTCTCTCTGTGGGTTTATTCCAGGTACTCTGGTTTCCTGCCACAGTCCAAACACATGCACAGGTTAGCTGGACACACTCTAAATTGACCGTAGGTGGGAGTGTGAAACAAGGGAAGAGATTTGTTTTATGTCTAGACGGATGGAAGCAATGGCAACATTGTGCTTGTCAAGTGAGATGAAGGGTGACTGAAAACACATCCCAAAGTACCCAAAAAGGTAACACTTTATAATAAGTACACACTATTAGCATTAGTTAAGCATTAATAAATATTGAATTAGTCATTTATTATCTCTGAAAACTCATTGGTATGTCGTTTATAAACACAGTTCTAAATGTTTTACTCATCCCATCAGCTGAAGAACAAATAGGTGCTGTACTCCACCTCCAACAAAGGCGCTCTTTGATCAACTTACAAGCGACATGAGTAAAACATTTATAACTGTGTTTATAAACTACATACTAATGAGTATTCATGCGTTATAAATGATGCATTCAATGTTTATTAATGCTTAAATAATGCTAATAGTGTGTGCTTATTATAAAGTGTTAACCCACAAGGTAAGTCAGAGTTGATTAATGCGTCTGTCCCTGTGCTGTTGCTGTACACACACTAATGCTCAGGTCTGATAGTATTGCTTGACAGAGCCTGTTTTCAGATGAGGGACACAGGATACAAATAATCTTATATTGTTTCTGATCATGAAGGTGAGACAAATGCAGAATAATAACATTAAAAAAAAGTTACACGCTGCAGCTTTTAACTAAAGTATTTCATCTAAAGTCTCTGCCTTTGCAGGAAAAACATACTTTGGATAGTTGCTGATATCCTTTTAAATAAGTAATCTAAAAAAAGATGAATCATTCATTTATAGATATACAGTACTTGCCTTCACCAAAAAGCCGTAACACTAACCACAGATATATTCACCACACCATTGCAATGAAAAAATGGTCACAAACGTTCTCAAAAACATTTATTACATTTGATTGCCTGTATAAAGCCACATGCTTGTTTTAACTGTGCACTGTAAATGTAAAGTTACAGTCATAGAGAAAACAGTTTGTACAGTCAGGGTAAATAGGAGTTTAAATTATTCATTTTGTCATCATTTGGCGTAAGCAGTCCCAACGTTGTGTCCCCACAGGTGCGATTGAGTCGGCCCCAAAAATCGATGGATGGAACCGCGCAGCGATGACACTGCAGGAGAACATGACACACCGCTTTAACTGTCAGTCAGACGGCTGGGATCCCCACGCTCCGCCGTTGCTGACCTGGTACCTGAATGGTGAACAGCAGGGAGGGCCGTCGCCCAACCGTGGGCGCCTGCTGATGACATCCAAGGAGGATTCTCCGGGCATGAGACCGGGAGTCAAGCAGAATAGCACTTTCTCTCTGCACGCCAGAAAATGGGACAAGGAGCTCGTGTGTGTGGCATCAAATCCTCGGACAGGAGAGAGCTACAACGCCACAGTCACACTCAATGTCCAGTGTGAGTCTGTGTAAAATGTCTCAGGGTTAAAACACAGCTGTTTTTCTCTTCATACAATGACTGTCCTGCTGTCTCCTCAGTTCAACCAGAGATCCTCAGAGTGAACGCCCACTATAGTGAAACCTCAGGCCCTGGCCTCTCCCTGGTCCTCTTTGCCTTGGTACGATCCAACCCGCCTGCCACCATCACCTTCGTGGACCAGTCTGGCCAACTGGTCGCCAACACCTCCGACTTCCTCATCTTGGACTCGCGAAGCTACCCCTGGCTGACCAATCACACCCTGAGGGTGACGCTCAGTAGCCTGTCAGGAAATATATCGATGAACGCCAGCAACAGTGTGGGAACGGTGCAGAACAACCTCACACTAGCAGGTAAAAGGCAAAGTGAAAGTGAAAAGCTGACTCTTTATGGTGAACTGGAGTGCACAGATTTGAAAGAGGTTGAATGAATCATTTAACACTCTCCCTTTGTTTCTCCAGAGTTCCTGCAGTCTCGTGTGGAGGTGCCCATGCTGGGCATAGTGACTGGAGGAGCCATGGCCTTCATGGCCCTCCTCATCCTCAGTCTTATTGTTCTTTGCCTCATGCAAAAAAATCAAAAAAGCAAGTCTATTGGTGAGACTATACAATTTTACAGTATATATAGTTACTCAACAGGATAATAACATCTTCTTTCCTGTTGCAGATGAGCCAGTAGAGATTCTCATGACCAAGAAGAGGTAAACAAAGTAATCAGATTTCTGTGATTGGACAGTCAAGTGCAACATTAACAAGGAAATCTAGTCAAGAAGAAAGAAAGCTAGTTTTACTGTTTGTCAGAAGGTGATCATTCTGAAAAGATGAGATTTCTTATGTCCTTAGATTCATTTTGTGGCCTGTAACGTTTTGTCTTTCTTCCATTAAGAAAGTGAAATCAGTTGTGGTCTTATTTAAGTGGAGAAAACTGAGTGATATAAGATAAGAACATATTATTTATCTGTGGGATAATGGTCAAGTGTATAACATTTAGAGTTCTAGGGATTACTTGGGATTACTAGAATAGGGGTAGAATTTTTTAAAAATTGTGCTTTCCCCTTTGTTGAGAAATATCTTCATTTTTTTTTTTGACCTTAATCACCACCTTTTAATGACTAACCCTAACTCTGTCCTAACCACAATAAAAACCTCAGCCCTAAACTTCACTAGTTCCTCAGAAAATAGATTCTACCACATCATTAGGACCAAGTTTTGGACTCTATGAGGATTACTGGTCCAACAAGGTCAGTGTTTATGCCAGAAAAGGTCTCCAAATAGAATAATACACTATACAGAATACACACCCTAGCCCCTCACCCTAACCTTAACCATCAAAACTAAGTGCCAAACCCTAACCTAAACCAAATTCTAACCCTAAACCTAAAACCAGGTCTTTAAAAAAAAAGCACTTTAAAGGTATATGATGGTCCCCACAAAGCCACATATTGAAGAACTCACACTCACAAGAAATAATCTCTAATAATAAATGAGAAGAATAATAGATTTCTTTTATTCCCACAACCATCTTCCTTTCACTGACAGTGCATTTCCCACACCTATCCCACATTCATCAGCACATTAGTGATCTGGAAGGAAAACACTGATGAAAGCATTCTTGTGCCCTTATAAATACTTAATGTTCACCCAGGAGACGCGCAACACATCTGAGCCAAGTTTGATATCTGTCCTCCATGTTTCCTGCACAGTGACTCGGCCAATCTGAAGGCAGAGAAAGCTGATAAGATCCACATCCCGAGAGAGAACATGTCTCTTCCGTCCAACATGCAGCTCAATGACCTCAGTACTTTGAGAAAAGGTAAGAGTTGCACACAAAAGGATGCTTTGCATTGATGTGAATGTCAGCGCAGATATTTCTTATTGGTTTAATATGCCCTCAGTTTGAGTCATAGTTGCAGTACCTATTATTCAAAATAACAATTCCTGCGGAACGCAATATGTTGTAGGATCTGGATCCCAGACTCTCAGTTGACTTCATACATAGTTTCTTTGTAATTTCTGTTTTTAACGAAGGTGTTACATACACGATTCCTCAAGTGTTACATATAATATGCATTACCAAGGTTTGGGAATGTTCTACATTCAGAATGTTTGATGCTTTGAGTTGAGACCGGGCTCTGAAACTCAAATGACCTGGTGGGTCCACTGAGTCTGGTCAGAAGTGGGGTGAAAGGTTTTTTGGGAAAAAAACAACAACTGTTCAGTCAAGATGGGTGATATGATCTTAAAATTACGTCAAAGATGTATGCAAAATGTATGTTTCCATCCAAAAAACATACATAAATATCTCATGACGCGCTGCAGGTTTGACACCTCTGAGTGAGGAGGTGCCTTCTTTTCCTAAAGCAAGGACAAGATCTGATCTTAAAGGGGACATATTATGCAAAATCAACTTTTTAATCATTTAAACCCTTATATTTGGGACTCTGGAGGCCCTATCAGTCGGCAAAGTGTGAAAAAAGATGACTCACTCATGTTTTTGTGGTCCTCCTCGGTCTAAGTACAGGAGATAAAACGCGCAATGTTGACTTCCGCCCTCATTGGGACGTCACAATGTTCTTAATTCATGGAATTGTTGTCTCGTGGAGCTCCGCTTTGTCCGTAAAACATGTGAGAGTGCTGGTGAGGGCAACGGTATCCAAAAACCGGAAGTCCGCAAAGTCATCATGAACAACGCTATACTGAGAAACACAGAGAGAGTCATGTGGAGCCGATTGGGCTGATCAGCATTGTGTGAACCTGTCGGACAGTGGTTTGAACATTTCAAAATGATGCACTACAGCTTTTAAGGGACATTCTCAGTTGTCACTATAAAGTATACCGAAACATTCACATGGAAAATTACAAACAAAACAAAACTATTAATACGTAATTGTTTATTTCCTCAAAAATCCTGTAAAAAGAAATTATATCTAAATGTAACTTACTGTGATAGTTCTCAGAAGGATGGTACCAGCAATCGGCTTTTTCAAAATAGACACAATTAAGCATTAAATGAGAGATTTTAGGCATGTTTTTGTTTGTGACTGATGCATCTGAAGGTGACTTGAACAGCAAACAACACATGGCACTCCTTTAAGATTTTGTGAAAATGCTGCTGTCTCTATGGAGGTGAATGGAAATCATCGGCAGAAATAAATAAACAAATATAAATAGTTTTCCCCCTAAAAGCATTCCCTTCATTGTTGTTGTTAAAACTTCATACACTTGCATTCTCCTCCATTTTTCCTGCGTCCCTCCTTGTAGCCCGAGAAGCTTCGCTGCACAACAGTTTGGGAGCGAGGAAGGAAGAGGATGAGGAAGATCTCTCTTTAGCCTACGCCGCCAGAGGTCAGGGAAATCCACTTTGATACAGCTGAAACAGTTTAAAAAATAACCTTTTTTTATAACCTCTTTGAATTCTTTCCCCTGATGATTCTCAGGTTTTGCCAGATATCCGATGGTGGGCTATATCTATAAGGTGAACAGCACAAGCAGTGAGGAGATCTGGCTCTGACTTACCTCAACCCTGACACACTCATGCATGCATAACTACTTCCAACAATGCATCTGTCAAAGAGGGTAAACTGCCAGTCAGTCATTCAGCCAATCATCTGTCACCTCTGAGCTGCACCGGCGGGACGTGAGCAGTGTTTGTGGGCCACATGCAGTATCAACACACTGGTTCTCTGACTGGTCTGAATGTCCAATTTGAAGTGCACAAAACAAAACTGTCGATGCTTTTGTCTCCCTGAAAGCAGCGTGTTGTGTCTCTATACATAAAAGTACTCATATAATGCAATGTTCTGCTTCGTTTTCCACCTGTAACCACATGCTCGTCGCGCCGTCGTCCATCTTCGCATCATTGGAATGCATTAAATGTCCTCCGCTTACACCAGAATGTCCAAAAAAAAAAAATCTATATTGTTTGGTGAGATTTTACATTCTGACAACTAAAGCCTCAGTAAGGTGGCACGTGATTATGAAGTATGTATTTCTATATGGACATGTCAAGTACTGTATATTTGTATGAACATGTACACGTGTACAAAAGGGGATGTCAAATAAAGATGACATTGACATTGGATGAAGGCTGGACTTGTAATTGTAGTATAATTGCCACTCACTAGGGGGCACTGTAAGGTGATTTATGAAATGGAAATGGAAGAGGATTTTCATTGTGTGTGTGTATAGCAGTTCAGTAGCAGGTGTAGGAAGTGTGGTGTATTTGTGTGTGTGGGTAAATGTGTGCACTTGTTACCTCTGGAAGTCCTTTTCTGGCATAAATGCCGATCTTGTCAGGACCAGTAATCCTCATGGCGACCAAAACCTGGTTCTAATGAGGTAGAACCTCTTTTCTGAGGACCTGGTTGAGTTTGGGGCTAAGATTTAAAGGTGAGGTTCGGGGTTCAGCTTATTTAAGATATCCAAATAAAGGGAAGAACCGCTGCACAAATCTCTCTCTGTCTCCCCGTGTGTGTGTGTGTTTCTACATATGTGAGCGCCAGGTGTTCACTCTAGGTCACATGTCGTTGTGGCTTGTCTTCATACAGGAAACAGAATTGCGGTGTTGTTGTGTTCTCCTTCTTCTTCATCTGTGCTTGGCTGTGAATGTAGAGTGTCACCGACAGTGGGACAAACATTCACAACAGGCAGAGAATTAAAGTGTTTATCTGAACACTCACACACATGGTTGTTGTACCAGATGGAGCGACTCCGTGGGCCTCGCGAAGAAACCAGACAGTCAGACGGTGTTCACCGACTGACTCATTTCAACATTATCAAAACTAGAAAGGAAAAAAATATCCACACCAAATTGTGCAAAGTCAAAAAATGTTAACGTGACAATCGATGCATTATTACTATCTTTTTCCACCCTGAAAAAAAAACCTTTTCACATTTTTGTGGAAAACAAACAAAGCAGTAACAAAGAAGGAGATCCCCTGTTGTCAGGGAATGAAACTGAAGGGCAGTGGTCGGTCGCAGGAACTAAAGCACAAAATAACAATGAAAAATGACTGGGATTGGAGTGAACAGTGCGTTTCGCCCGAGGCTTCCTCAGGTTCGCTCAGCTCAATCAATATATAACGGATCAATCACAATGTCGGCACCATTTTTGACACCACCCAGGGATTGGGGGTCGGTGTCACATCTCCCTAACCCAATTTACGTGTGAGAGAGAAACAAAGAAGTGCAAAAACGACCTTGTTGGCCGAGGTAACTATTCGCTTTTTCTTCCTTTCTTCTTTTTGTGCCTTTTGAAAAGATGAAAACAAAGTATACTATACTTATACACACCATGTACTATATGAAGTGGTTGAAGAGAGGATTGGTTAATAACTCACTCTAAATGTTGTTGTTTCATGAAGTCACTTGGGTTTAGTTTCAACACATGACATGCACATGCACATGTTTCTTAACTCGATCAAAGCTTATACTTTCATGTATATTTGTGATTGCATCACTGATGCCGTTGCAGTGCAATGTGTAATTTACTTTTTACTTTGCATATAGTAGCTTTAAAAGTGTTTTCACAGTTTATAATGATGCATCATATTTTCTGTTCTGTTCAATTCAATTCAATTAAAGCAAAAGAGAAGTTAGTAACTTAGTGTTGCACATACGGTGTCATCTGATGGAAGTCTCAGAGACACTGCATCCTCGGCCAATCACAATCGCGTACCCCTCACCACACACACACACAAACACACACACACACACACACACACACACACACACACACACACACACACACACGGTGTGAGACACTGAGACACGTTGGAAGAGACTGGATGAGACAGAGCTGCTCTTTTCTCTGAGGTTTACATTTTCATAACTTCGCATCTTATTGTGTTATTGTGTCATTTATCTTCTGCTCTCTGTAACAGTCCCTTAAAATGGTTGACTGGGACAAGAAAATGGTGCTCTTCCTGTCTTCTGTTCTATTCTCTCTTTTTTATTCACAGTGATCTGGTCTGTCGTCAGCACAACTCAGCGCACAATGAAATGCCAGTTAGTTTTGCCTTTGCTACTGCTTTGGACACTGTCAGGTAGGCCTCTGTCATCCTTTTCAGTTTTTTATTTATTTATTTATCTATTTTTTGTAATTATTAAAAAAAATCTAAATAAGGACACATATCTGTCTTTACAACGTCAATCTGAGGTTGTTTTTGTTTTTTTTCCTGTAAGAGAAAGAACACCTTTGATGATTTAAATGTAAAAGTTTACCTCCCGCAGCATTCATTCTGTAACGGACATACAGTAAGAAAACTGCTTTGAAGGATAAATGCTGGTGTATAATTATGATTTCACAAATGAGAGCATGCATGTAGGGATATTTCATCAGTGAGAACACAGGTTGCTGGCTTTGTGTCTTTATTTATGTGTTTTCCTTCTGCTCAGGTTTAAAGGCAAACGGTAAAATAACAGTGACGACTATACCAGATGGGATTCGGCTGAAATGTGTAAACGAAGCATTTTTTGAAAAGGACGACAATAGCACGCAGTCTCTGGAGTTGGCTTACGAAGACAGAAATTCAAGAAACTACACATGTTACTTGAAAGACGAAGAGCACTCCACGATCTATGTGATGTTTCGAAGTAAGTTCTGCGGCAGGGACTGCAAGGTTTTACATCATAATTCTACCAGTTATACTTATACAGTACATTATTAATTGTGTGTGTGTGTGTGTGTGTGCGTGCAGCCTGTGACAATTGCATTGAGTTGGACACATCTTCACTAGCTGGCTTAGCAATTGGAAATGTGGTGGCTACGATTGTGATGGGAGTGGCGGTCTATCTCATCGCGTCCCACAGTGGTCCAGTTAAGGCTCACAAGACAAGTACAGTATCTATCTTCATTTATATATGTCATATTTGCTTGCTTGTATTATGAAATCATGATTATATTTCTCAGCTGGTGATAAAAAAAAAATTTCTGCGCGTATTTTAATGAAAAGAGAATGAAAAAGCACTACACGAATCCCCCCCAAAAAAACTGATGTGGATTAAAGTGGTGGGTGATCGATCTTAGATCAGATTTGGTGAGATTTAGTGAGACACACAGGGGGAGAGACACACACCGGATACAGGAGAAGAGAGACACACAGGGAGAAAGAGACACACACAAAGATAACGACAAACAGGGAGAGAGAGACACACGCAGAGGACACAGGAGGAGAGAGACACACAGGACACAGGGAGAGAGAGACACACAGGTAGAGACAAAACACATACACACACACACAGAGGGAGCGATAGAGAGAGAGACACACACACAGGGAGGAAGACACAGACACAGACACAGGGAGAGGGAGAGAGACACAGAGTGTTGTGTCTTGCTGTGACACTATGATGTTGTTTCAAACTAGTTTGACATCCACAAAAGTTTATAAAGACATGATTGACTCATCACCTGTCTCACCTGCTGTGGAGAAGACGTGCGTCCACACTGGCGCTGACAGGTCTGCACACAAGAACATGTCCTAGCGCCCTCTATGGGTGGGCCACCCCTGAATTATTTCTGTAAGACAAGACGAATAAGGCCTAAGAACTGACACTATTAGAACACTGACTTCACACTGTTGACAAAAAGCTTAATGTTTAATAATGCACAAATTGTAACTTTTTTTTGAAGTCATTTGTGGCCTTGAGGGTCAAAACATGGCAATATTTCAGAATAATGGAAATAGAAACACTCTTTTTTTCTTCTCTCGACAATATCAAAGCTGACATCCTGTGAGTGTCCTTTGTTAAACTTTGCCCTAATGGTTTCCCTCCTCTTTTCCAACCAACTCTGCGAAAAAATTCCCGTAAAGACACTGCAGTGACACGAAGACAATGGAGACAGGAAATAACATTGAACTGTTGCCAGCATCTTGATCATGGGCTTTGTCCCATCACACTCTTGATATGCCTCACCTTTTGCGTCACATAATATAATTTCATTGTAATGTTATATCATTGTGTTTTGTATTTGGTTTGGATGTTGTTTGTGTTTTTACCGTCAGGGCCACCACGACTTCCCGTGCTTTCACAGAAAGTATAATCTGCTGACATTAGATTGATTTAGTTCAAATAATTTAAAATGAACTTCTAACATGTGAACGGAATGTAATTTTTTTTTTTAAGAATAAAAGAAGCATGAATACTGAGATTAAAGTCAAAATAAATTCTCAGAATTCAGACTTCAATCTCAGAATTCTGACTTTTTCTTTATTCTTTTATCTGAGAATTCTGACTTTAATCTTAAAATTCTCGGTGTTCTGACTTTAATCTTACAGACTTTATTTTTTAATCTCAGAATTTTACTTTTTCTTTAATCTCAGAATGCTGACTTTACTCTTAAGATTCTACTTTTTATTTAATCTCAGAATTCAGACTTTTTCTTAAATCTCAGAATTCAGACTTTTTTTCAGAATTCATGTTGGGTTTCTTTCTTTTTTTTCTGCTTATCGAGTTCATGGGATTGTATAGTAAGTAATGAAAAAATGTATTAAAACCCAGCAATCTTACTTTTAATAAAGAATTCAGTTAGTTCTGTATGTTGTATTTTATTACAGATTAGGAATGAATGTGCATATATCTTGCGATTGTGTACATTTATTGATCACTTTCAAAGCTTTCATTTTCATTAATGTCTTGGGAATATATTTATCCTCAGGTTCTGATCGACAGCATAATATTGTCCCCAATGAAAGGAACAGCAGAGCCCCCAATGAACATTACCAGGTAAGATTAAATGTGAAGGCCTCTCAACTGTAGTATATGCCATATTGAATCTTTGTTTGTTTAAAAAAACATATAATACTAACCATACATTTAATCCCTCAGCGCCTGCGATTCAAGGCAGGTGGTCAGAAAGACGAGTATGATGTCATTAACAACAGAAGATAGACGGGTGGGGACTCGCCTCCTGATTCAACCCCATGCTCATGTTGTGCGACTGCTGAAAACACTCTGTACTGTATATTCTCTTCTTCTTCACTGCAGCTCAAACATCAGTAGGTGTTTGTTCCTGTGGTCAGCACGCCTGTAGATGTGTCACTTGGTTGACGAGCGTCGCTCTGCCTTGAAGTCATTTGCTGTTTTAACATAGTATTACTTAGACTTACCACTCGCATGTTGAGTGACCTGATTCCATGTATTGCGTTTGCTTTTATTAAAAACCTTTTTTTCCCCTCACACACCAATTCTGGATTTTCCTTTCCTCCTTCCAGTCTGTAACTAGGGCTGCTACAACAGCTAATTCAGGAAGTGGCTTCAAAGTAATGTTAATATAAATAATGATTTTTTATTTCTCCGCTGACCCAAAAAATTACTGTGTTTGCAAAATGTAAACTTGAAATCAGCCAACTATTACCCAAAGCTGGTACCAGAAGTTGCTGCAGTATAAGCAGGATCGCTGGAGTCATAGTTTTATCCACATGGTGTTAAACAAACGCTTCTAAAACACCAAACAAGGCATTTTCAAAAGATAAATGAATCAAATTATAATTGTATACATGTGTTATACAATAATCCCTTTGTGCTATCTGATAAATTCCAGCGGTTTCTGAAAGCTAAGAAGTTGCACGTCAACGCCAACATGTAGTTAGTTAGTACGGTAATTTCGTTCATGCTGTTGAATCAGGCCTGTTTTTGGACATTGAGACAAAAAGTCAAACAAATGTTATTTCTGATAGTTTTCTCACTGTTCAAATTTCAATGTATAATACAATGTTTTTTGTTTTTTTCTAAATAAAACGTTTTGCTTTTCTTAATTAAAAATTGTTAATGCACTATTTTAACATGCAGTAAACTGTAAATAACTGTAAGATATTGAAAGTTATTCTTGGAAAACTGGGCAAAAGCACCTACCCCTTGGTTGAAATAAGCAAGAAAGGCTTTGGTGTTAAAGGGTTAAAGGTGCATTATGTAATAAATCTAAAGCAACTGGCCATAAAATCCTCCTAATATGTCACAGAGACTCAGGAATAATGTTCATATAACAAACTGAACTCACCAACAACAACAGTACAGACAAAATATTTGCATTAAAAAAAATATTTTGCAGACCGCAAATCATGTTTATGTTTTGAAATCATGTTTTTGGCATGTGGCACCACCTACCGCCGTCTACCAATCATTGCAGTCAGTAGAGTCTCAGCTGCCAAGCAACCACAGGTTGCCAGTTACGTCAGAAAACGAAACCTAAAAGACCTCGGTATTTTGAATTTGAATGTAGTAACTGTTTTTGGCCACATTCTTACATATGGCACCTTTAAGCAAATTTAGCCCAAAGAGTGTCTCCAGTGATCCATCTGTGAGTGTCAGGCTCTTGGAATGACTCGTATGAAAAGAAGAAAAACTCAAATTTAAAAAGCTGGACATGTTTGATGTCTTTCACACGTGTCAAACTCCATTGTTTTTAGCGACTTAACGGAATTGTCTTTCACCATCTCTACCACCATGTCTACTGTGACTTTAAACATAAACGTTGTTTGGGGTGCAGACAATTGACGTGAGTCAAAGGTTAAAGAACATGAAGTATTCATCACCTCTAGAACATATTAAATCTGCATTTTTACTGCAGCGAGTCAGCATTCAACTTCTGAGGTCTTGGGTTTGCCCCCCTCTGGCTTCACTAGTCTATATGTCGATGTGTCCTTGGGCAACACTTAACCCTAGATTTTCCCCTGATGGCTTTGCTGGCAGCGTGTGGATGAGTTTTAGAGATGACTGATGACTGAATGATGAAAAACGATATAGATCCTATGATATAGAATAGTGTGTGAATGGCCAAACTGTAGTGTAATGCAGCTTTGAGTGGTCATCAAGACTAGAAAAGCACTATATATAAATATAGACCATTATTAATTTTACTCAAAACATTTGTAATATTTAACTCCATATGTAAGAATGTGGCAAAAACGGTTACTCAAATTCACAATACCGAGGTCTTTTTAGGTTTCGTTTTCTCCGCCATTGTAGCTCAGACGTAACTTGCAACCCGTGGTTGCTCGGCAGCTGAGACTCTACTGACTGCAATGATTGGTATATGGTGGTAGGTGGCGCCACATGCTAAACCATAATTTCAAAACATAAACATGATTTTCAGTCCGCAAAAGATTAATTTTTTTAATTGTTTGAGTTGAGTATGTTGTATTAATATTATTCATGAGTCTCTGTGACATATTAGCAGGATTTTACGGCCAGTTGCTTTAGATTTATTACATAATGCACCTTTAAAACAATCCATATTATTATATTATGGCCCTGTGATGGACTGGCGAGCTGTCCAGGGTATAACGTCGCCTTTCGCCCTATGTCAGCTGAGATTGGCACAGCTCCCCCCGCTTCATGTGGAGGATAAAGCCATAGAAGATATATGACTGAACGGATGTATATATACATTTTCTTATGTACATAGGTTCTTCAGTTTAGATAAAGTCGCACAAAATGTCATTGTACCTGTGTATAATGATAATAAAGCTCATTCTATTCTATTATCTTCAGTGTCATTAGTATCCGCCCCCTAATGATGAGCTGCCACACGACGTTAGAGAATCTTGACTACTTTTTCCACCACCTTGCACCATGCATATCTCGGTGTCAGGCTCTGTCAAAATGCCGTGATATATATGGTTGAAAATTACACAATATGGTTAAAGACGAGAGACTGTTTTTAAAGTTTAAAATAGCATCAAAGAAGAGGAGGCGGCAGACGAGAGAGGAAGAGATGAAAGGCCCAAGCTGACTTTAGAGGAAGCCTCCCCGAATGTAAAAGAACTTTGCACAGACTCCTTTCTTCACAGTGCTGCCGTTGCACAAACCAAGCAAAAGAAGAGAGAACGACCCTGATCAACACACACACACACGCGCGCACACACACGCACACTCATGGATGCGTATCCTCGCACACGGTTGTTCGCTCACATGACTACACACACTTGTCAGGCAGATGTAGGTCTGTGTGTGGGAGCAGTTTGACTCACGACAGTCAGATAGAGGAGCATATACAACATCCCCTCCCCCCTTTTATCTCTGGGTTTCTTTCTAGCACACACACACGCACACACACACACACCTGATGAGGATAATAGCATTAAGTGTGGGAGTATTTCCACAAACTCCTCGCACCTCTTAGCTCATTCAGATTGTGAGAATGTATCGTCATTAACACAAAGCAGAAATATTTCATGATACTATGTTTCCAACTGTCATTTCCATCAGTGCAGCTGTGCTCTGTCACTTTGGGGGGAAAAAAAAACAAGGAAAAAAAAACCCAGAACCAAACAAAACAAATGAGGCCAAAACATGACACAACGTTTCCATTGTTTGTTACAGTGTACAAGTAAGCGCTGTGAAATGTTTCCGAGTAGTTGTTAATCGCTTATTCCTTTAGATGTAACGTTGCACATGTGCTCGCACACATCGCAAGACCTGAGCGCTGAAAGCGTGTGGATGGTGATTGTGAGCGTCTCTCCGGCTGTGCTCCGGATATGAGCTGCGGTTTTGAGGCTGTTTCATTAACTTCACACAGTGATATCTGTCAAAAGATCTCATCTCCGTTTCCACCCATGGGCACAAAACGAAAATGAATACAATGCTGTCCGATTTATTTATCATTTGACCAAGAGATTTTTTTTACATCGTTATAAAGCAGACATTTAAATGACACACGATTGATTTTAGAGGATGTTGCCTGCAGTGCAGACAATTATTATTATTTAGCTTGACATCGATGTGAAGGACAAAATAACTGAAACATATACAACATGGCTTCACTGTGACATTTCAAGCTTCATTAAGGCAATCAAACTTTATTGCAGGGCTGCGGTCGCTATTTGAATTTAGGTGTATACGAAAATATCAATACTAAGTAGCATTGTATTATTGTTATGACCCTAGGTCTCATGTTTTCGGTTCATTTAGCACTTTTATTTCCAGTTTCTCTCCTCTTTCAAGAGTGTCTGTGGGTGTGTCTGTGTGACTGTCAGTCTCTCAGGTGGATGTTAGCAACCAGGTGGCACACTGTGAGTGGATGGAGTGACTGGGCCTGGACGACAGTAAAACCATCCTTAACCTGCACCCTGGACGTCCTCCTGACCTTTCCAAACGAATCCTGTCATCGCAAAATCGTCAAAAGTAAGTAGTTAGTCGTAGTGAGTAAAGATTGCATAATTAAGTTGCTGTATGGTATTTAAGTAGAGTAGATTATTTGCTTCAGAGAGTTTTTGTTTATCTAAGTTAAAGAATTGTAGTAATGTTGGGGCAAAATTGTTACGGTAGCAGCCATTTTGTTTCACTTTTCTTTTCAGTTCAGAGCCGAGGTAAGTTTTTTTTTCTTTAGCAGGTAAGATTAGGTTTAAAAAAGTAAAGTTTTGGTTTGTTATTTTGGCATTGTTCCTCTCCAAAATGAACCAAACTGATACACTTGTTTGAACACTTTTGGAAAGAGGAGGTGGAAGACACACACAAGTAACTGCTGGTTTCCAGGGACGTAACAATTATCCAAAATATTTTTGACGGTCGGTTTTTTGTTTTCTATTTAATCCTCTCGTTCCCTCCTTCCTTTTCGCTCACTGGCCCTAAAAAAAAAAAATCTCAACATTGTTTATACATACAAGATTTATTTTTGTTATTGTGAGAGTTTTATGTCATCACCCCTGTGTTGGGATATGTATCGTATCATCAGATTCCTGCTAAATCACAGCCCGAGAACATGGTTTAGTGAGGTGTACCTCATAAACTGACAGCTGCTTGTACAGAAAACATTATACAAAATACAAAAAAAACCACAATTTTTTTTTGTTTACAGTACTCCAACTTTTTATACAATTGCACTGGAAGCACAAAATATACACTACTTAATTTGAACATAATTAGCATCACAAAAGTAGATTTAGGGCACTTTCACACCTATAGTTTGATTGCTTTCAGAAAAATGTTACAATTTAGCTAACAGACGTGGGTACGGTTTGCTTTCACATATGCATAGTTCTAAACAAACCAAAATAGACCATCGGCACTGGAACTGGACTAACCCCCGATTTCAACAGGGCGCGTCACCGGACCTGATTGCTGCCACTCTAATCAACGAGAGCATTTACATCTTGTGTGAATACGGCTGGCTCGCAAGGCACAGCCGTAACACGCCCAGTGGGGATTGAAGCTGGGCAGGGAACGGCGCAAAACTGGGGTGGTCTCGGACCGATTTATCCGCCCTACTTTGGTACGGTTCCTCTGGCGCGCCCGGTGGAAATCCGGGGTTATCCCGTATCTCATACCCATAATGCATTAAACTAGACCGTTTCGTCCTATTTGGTTTGGTTGCTTTCACACCAGAGGAACCGTACCAAAGTAGGGGGGATAAAACGGTCCAAGACCACCCCTTCAGGCAGGTCTCGGACCGGTTGATTTGGTGCGCACCAAAGGATTACATTCAGACCTACGCAAACAAAACGAACTACAGCATTTCATGCGCACCAATTGCAGTAGGTGTGAAAGCACCCTAAATGACAGTTGTGTTGGATTGAATTGGACTGTACAACTCGATGTTATATACAGATAATATATAGATGTGTATATACAGAAAAAAGACACAATATAAACATGGATGTAAAATTGTGCTGCTCACAGCACATCACTGTGTTGGGGTTGGCACACAAAACATAAACTGATCGACCTGGCAAAAATGTAAATCCATCAAAACCAAAAGCCTGTGTGTGCACGGAGTATGCTCCTGTATGTGTCCTTTGTCCATGCAGCCTTTACATGTGACCTAGTCGGGTGTCTTGATTCTATCCCATCCTGTTCACGGTACTGTAAGGGTCCGCGGAGCGAGTGCGAGGGTTCAGTTGCTGCCAAAACAGGAAAAAAAGGAAAAAAAGTGGTATTGTCAAAATATCTTTTTTAGGGAACGATGTTTCATTGAGTTTTTATTTATTTATTTATTTATTTTTTACCAGCAGTGTGTCTGGAGCCAATTCATAAACTGTGATGATACAAATCGCCACACTGAGACGACTTTTACACCGGTTGCTCAGCACAACAGTCAAAACTCTTCACCATAACTTACTCACACAAGCCACACCGTGTCTCAGGTTAAGCTCATACCAACACAATTTGTGAAAAACACAGCGGCGGCCATTTTGACATGTTCAAGCAATGAAACCACAGGTGATACTGATCACATTAAACCACGGTGGCTCTGCTTTTGTCTATTTTAAACCTGTGATTTTCCTACTGTGACCTGTCAAAATGGCTGATGTGCACAAACCAGAGCATCAGTGCTCTTGATACAACCATACAGTGGAGATACACCGGTATTTATCTACTTCTCTAGGACGTACAATAAATAGAGGAGGCATATTAGCAGTATGTATAAACCCTTATGTGGAAAACAAAGAAAATACTCAATAATACCAGGTGTTTATTCATTTTGCATGAATTGCGACATACAATACAAGAACAGTGATGCTAACGAAACGCATTTTGCGAAGTTGTGTACATCAATAATGATAACATCTTTCTCTTTAGCATCTTTGCAGCTCGATCAGCAGCTTGATCACACGGCTGGTGTCATTTCATATAATAGGTATGTTAGGTATGCTATGTTACCATACCTAACATACCTATTATAAATCTATTATAGCTATGGTATGCTTTAGGCTGTTTAGGGCTGTTCAAACATGTATAAAATAGAAGCAGTTTGATGTTAGCTTAATTGTAAATGACGATGGAGAACGCAGCACATGTCCAGTACCTACCTCATAAGGAGAAGCGCCGCTAGGTGGAGCTTGGCCTCCTGATCGAGCAGGTGCTACAAGACAATAACAGATATCATTTCCATGAGTATTTGTGACATTGTATTTTTAAATTTACTCATTAGAATGCTTGGTAATTAATTGTACAGGTAGATAGACCAGGGGTGTTTCAAGGGACTTTCGGGGCTCGAGGCAGAAAGGACCTGGGGGGCCCTACACGGAATCGAACCAAAACAAGTGACATTGGGCCGAGTGAGGAGGTTTCTAACCGTGGTGTAATTGCAGTCCCATGCTTTTGTTCACACCAAATCAATCTCTATCAGGCCGAGGGATCATGTTGTACATTTTGTAACACAATGGATGTGATGGGAGCGCTTGGCCGCAAGACTGCATATTTTTCTATTCTATGTTGTGGAGACGTCTGAAGAAACCGTCGTCTTGTGTACTTGGCGAGTTTCACTGCTACACTATGAACATTTTTGGCACAACGTGACCAGAAAAATTGCGTCCTGTGTGAACACAGCATCATGCTCACAACCATATCATGAAATCTAATGGAGCTGTCACTGAATAGCTGTTGATGTGGACTAATACAGCCCACCCATGATTTAGACACATTATATAAATCCTTTTGATATCAGGATAAACTAGATAAGGCTACACATGCCTTTCATCCACATTATCCGGGCATTTAGGGGAAAATCGAAAATGAAATCGAATAATTTATCTAAAAAATTGAAAAGTTCATTTCCACAAACAAATACCTTTGGAAACGATGATGCAAATACCTGCACTCGCTTCCTGGTTGGCTCTTGTTGGCCCCAACTCAATCAATTGTGACTGAAAAGCTCAGTTTCTTGTTTTTCTTAAGCAAGCATTTAGAGGGTCAACTTCCTGTTTCCACTAGCTTACACATGTCCACTGTACCTGAACGGTCACGTGATATGTGTTATGAACACCTGACATTGCTCGGATTTATAAGAACTTCAGCAGCTGCATGGATGAACGTACCGTATCTTTGATCCACTGCAGTGACTTGAAATCAACATCAATACCAAATCATTCTTACTCCGCTAAGATGATTTGATTAAAACCGCTTACCTTTTGGAGTCTGTGTAGGTTTAGCTGAGCGTTTCACCTTGGTGCACTTGTAGGTGATGATCATCAGAATCACTGTCACGGCCACGTCCCCAAGGATGATCACCAGGAACAGATATGCATCCAGCTCCCAACAATTTTCACATACTAGGGAACAAAGATGAACAGTGTTAAAAAGAAAATACATGTTAGCTCTGAGAGGAGTGATTCAGGAAGCACAGCATGAGAAACGATAGGATACTGCATTTTACTTACTTTTTCCTCTCACGTAGAAATAATATGTTTTTTCAACTTTATCATTTTCCTTGTATGTACAGCTGTACAAGCCCCTGGTTACTTTTTCGTGGATATCTTCAGATTCCTTATTTTTCTCCATTTCCATGCCATTTTTGTACCATTTTCCCATCTCTGGACAGGTCATTTTGAACCCCCCGTCTTCGAATGTTACTGAGAACAGACACAAACATCCATACACACACACACACACACACACACACATCAACATCCTCGTATCCAGTTCCTTTTCATGATTAAAGGAGGACAATGTGAGGATCTGACAGATGAAGTGCATCGTGGTTTCAAGTATGAACCCCTCTAATGTTTCATTTTCTCTCTTACTATGTTCATCACACCATGAATGATAATTATGCAAGTTCTACATGTATCACTCAAAAACCAAGAAATTATAAATGATAAAAGGGCACAATGAACGACTAAAGCCAAGTACAACCGAACATGAGCGATTAAGAAAAGATTTCAGTTAAGTGTGGTGTAAGCTCGCTACACAGATATTACAGTTGCTCCAACAAAATAATACAGGACAATGAATGTTTCTTTGAAAAACGTTGCTTTTCAGTCGTGCATTAATCTCAGACTATGCTTCTCAATTCAGAGAAGCAAAATATAAATATGGGACTTTAAAAAGTGAAATATTTACCCATCCCAGTAGCCTTCGCGGTAGCCTTCGCGGTAGCTACGCACAGAAAGAGCACGACGAGAGCAGCTTGAAAACCCATGCTGTTTGTTTTTCTGAAGATGACCCCTGCTTTTGATCTGGGCTTCTAGATGTGATTATTGTATAGAACTAATGTGTGAATGTCTCATCTACAAGATACAAATGGCATCGATATGTCACCTCGGTAAGACAGAAAGACGAAATGATGTAGACCACTTCCTCCACCTTCTCTCTCTGTCTCTCTCTCCCTCCCTCCCTCTCTTTCACTCACTCACACACACAAAAGATGAAGTTAAAGATGTTATTAAATCTCCAAATGAATTACAGCTGATGGAGAGTGCTCTCATTATCATTATCAATTTAAAGTTGAATCCTTCAAAGATGAGGCTACAGCTGCAGTGTAATCAAGACGTTAATACTGAGTGGATCATATACCAATGAAATAATAACCTCACATTTTTGCACAAGTTTTCCGATTAGTTTCAAAATGCACTATTCCTGCCAAAAATATATAAATATTCATATAAAATATAAAACATATCATACAGTAATGTGCTGTATGACATTAATACTGTGAGGTTGCAATAAACAGCTTCTATAAAGGAAAATACTGCTATATATCAGTCATAGATTACAAAACAGGGACAGCTGTCAGTATACAGTAGTTTACTATAAATTGACACAGTAACCTCCTGTGAAAGTACAATATATTCATATACAGTATTATATATATATATATATACACACACACACACAACTAGTACCTAGTAGTTTACTGTGAACGTACAGTCAGATATTTGACAGTGTATCTTTTACAGGTCTCATGTCTCAAATCTCAAATGCAAACTACTGCAGTAAACATCAACTTTATCACTCACACATGATAGTTCACAAGCTGAGAAATTAAATCAGAAGTTGTAAAAAAAACAAAAAACATAATTGATCCTTTAAGTAGTATTTTCCTGTATAAATACTGCATTTCACTGTATGTAACACACTTTATTGGCTGTAATAGTATAGTAGTTTCACAAAAAAACACAAAAAATACAGAATTATATTGTAAAATCGTACAGTTTAAGCCTGTGAAATCCTTGAAATAATATATTTTGCAGTGTACAATTGCTGCGTGAAAAGGTTTAACCTTTCTTCTGTTGTCTAGTGAATATTTTGTGTGTACATTTCTTGTATTTGCCAATTCTTTCACGATTGGTGCAATGACACATGTTGACATTTCACACATAAAGATGAGAGAACACTCGAGCCTCCTTTATTTTCTTAAAGGCAAAGTGCAGCTCTGCCCCCAAGTGGTTCAAACCAGGAAATCAGACAGTTTCATGTGTTCAGAATCAAGTCTTTGCTCTTTTATAATTGTTGACGTTCACATTTATTAACTAGGCTGTCTTTTTGTACCAGCTAAGACTATGAGCTATGTATCTTTGTAAAGGAAATGGCAGAATATTTCGATTTGATTGACAAAATTCAGTGTAATTATTTGATTCTGTATATACATATCATAAAGCTACAGTATATATGCTGCATAATATTAAACCACATGTCCAAGAGACAGGTCACAAGTGATTGCAGTAATCGAAAAAATAAGAGAAAAATAAATGACGAAAGTCGAATAATTAAATAATAATTAAATAAAGAGGAAACATATAGCGTGACCAGCAACAGTGGGATTAAGTATACTATAATGTAAGTGGTAGAAAGTAGGGAATAAAAGTTGCTTATATTCAAACGTGGGTGTTCGAAATGTTTCAAGAGTTTCAATGCATTTTTTTATTTTTTTTATTTTTTAAAGATTGTTTTCCAGGATAAGGGTTTTGCGCAACAGCTGTGGCATGACGCCACGCATTTCACGCAGCAGCAGCAGCAGCAGCAGCAGCAGAACAGGTTGGGTGACCATCGATAGGAATTCTCCGGCTTTGGGTTTGACACACGAGTGTATGTTAGAAAGTCAGCAGCGAGGAGAAGAGGGGGAGACTTTTGTTACTCCGCCCGAGAACTGTGGTGGGAGGGAGCCTGACGTGAAGCGTATGAGGGCAGTGGCGAGTTGGGACGCGTCTTTGAAGAAGCAAAGTGTTGGAGAGGGACCCTCCGTAAATACGTGCTTTGATTCCTTTGAAGAGACCAAATACAGAGACTTTGTAGGTCCGTGTGAGTCGCGGCGGCGGAGGCGTCTCTCAGTGGTCTGTTGGTTCGTCGGACTGTCCATCCAATGTGCGTAAAGGGGCTCTATTTCCTCACGGTCCTGTTTGGACTCGCAGTTTCAGGTGAGACCCGGATTTTGTTTAGTTTGAGTGAGTTTGTCTACACGAGTGGAATTAACTGTTCGAAGGTGTTTACCTATGTTTTCCGAGCTTTTCTAACTCAAACATCTAGTTGTCACGCTGAGGATACAGTCACATCAAAGGCAACACTATCATAGCCCTCTCCTCGTCCTCGACCGTGGTTGTGTTCCACCACTTCAGACAGTCAAGTGTTTTCTCACACCCCAGGAGTCGTGTTAAGGTATAACCGGACGATCCTTCAGCGGCGCTTCCCGGCAATCACACTTTGAGAGGGAAAGAGAAAACCCTGATTGTGTGTCCATCAGTGAAAGCTCCACAGGGAGCTCTATACAGCCTTCGTCTCTTTGCGCGCGTCCGTGCGTCATTGGGAAGTGGAGCATTTGGCACGTTGGCACCGAGTGGGGCGCTCAAGCAGTCACTTGTGACAACATGATGACTTTCTACTTTAGGCAACACAATCCTGTACGCATTGTTGATGCAAACTCGCTCCTTTCCGGCCTATTAATGTGCATCCGTGCTTACGTTCACAGGGACTGTTAAGTGGCCCAGTGCACGCAGATAAGTCCACCTGCTTCCCGTACAAGAAGGCAGGATATGTCAGCAGGCTCAGAAACACACAGCCATGTAAATAAACACTTAATGGATAATGTCAGCTGGTTATAACGGTAATGGACCACGTTTTAATCTGTTTCACCTTATGAGTGGCAATTCATTCAGCAGCCACCAGCGTGTTTAACCTTGAATTTATCTGTGTCCATCCCAGTAAAGTGGATTATATTGACTGAACTTGTCCATCCTCTGCCAAAGTGTCATGTAGGGGATTTTCAATAGCAGCTGAAAGCTTCTTATGTTTATAAGGAGTGTGTGTGCTTGCAGATTACTGGATGAAGAGGTGTAGATGATCAAATAACAGCCTGTAGACGGAAGGTCAGGCATGTTGTGACTGAGTTCAGTTGCTTCTCATGTTTTCACGGTTGGCTTCTGTTGCCTTTGGGTTTTCTGTGTTGGTTAAAATGGCACAGCGTGATGAAACAAGCCAGCACACTCTTCACCTCATCCTCACGAGAAACATGTTGTGCAGCTGCAGTTACACTCTACATGCTAAAATAATTCCTTTTCATTTCTCCCTCTTCTCGTTTCTGCTCCAAGATGTAGTTGGTTTTTCTATGTCCGAAGCCCATACCGATCTTAAAAGAAGCTTTAGAGACGGCAGCATTCATTAGGTTTCTGAGAATAAAAAAGGGAAGGTCTCACAAATAAGTAATACTTGGTCAATTCATTGGATAATAACTCCTCTGCAGTGATCAAACACAGTTGATGTTCATTTGCAGTCTTGTTCTAAGTGTCATAGACAAAGACCAAACAGAATAATCTTTCTTTCCTCCTGCTTCTGCAACCACAGCAAGTTTTGCAGCACTTGAAATCGTCCATCACTCTGAAAGATAAACGGTCTGTACTGTGTTTACTGTAGAACGTGTTTCGTGGTGAAATACTTTAAAGGAGACAGTGATGCTTTAACTGTGAGGTGTAGTCTATTCTGAAAAAGAGAATGTCACTGAAAACAGATACAATCTGCAGGTTAGTCCATATATTCTTTTCAGCAGGGTATAAGCAAAGGAAGAAACGGCAGTTATGTTTCTGTCCAAATCGGCGACAATTTTATGAGAACCCCTCTTAAATGTGATTGGTAATGTCCAAGAGACTGCAGTGACACCACTGTCAGAAACCGTCTAACAGGAGTTTTTCTCTCACTCAATGAAGGATACAGGGTGTCACTTGCTGTATGGATTGTAAACCTCCTTTGAGGTGTTTGTAAAAAAAAAAAAGCTCCATTAAAGTGCACTTTCTTTTCAGTAAAAAAGAAAGTAATGAAGTATAGTCCAAGTGCCAACTCAGTTTACCATAATAAATAGATGGTTAAAAAAAAAAAAATCTACAAGTTTCGTCAGACTAGTTTCGATCTAAACTGTTGAGAAATAACAGATAGGGTGCCACGTTCAGTTAGTGGTTTGATAATTTATATCATGCGGGGGAATCTGACTCTGGTGCAACTGAAAGAAAACAACATTAGTTTGATTTCATTATCTGGGTACGTTTGTCTGACTTTGAGAAATTCAACTTAGTACAATTTTTTAAAAGTCAATAATTCAAATTTTCTAATGTCATGTAAAAGTCTTATGTTGAAGGAAAACTAACTGTGTTGTTTTTAAACCAATACATTCTCAAACAGGAGACTCAAAGTATTTTTATGACATTGTTTTTCATCCTCTGCCATCTGTTTTTTATTTTATTCTTCCTTTAATTCTTTTCCTCCAACATTTACTCGAACCAGAAACAGGTTCAAAGGCTGTGTGACGTGTGCCAACCTGTCCTGACTTACAGGTTTAGCACACACATGCACAGACACACATCAAGTGACTGTTGTCAAACGCAGCACAGACTGGCTTATTAGACTTTGTCAGGTTTACACGAGACAAGCAGCTTGTTTGTGTTTAGTGGGATGTAACGGTTATCTCTGTGCCACGGCGTCTCTAATCTCACCACAATAATGGGTCAGCAGAACACAACAGAACTGTGGTTTGTCGCTGCGCCTGTGCTCGAGCTGTGTGTTGACACACCTAGAGGGACGTTTGGCCTTTGTTTGCCGGGTTGACGGGATTGCCTCGGGGTGTGTGGAGTCGACAATGACACGTTCATGTGTACGAACACATCAATCCCCGGCACAAAGGGTTTAGGGTGACGGGCGCGTGTATCTGTGAAATGTTGGATGGAGAGTGTGTGAAAGCGAGGCACTCCCGGCCTCAAGCTTAAACCACAGGACTGCACTCAGCTCCAATTGTAAACAGGGATTTGAATTATTCTTATTTTTTTCACTGATTAGAAAGTGTTTGCAGGGTCATCTAAGGTTTGAGTGTGTGATCTTGCTGAAGCCGACGCATGGTTGGTCCATCAGTGCGTTTCCGCGAACAGTTAAGTGGTGCTATTATTGTAGCTGGACTGTGCCGTTTAATTGGACTATTGTTCTTGCAATTCCGAGTCTTCCGAGCATCCGAGGACTTTATATAATAATATTATATAAAGTCATATTCAGTTCTTTGAGCTGACAGTTCATAAACTCCACCTTGTTTGGTGAGACTTCTTCTTTGTCTACCGACTTTGTCTACCGTCTCACTTTGACAAATTAGATTTAGTTACATTTCATATGGACTAACATACTGCATTTGCACATTTTATCAGCATGGTCACATTCTTACTCTCTGCAGGTCCTTGACCTCTAAAAAAAGTACTCAGTGCATTCAGTGGAATAAATTAGCGGCCTATTACAGAATGAGCAGATCTGTATTGAGCAAAGAGGAATGTCACCATCTGTTGCTATTTGCAGACTAGTTTGTGCTCAAATGTGGAGGGGATATTATGTCTTTTTTATACCAATTTATACAAAATACCCAGTTTATACAAAATTAACTTTTTAATTATTTAAATCCTGATATTTCGGACTCTGGAGGTCCTGTCAGTCGGCAATATGTGAAAAAAAAATTACTCACTCATGTTTTTGTGGTCCTCCTCAGTCTAAGTTCAAGAGATACATCTCGAGATGTTGACTTCCGCACTCATTGGGACGTCACAATGCGCTAAATTCCTGGAATTGGTGTCTCACGGAGCTCCGCTTTGTCCGTAAAATATGCGAGAGTGCTGGCAAAGGCAACAGCATCCGAAAACTGAAAGACCGCTAAAAGTTGTATTCTTGGCTCCACAGTGCAGCACAGAGTTCTACACAAACTTCCAGCCTCAGATGATTTATCTGTCCAGTGGATACATGTTATATATGATGGCAATGTGCCTGCTAGAGCCTGCAAATGATCACTTAGAAGAGATACTGCTAAACTGAGCATTCTGAACAGGGCTGTTTTGGAAGGGTGATTGAACTGCTGTGGTGCTTCATCCTTATGGTATTTTGACCAAAGCATGACAGACATGTTCATGAGGACACCAGGGAACAAGGTTAACTTGGAGAAATAGGGGATAATATGACTCCTTTAAAGTACTTACCTTTGTCTGCTGTTGCTGACTAATAAATGCTAACTGTTAATTCAGTTTTACTTGACACAGCACTCAGCTATTTAAATGAACGAGACCGTGAGCTGATGAATGACGGAGAGGGAGGAGATGATAGTGGGTGGGGCAGACAGAGGACAGGTTTCAGTCACACCTGAGCACTTGTGAATGAGAGGCGGCTCTTAATCAATTAGCCTATTATGTCATTGACGTGGATGTAGTGTGAAGTAAATGCACCACACATGCCCTTTTGGCTGCTAGGGACACAATCACAGTCAAAACAACAACAAAAGAGCGAGTTTAATGACGTTTGGACACAGAGTGGGATCATGGGATTTGTGTTCTTGTGTCACTTGGTTCTGCTGTGCATTTTCTCATCCCGGGGAGAGCTTTGGCAGCAGAACGAGTAGCAAATGGTAATGAGTTGTTGCTCGTGTTCCATTTGTGACAAATAACACACAATAAAAAGAAAAAAAAAAAAAAAAAGCAACAGAAGACAACACATTACCGAACGAGTAGCAAGAACTCTGATGTCTGTGGAGGTTTTCCGTCACCCAGGTCATAGTCATCTTCAGTCCTTAGCTGTAGGCAACTGGACTTTTAGGGGGTTTATAGTGGACACAGTAGCATGACACTGTCCTTTACTTAAATAATAGAAATATGGATTTAACAGTGTTCGTAGAAGACGAAAAAACACATTTTGTAAAGTCTGAAGATGTGACCAATAAATACACACCCCCAGGATGTCCAAGCTAGGGATATCGGGAGGTTGTGCATTATTCCCAGGGCAGTTTACCAAGGGTGCACCTGGTGTGCCACAGGTGTGTGAGCACTAAGGGTTAAGTAGCATGCTATACCATTTGCTAGGGTGCCCCTTTAAGGTGGAAAGCAAAAAGCAGAGGTGTGTGCCTCCTCCACAGCATGGTTTCTGATCGGTGTATACACTTTATCATTGGCTGAACGGTTCGTCTGGTCGGGAGCAGAGGTGGAAGTCACAGTGGGATTGGATTCAGTCTGACTCATTCCACTGCAGGACACTAAACATACTAGTCCAGCTTCACAGTAAATATGGGCAACAAAGTTTGTCTCTCAAGGCTTGGATTGTCAGCCCAGCGGATGCTTGTGTGCATGTAATGAGGTGGATCGAAGCACAAGTACTGGGCCCCCCCATCCCCTGAGGAGTTTGTAATCCTGGGGAGAAGCTGTTGAGTCAGCTGCGTGGTGGGAGTGGAAGAGGTTTGATGGATTAAACTCTTATCCTCACTCACCCACTACACGTTTCCTGTGGACAGTGCAGCCTGATGCATTACAATTGGCCCTAGAGGAAAGAGGAGGGGGGAAAGAAGTGGAGAGGAGAAAGAGTTCAAAATAAGAGGCTTAAACTTAGTCTCTGTTTTGACTCACCTTTAAAGACTACAAAACTATAGAATACTTAAAGGGGTCATATTATACCCTATTTCTCCAAGTTAAACTAGTTCCTTGGTGTCCTAATGGACATGTCTGTGACAGGATTTGGTCAAAATACCATAAGGATGAAGCACCACAGCAGTCACCCTCAATCACCCTGCCAAAACAGCCCTGTTCAGAACGCTCTGTTTAGTAGTATCTCTTTAGGTCCACCTTAAAGGTCTACCTTAAAAAAAGTAAAACAAAAACTTAAGGGACAGGAAATGACATCAGCCACAGAGGCTACTGGGAGATAACAGCAGTTATTCATCCACTGGACAGATAAATCCTCTGAGGCTGGAAATTTGTGTAGGACTCTGTGCTGCACTGTGGAGCCAAGAATAGAACTTTTCGCGGTTTTCCAGTTTTCGGATACTGCTGCTGAGGTCCGCGAGACAACTATTCCAGGAATTTAGGGCATTGTGACGTCACAATGAGCACGGAAGTCAACATTGCGTGTGAGTCATCTTTTTTCACACTTTGCCGACTGATAGGACCTCCAGAGCCCCAAATATAAGGATTTAAATGATTAAAAAGTTGATTTTGCATAATATGTCCCCTTAAAGATTGTTAATTGTTAAAACCTTTAAAACTCCTGGTGCCAGCTTCAACTCTACAACAGGCTATGATACATTTTAGGACCTCCAGAGTCCCAAATATAAGGATTTAAATGATTAAAAAGTTGATTTTGCATAATATGTCCCCTTAAAGATTGTTAATTGTTAAAACCTTTAAAACTCCTGGTGCCAGCTTCAACTCTACAACAGGCTATGATACATTTTAGGACCTCCAGAGTCCCAAATATAAGGATTTAAATGATTAAAAAGTTGATTTAGCATAATATGTCCCCTTAAAGTTTGTTAATTGTTAAATTCTTTCAAACTCCTGGTGCCAGCTTCAACTCTACGACAGGCTATGATACTTTTTATAGCCAAGCTTTGTTTGTAACAGGCCTGACTTACCTCACTGCCACCTGCAGGCTGTATATTGCCATATGTGGCTATACAGTGCATTATTGAAAGTATTCAATGTGTATAAATCTTCCCCCCCAAAACAGTCTACAGTCACCTGGAGGAAAACAACACAATTTTAGACCCTGGCTGCACAATTTTTCTTCCTTCCTTTCAGCTATTAGTGCAAGAATAAGGTCAGCCAGTGAGGTTTGGTGAGAAAGCTTCACCTGCAGTGACACAGTGTTCACATCCATGCTGTAGGTGCTGTATGGGGCTTGCATCACATCACAACATTAGGTTTCCCCTCAACTGGAACAAAGGCAGAGAAAAACAGCCCCAGAGAACACATAAGTGCATGTGTACATACTGTACCTTCAGCAATAAGGAGTGCTTGCTTGTTTTGGCATAACTGCATATTTGACAACTGGAATGGACGAATGCCTCCACAGTGCTCATTGGACTATAGTAAACACTTGTGTCCATTTCAGGCCCCCCCCCACCCAACATTGCCTCTTAACTCTGTGTCCTCCGCCTCCTCTGCAAACACACTGTTACCTGAACCTTCTATTCCCAGCCCTCAGTCCAGCCCCACATGAAAGAAAGACATTGTTTTAAAAAAAGAAAGAGGGGAAACTAACCTGGGCTTGTGAAACCTCTCACAAAGAAGAGAAGAGACTCTTTGTATAATCCACTGAGCTCTCTATTTTTTGTATTTTTTTTTTGTCCCTTCCTGAGTGTTTCCTCCAAAACCGGCACATCAGAAAATTAGGTTTCCTTCTGTGGTCCCTTTGTTTGTGAGCCATAATGAAGGGAGGCAAAGCACAAACACACACCGTCTAGGAAATAATGTAATGAACCCAATTTCCTGATCGTGAGAGTCAGGGCAGTGACTTGATTTTTTACTGGGTCTCCAACTGTGTTTCCTCCACTCTGTTTAAAGCTGCAGTGCATAACTTTTAGACATATACAAATCCAAACCAAGATTCAAACCATTGTCACGTGAGTTCATACAATACAAATATCAGCTCCACACGTCTCTCTCTGTGTTAATCAGGATAGCTGTGTTTAGTGCTTGTGTCGACCGGCCACATTCTGCTCAGGAATTGATTTGGTTTATGTCAAGACGGAGGCAACAGCAACATTGAGCAAGTAAAGTGAGACTAACTGAAAACACAAACACTCTTTTCAGCCTCACAATATTTACATCAGTGCGTCTATAAGGGGACCCACTTTTTCAAGATGGCAAACTATTGTGACCCAAATCATGACATGAATTGTGACAAAAGCAAATTTGGGCATTGTTGTAGTGACTCATTTACAGCTGTTTAAAAACACTTACACATACATCTTAAGTATAAGGTTGGGAAAAATCAGCAAATTTGCTCCCTTATGGTCCCATCTGTGGGTCTTGACCCAGTCTTTTTCTGCTGCTTGACTTAATGAACTAAAACAGATATGATGTAATCGTGATGATGCGGGGTGACAGTAGCTCAGTGGTAGAGTGAGTCGTCTTTCAACTTGAAAGTTGTGTGTTCGATTCTGCTCGTCTACATGCCGATGTGTCCTTGGGCAAAACACTAAACCGCATGAAAGACAAGTGATAGAAAATGCACTGCACTATATGTGCTGTATGAAATTGTGAGTGAATGGGTGTGAATGGGAAAACTCTAGTGTAAAGCAGCTTTGAGTGGTCATCAAGACTAGAAAAGCACTGTATAGCTGCAGGCCATTTCCCATCATGGATATTATGCTGTATATTTGTATTTGAGTTGTGAAGGCAGCTCTGTCCCCTCTGATTCTCCCTTCATATCTGCATATTTATGAGTGACTGCAGCACCAACAATCCCCCAACATAAGGTGACAGTGCACAAACACTTTGATAAGGATCTTGAGGCAGGCATATTTTGTTGACTTTGCACAAAGATATTCATAGAAGAAAAATATTTTGAATACCAGAAAATGTTTGTTGACCAGTTATGACAAGAGCTCAGTATGGAGTATGCCTCTGCAGTGTGAAGCACAACCAGAAGGGCCAGAAAATGCTCTTCTGAGCTTTGAAAAGCTAGCCTTGGTAATGGTTGCTAAATACTGTATAATGAATACATCTGAAGAGGTGTTGTTTGTCAAATGTCCTCATAGTTCAGAAACTTTAGTGCAGGGGTGTCAAACTTGTTATAGTTCAGGGGTCACATGGAGTGCAATTTTATCTCAAGTGGGCCAGACAGGTAAAATACTACCATTACTACCTATAAACAACAAGAACTCCAAATGTTTCCCTATGTTTCACATTTAATGTATCTAAAAGTATCTTTTTACAAAACACATTATCAACAACCTGAAGTTTCTTGTGAAAAATAAGCGCAGTTAACAATACTATGCCTAAGATTGCTATTTACGCATTACAACCGACAGATCAAAGTGGATCTATAAACATTTTGTCACAGGTATCTGTAACACAAACATTATTTCTAATCACAATGTGAAATTTTCACAAATTCATTAAACCTGCGGGCCGGATCGGACTCTCGGGTGGGCCGCTTCTGGCCCATGGGCCGTATGTTTGACACACCTGCTTTAGTGAAATATGGTAGAGGAAATTTCATTTGATCCAAGGAATGAATGAATAGCTTTTAGAGCACGTGTTAAAGGAGTGTTTGTCAGCCAGCACACTTAATAAACAGGTTATTAATAAAACATATTAATTGAACTGCATCTTTCAGTCAATGACTGTATAATGCATTATGAAAAAAGATCTGCCTTTTCATTCTTTATCATATATATGCATATGTTAATAACTCCTGCCAAATGTGTGTAATGACACAGGATGTTTGCATAGCTACATACTGTATGTAGCAATGTGACACTAAAAAAACTGTACATATGGGTGGCATTATGCACTTTAAAACCTGCCTTTCCCTGTTGACATTGGCTGAAATGTTGCACAGGCATGTCCAACACGATGTGATATTTTCTCTGCCCGCCTGGGAGGGCCAGACTTTGGCTGCCTGCCTTGTCAAGTAAACCTAATCACACTCTCCTGGGCTTGGTTTGATGATTTTACAGCAGATGAAAGTATCTTGGCTCCTTTGGCTTCAGACAGGCAAGTGGACCAACGTATTTTGTACCAATAGTGTTGACAGGTAGAAATAAAGTGCAATGAAGGTTCAGCAGGTTCATTTTATCATGATATATTGCATATTGACATAAATTATGGACTAATGCCAACACCACTACATTTAATGGATTTTCACACACACACAAACACAGGGAGAGAGAGGGAGAAACTTTGAATACTGAATGTGGAATGTGACGACACTGAAGATCAAGCATTAAAGAACAATGGAAGGTAACTGTTTACAACCTCTTCCACTTATTCCTGATCATGCCTTAAAACAGCTGGCGATTACATTACCAAAAATAATCCCAAATGCATACAGGGGATACAGACCTGAGGTGAAATGACACATGGGCAAGTCTTTTCTATAATTTCCTCTGCCAAGTGTGTTCTGTTTTCACCTATGTTCACCTGCTGGTTTGTAAGTAACAGGATAAAGATTGAGTGAGGAGGTGTGGACCAAGGACTTGACTGAACATGACTGAAATTCTCGTTTTTAATTGTCACAATTTTTCCTGGGAACCAGATAGCACAGTTTTCACACACTTTTCAAAAAGACTAATTCAACTAAACTTTTATTGACGCTTTATATGACCCAAGATTATTTTTTTCTTCTTGTTCTAACTGGGCAAACTAATTTAAACTAATATCCCATATTCTTACATAAAACCTTTATAGACACCACTTCAGAGTGTCATTGTTCTGTATTCCAGAAAAGACAGTCGCAGAATGCCGGTCAGCGTCTGCAAAATTTAAAACATAATTGAGATGAATTCATGCATTTGGCTGCACTCAGGTCCTGCCCTCCACTCAAGTAAATAACTCCATCTTAATAAGCTGTGAAAGCGCCCTCTGTCTGTCTCTGCCTCTGTGTGCTGGGTGTGGTCAGCACTGGCAGGATGTCCAGACATAAACAAAGGACCGACTTGGACTGGACAGAGAGACGGGCTGGACTGGACGAATGGACAGACAAAGAAAACAAACAACAAATCAGTCTAATGTTATCTCCTCATTACCGGCTTGCACTTATGAAGAACAATGCATGTCCATCATTTTGTTCTCCTCCAGCCCAATTCACTACACTTCTTACTCACTCACTCTCTCCGTCATACTGCTCTTGTGCATCACTTAAGCTCACTTTCCCACTCATTTATCTCTCTTTCTCGAAATGAGCTAAATTCTATGTGCTTAATGCCTTCACTCATGTAATGGTACACATCCTTCTTTTCCAATTAGTCCTTGCTAATGCCTGATTAAACACTGATCATGTACTTTTAGCAGCCGGGACATAATGGTCGTAGTAATGGAGGCACTGTACATAGTCCCAAATGTGCTCTAATTTCACTAATATCCACTCTGCCTTCAAAAAGACCCAATTAACCCAAATTCTTAATCAGCTCAGCTTATTTCCGAAGACAGCATAGTTGAAATCAGTGGGTTTTCCATTGCTGATTAGCAACACATATATCAATTAATTTACTGTAAATAGAATGATTAAATTTAATTGAGGAAATTAGGTCTGAAGGACCTGCAGTCTCCCCTCATTTATGCAGCACCATGAATCATTTCAGCATAAGCAGGTAGCAGGTCTACTACAACTACAATACTTATCATGGGCAATATACTTGAAAAAATGATATGATGAGCATCTAAAATAACACTATTGCTGTTTTCATCTTACTGTGTAGTTGGTACCTGGCTAGTGTTGTCCCATGAAGCAATTTGTGTTTCTCGCAACAGGAAAACAGACCATGGGAGTTAAGCATTTAATATTATGTACACGTCAGTTTCAGTGGTGAATACGCTACGACAGCAAGGGAAGCTCAGCTTCCTCTAAAATATTTGCTGTGTTGTATTTACATAATTTCAATACTGTATGTGTCACTAGTTTGTTCAGAATCAGCTGTTTATCACGGATGACGGATCGTTTTACGTGATTTCTGTATTATTCCCGTAGCAGCCTCCGCATTAAAACCACTTGAAGCTCGGCTTCAACCGACGACACAGAATTGTTTATTTCCGCTGTGATGAGCTCGATGGTGATTGGGAAAAAACATCACTTTCCCGGAAACGCAGCTTCTCTTGGAGTCAAAGGAGCAGTGGGCTGGTTGCGGATGCTATGCTTCTGCATGATGTTTGGAGGAACTGTCTGAAAGGCGGAACCAGTTTTTGAATGACAGTATTACAGAAACATACACGACAGCGGAGCCTTTTCTGCCTCAGTCCTGTTGGAAATCTGTAGACAAATAGCTGGTGATTGCATTTTCACTTGTACTTTAAAAAAGGCGCATATCCTTGTTCTAGTAACTGGGTCTCAAATGAGCTTCCCCTGTTTCAAAGACCAGGAACTTCCACTGGTCAGTTTACTCTTGAGTGCAAAAGGGCTGAATGCCCCTGCAACATTCTGCCTCCACTGAATGACCTGTTTTTCTCTGTGTCTTTCGCTGTGTTCAAAGTACACGACAATCTGAAGTTAGGAGTTTTTAGTTCTGAAGAAGAACGGGGACTGTTCAAATGTGCTTGTCTCATGAATGTGGTAAAGACAGCATATTTATAAACAGGGTGTATCAGTTCTGACGGCACACAACTGCTGGACCAGCCGCCAAAACAAGAGCCTCGGATAACAACACATAGAGACGGGGTGTGACATCACATTTGCACAGCTAATGTTTGTTCCCTGACATCATGTGAGGCTGAATGTTTCATATTAGACTTTTAACAATAGACAGATCACAGTGAAGCTCTGGCAGAACTGCTCTGTTGTTGGGCAAATTAAAGTGTTGACCTGATGTGTGTGCTTTGTGTTGGAAAGTCAAGGGATTCAAAATGTCAATACAATTCTTCCCTAGGCCATTTTTTATATTACTCCAATCCATATAATTGCTCATAAGCTTTTTCTCAAAGTGAGGAACATTTGACACATTTAATGTAATCCAAACGTCTGTGTGTGGCTAAAAACAACTTATCAACTATACATATTTTTAGAAGGAGGCTTGTGCTTGATAACAGGACTGGTATTGTTGTGAGACATGCGATTCTGCCGTTCCCTCCCTGTATCTTTGCCAGGCTTCACATGGAATATGAGATGTTTACTTGTTGGCTCAGATTCTCAGACTTCTGCTGAGATTTCACACACACTAAGCCTACAGAGGAGTCATTAGGTAAACTGATACAACCAGCCCTGATGCAATCTGCTTAATGAGTGTCCTAAACACATGAAGTTTGATCCACTAACTCCAGTGTTTCTTTACACTGAACTTAAAGCGAGGGAGAGAGGAGGCCTCTTTCTCCACAATGGAGTCGATCCATTGGAGCGAGTCTTGTGCTGACGTACAGTTAAATATTGTCAAATATGTTTAATTGTTAATTATTGTTTTTGTGAGCAGAATGAGTGTAATTGCTGCCTCCTTCATCTGAAAACAGGCTCTGTCAAGCAATACTATCAGACCCGCGTGAGGGAGCGCTGAACTGCTGAACGGTCAGGTTTTTTGTTTTCGGTTCATAATCCAACCTGTTTGTCTGTCTTGATATAAAACAAATCATTTCCTGCGTGCAATATGGGAATGCCGCCAGGTGAAAAACTTATTTTTTTAAGTTTTACGGTATATATAATGCAGTGTAATGTACTGAAACACGTTTTTTTAATTGAAGGAAAAGTAACACTGAGATAAGACTTGAAGATGAGCAAAGACAGACTCTTATTACAGTGTGTACGCTGTCCGTAACACTCACTCACTCACGCTCCTTCCTGGTTTCATCAGGCTCATTTAAAACACTTAGAGCTCAGAGCACTGCCAGGGCCCAGTGATGAGAGAGAAGCCTGTCTGTTTAATGCTGTGTGGCGGCTGGCTGGTCTCTCCACTCTCTCATCCCAGCCCACAGGAAACTCTTTCCAGCCTGATAAGGAACAGAACGTGATGCCCGAGGAGCCAAGAACATGCTGATATTTTTCCCAGTTAACTCTGACCTTAACTACAATTATAATGAAGAGGAAATGATATGGCTTAATTTGCCTTCTTTCCTCGACTTCATATTTCTACGCCTCAAGCTTTGTGCTATCTTGCTTTTAAGCAGTGGGATAACCCACTTGATTTTATTTAACCCACATTTTAAATTGCTGAGTAGAGCCTAATTATTTTAGGGACCAAAGCCTTTATGATACAATTCATATCTTGCATTTTTGTGAATCCCTTAACCGTGTTAGCTCCTGACTGCATCAATAACAGAAGGATGAAACATGTATTCTCGTGATTGAGTCCTTGTTCGCATGCGGTGCGTAGGCTATGTTTGAAAACGTTAATAGGAAAGGAATAAGCTTTGTAACCAGAAGGTTGCTGGTTCAATCATGGGATGGGCCAAGGGCTATGGTGCCTATGAGGAAGGAACCCAATCCCTCATTGATCCCTGGGCACAGATAAATGCTGCCCACTGCTCCTGCGCCTGGCTTTTTAACCCTAACCCTAGTTAACAAAAACGAATGAAATAATGAAAAACTTAAAGGTCCCATATTATGCTAAATCAACTTTTTAATAATTTTAATACTTATATTTGGGACTCTGGAGGCCCTATCACTCGGCAAAGTGTGAAAAAAGACGACTCACTCATGTTTTTGTCGTCCTCCTCAGTCTAAGAACAGGAGATAAAACCACGCTCACTGGGACAAGACGCTAAATTCCTGGAATTGTTGTCTCGTGGAGCTTCGCTTTGTCCATAAAACACACAAGAGTGCTGGCGAGGGCAATGGTATCCGAAAACCGGAAGTCCGCAAAAAGTTCTATTCTTGGCTCCACAGTGCAGCACAGAGTCCTACACAATCATCCAGACACAGAGGATTTATCTGTCCAGTGGATACATGTTATATATGAAGGCAATGTGCCTGCTAGAGCCTGCAAATGATCACTTTTCCAAATGCTAACTGCTGGTAGCGCCAAGTGTGGCTGATGTCATTTCTTGTCCCTTATGTTTCGTTTTACTTTTTTTTCTTTTTTAAGGTGGAACTGGGCTGTTTTGGCAGGGTGATTGAACTGTTGTGGTGCTTCATCCTTATGGTATCCTTTAAATTGAAAAAAAACCAAAAACATTTTTGTTAAATGAAATAAAACTAAAAAGAAAAGAAGAATAGTTTTCAGTTTCAATGACAGTGATAACTTAAAACTGTAGTGAAAATGTGCTTAGTTTTCATCTTTGTAACTTTATTTCATACATAGGTCTTTTGGCCTCATATAAAGTGCATTTATTTTTTCTCTTTTATGCACATTTTGCACTTCAGGTTAGGTTCTTGTAGACTGTTTTATTTGATTCAGGGATGATTGTTCATCTAACATCCTAATATATTTTTAAAATGGCATCTTTTACTGGCTTTTTATGACACAGTAGCTATTATGACCTTTCGAATCTTGCACCTGGCAAATACTCCATATTACAAACAACTAAAACTAAGCATTTAGTAAGAACAAAAAGTCATAAAAAACAAGCAAGCCCTTTCTAAAAACTAATTAAAACTAAAAATGCACAACGAAATAAAAACTAAAACTAATGAAAAACTAAAAACAATTATAACCTTGCTTCATCCACATAAAAATTCAAACCCCAACTATTACAAATAAGCATGGTTAAGTCCACAGGTGTCACTACTCATCTCGCTTCCTGTAAACAAATGTGATAACATCGCACATTGACGTTGAACAGAGAGCGGTGGACACACCGCAGTTGTGATGATGATGTTACAAGCCAAAACCTCTTTTTTCCATGTCTACATGTCGTACACACTGTGAGTGGAGGAAAATCTTCACCCTGACAGGAGTTTTCCAATTTGTGCATTTTCAACGGACTAGTGCTGAGTCACAGTTTCTGTGTTTCCACTCATTTTTGTGATGTGCAGCTTCCTTATATGGAATGTGTAATGACGTTAGGGCTGATCCTTGCTACTGTGATCACGTTGGCACCTATGCTGCAGCTTTGCAGATGGATTGTCGGCTGTGTGCCAGGACATTGACTTAAACAAGGCCAGACATGGCTTCTGATAATATTGGAGCATATGGAGCTCTACCTATAAATAGTCCAGGTGATTTGGACTCGGCAGCAGACTCATGGACATCCTCCGAGACTTTGAGCCACAGTCACTGTACATTCTCACTGGGCTGCTTCAGAATACAAGTTGGATGGAACTTGATAAACAAGACTCGATGACAGGGAGATGCGATCTGTTGATTTCTGATGTGGTGTTGACCAGCTGCCAGGCAGCAACTCAGCATTAAGCTGGTCTCTGCCTCAGACGGTACATGCATGTGTGTGTAAGTGTGTGTCTCTGTGCAGTGTGCTGTATGTGTGTGTGTGTGTGTCCACTGCTGGGTCCACTCTGGTGAGCTCCATCCATCATTATATAGCAGACCCAAATTGTTGCCAATATCGCTGTCCGCTCTTTCAGTTCATTTGTTCTCCGTCTAATAGATCTATCATACAGTGTGAAGATTGATATCGTCCATATCCATATAATATACAGCAGACTCTCAATTTCAGCCCTGCCTCAGCTGCAGTCGTGCAACTCAGGTGGGTATTATTTGTGGAAGTGTCACAGATTTGTCCTCCTGACCGGAAATCAGGTGACTTTAGGATGTAATGACGCAGATTTCTTAAGGGCGTTCACTTACAGCTTGCAGATCTAATCTCATGATTTCAATATTTGGACATATCTGCAGAATTGCAGACGCTGTGTATATCTCGGATAAAGCTATAGTGACAACTTAGAGTTAGTGATTTTTCTTGCAGCAGCTCTGCGTAGGCAGAGGCAGGGTCAGTGGGTGCACTGCATGCACTCACTGAACTGGAAATTACTGATGTGGGTGAATTCAATCTTCAAGTCTTGTGCTGTAGTTTTTTTTGTAAATGTAGTTGTGTGTCTTTTACAAAAGCTTAGATGTATGCATTGAATTTATTTTTGCTCTGTTCTATGCATTCTGCTTTGTAAGTAACCTCTGCTGCTGTGCCGTATGCTTGTGTTTTGCAGGCGTGCTGCAGGTCAACGGGATGCGTGTATACACATCTGGGGAGATGGAGGCAGTCAACGGCACAGATGCT
Organism: Microchirus variegatus; assembly: GCF_963457635.1. Classification (NCBI taxonomy): domain Eukaryota; kingdom Metazoa; phylum Chordata; class Actinopteri; order Pleuronectiformes; family Soleidae; genus Microchirus; species Microchirus variegatus. Next base: position 21,630,182 of record NC_139804.1, read on the forward strand.
CGTCTCAAGTGCACATTCGAGAGTTCCTCTGCAATTAATATCAACTCCCTTGTTATCACGTGGACCTTTAGACCTCTCAAACCAGGACGAGAGGAGTCGGTAAGTGTGTGTGTGTGTGTGTGTGTGTGTCTCTGGGAGAAAGTGATCAAATCTCAAACCTTGTCAGTGTGTCAGGGATCATCCACCCCCTCAAGAAAGTGAGAGAGGTGGTGATGAGTCATGTGGCTCCCTATGGAGAAGCTAAGACAGCATATGTCTCAGTGTGTGTGTCTGTACCTCTGTGTGTGCACATACTGAGAATAGAGTGAAGAAATAATCAGCCAGTTGGGGTTCATAGCTCTCTCTCTCTCTCTCTCTCTCTGAGAATGAAATATCATTCCTCAGCTTTCTGCTTTTTGTTAGGTGGCTTTCTGTCTGTGACAATCCAACCATAATCTGTCTCACTGTTGCTACAAACACATCTTCTTCAAACTCCACAATAGGTGTTCCACTACCAGCAACGACCCTATCCACCTACAGAGGGCATTTTCAAGAAGCGCATTGTTTGGGCCGGTGACATTATGGGCAAAGACGCCTCCATTGTAATTCGACAGGTCAAGTACACCTACAATGGCACTTACATCTGCCAGGTCAAGAATCCGCCAGACGTTCACGGCCCGGTAGGAGAGATTCGACTCCGTGTTGTCACTACAGGTCAGAAGATTCATTTACAGACATGTAACCTTCATTTCTCCCCTGTTTTTCCTGGGATGTAGCATTTTTGTTTTTGGGGCACTTTACAAAGGACGGACTAAGCCTCTTGGAGCTCTTAAAAAAGGCCAACCATCATTTTAGTGTGACATACAACAGTTAGCCTACTGACTGCACTGTACTGCCTTTGTCATCGCCTATGACTGATATATCTGGGATAATTTTAACCTGAGTGAACCCACTTAAAGGAGGTGATGAACGCCATTCCTTTCACTAGTGGTTAGTTTATTGCCCTGTGTCACAATGAAACCATGGATCTCAGTAACAATTTTACAATGGTCACTTTTGTGTTTTGTTTTTACTTCAGTCCCTCTTTCGATTTATTGTTTAACTGATCCAATTGGTGAAATTAAAATAATGAGCATGGTCCCAAGAATATATACAGATGCTATAAGAATGTGCAATATAGAGTGTTTTATATCCCTTTCTTCAGCACAACCTGGGTAATCTGATGAAAGAAACATTTATTTTCACCAACTATATAAACACAAAAAGTAATCAAAATTTTTAAAATTGGATTTACTTTTGTTCAGTTCAAAGTTCACGTGGCTCATTTTTATGAACAGAAAGAAAACATCTAGTCTAATTTTGTGACTTCTGCACAATTATTGCTACTTTATATCACTACTAAAAATGTGATATAAAATTAATCATCACTTGCATGACTCAACATTCTCAACAATTTTTTTAAAGCATGAAGATCTATAAACTGTAAACACAAACCACCAGGATATCCATGTAAGGAGTACCCATAGCAATTCACCATGGTTGCGCCTGTAGCGCACACCTATGCCGCATAAGTACTAAGGTTTAATATTAATATGAATAGTAGTAGTTGTAGTAATATTATAAAACTGGACATTTTAGTTGATTTAGTCGATACTCTGGACACCCAGCTTGAGCTATTCCATGGTCACTGATATAATGAGGATTTGTTAATTATATTTTCACCATCTTACTTACAATTACAGTGGAGAGTAAAAGTCATACAATAAACACAGTGGGTATTTGTAATGTCTGTACCAAATTCAGACATTCAAGGAAATCGAAATCCCTGCAGTGTTTCAGTCTGGGTTAAAGTGATTGACCGTGCACAGTGAAGTAGCTCTGAGCAGTAATAGCCCCTTTGTTTTGTCACGTAAACACACTCAGTCTGGTTTTCCTTTGTTGCCTTCTCACCTACAGCGTCGTTCTCTGAAATTCTACGCCTGGTTTTGATCATCGCAGGCAGCATCGCCGGTGTGATCATCCTCCTCGTCATCGTCTTGTCTTGCAGGAGGTGCAAGAAAAAGGGACAGAGACACCTGGAAGGGAATGAGGAAGCGCCTCGCAAAGAGAGAAAAGACCCCACTGCGTGGTAAGACCAAGAGACAGACAGAGGGGAAAGGAGAGGGGGATAACTCTGTCTAACTCTGGGGATTGGGGCATGTGGTGCTAATTCTTGGGGCCTGGGGCTCTTTTCCTTCTGGACACTTCACTTCTGTGCTCCTCTCCATCTTCAGTCCGGTCGCAAACCTGGACCAATATATGGGCAGCTGTCATGAAGCAGAAATAAAATGAGAATGTGTCGTTGTGTAGAAAGCTGTAGGTGCTGAGCTGTAGCCCAAAGTCTTTTGTATCTTTTATATCACCGTACCTATGTGCCTTTTATTTCTTGTAAGAACCAGCTCAGTTTATTTTTACTTGTTCCTGACACATTTCCTGTTTAGAGACAATGTTTTGCTGATGTAGATGAAGAACAATGGTGTATCGCTGCTGTTTACTTCCCAACTAATACATTATCACTCCCACTGCATACCTATGCAGTGCAGCCCCCAATGAATGACACATTGTTTCAACAAGCAATACAGACTCTGAAGAATAAGTGAGCACTTCAATGACCACATGATGGGAAACATGATGAAACCCCATTCAAAGATTTGCAACGTTCCTATTTCCATTTCATTTCACTGCTGAGGTTCTATTGCTTTGTATTTCTGGCACACTGTGGTGTTATGAGACTGATTTATTTCAACTGCTGCAGCAATAATCAAAATGTATTAGAGTAACCATGACCTGATGATGAGCACTTGTTGGAAACAGACATTTCATACTGATAGAATTGGATCAGCACTTTTTATTTTGTATTTTATTTTTCATTGAAGTGGCTGTTTTTCTTTTTTTTTTTGTTACACCATATCGTGTGGCCCATTGTCTGTTTTGAACAATGAGCTACTTGGTCATGTTTTCCTGGGCTTGTGGGTCTGCTTTGCTTCTCTCTTGGGTTTTCAGATCTCTCTGTAACAGGTGATACATCTGGTTCCTGTGTTGGATAACGCAGGCACCAGTTTTAAAAAACACAATCCTCTCGGGGAGAAGTTGACGACTTCACTGTGATCTCGGCCGATCTTATTTATTCAGAAACAAATCCTTCACTGAAACGTTTAGTGCAGGAAGAAAGGAAGTCATTTCTACCGTAATCAGATGACTATGTGTAAACAGGATATTTTAAACCATCCTTTGCTCTCAATGTTGGAGTGAACTTGTGTGACTCTAACCCCTTTTTCCCTGCTGTTTGTGCTGCTGTCTGCTTTGTCTTTGTCCTCTCCCATTTTGTGTCACGTTTGTGCATTCGTGTGCATGAATAATTCATGGACATGTCATACGTGTGTATGTATGTGTGTGTGTTTGCTATGCTGTCTCCCCTTTTGCATGACCTCCCTCTGTGTGCATGTGTCCCAGCCACCCATCACGGGCCGTCCATCTCTACATGTCATACACATCTATAGAGATGGATAGTTCAGATGGCATGATCTCAGAAGCCAGCACCAAAGACCCGAGCTCCTCGGAGGAGGAGGGCCCAAGCTCAGATGATGATGGTGGTGACGATGACTCCGACTGAGGAAGTGGGAACAGACAGAGAGGCAACAACACTGATGTGAAGCCAGCCAGGAGGTTTGCTGGAGTGATGCCTACACGGCATGTGGATTAAGTTCCAGGATTCTGCTAAAAGGAGGCAAAATCAAAAGAGTGCTGTTGTTGTTGTTGCTGCTGCTGCAGTGTGGGAAACAAGCACCCTCTTTCTCAATTGAGGCAAAATGGAAAGAAAGTTTTGTGTTGTAAGTTTCCATTGAAGAACAGTTTGGAGCGATGCCTTGGCCATGGCTTTGAAACAGAATCAAAAGTAAGCAGAGTCTGCTTTTCAAAAAAATATTCTTGAGTGTGAAGAAATGCTGTGTCAAACCAGCAGGGCTTATGAAGTGAAAGGCAATATGTTCCTGAAGCTGGTTCAGAAGCTTTTGTAAAGGGGAAAAGGGACAATTTGTGTTCAATAATTGTCTTCTTTTTTAGAGACAGATCTTGTTAATTGTCACGAGACAATATTCATCAAAATCAGTAACAACAAACTATCGATTTCACCAAGGACACTGGCATATAGTGTACGTCTTGCAGTAAGCGTGAGGACAGTCGTACATAGTCCTGTGCCTTGGGTCTGTAACTTTTTTTTGCGAACAATTCATTATTTAAAAGCTTGTATGTTCCTCCATGAACTGGCAGATTACTTGGACAAACCAAGCACTGATTTGAATTTTCTCTCAGTAAGGTCACATATTTGATTGGTGAGTTAGAAATTGCATGTATGGGAATGTCCTGAGTGTCGTGTGGGATTGCACAGTCAGATCTGAAAACCCTTTGATGGCAAAATGTACCTAAGAGCCTCTTTTCTCACTGTGAGCGCCTGTTAATGCAACAGGTCTACTAACAAATGATTGTGATTTTTTTTTTTTTTTTACTTCTGTGACATACTTTTCTACTTGTGACACTATGTTTATAGAAGGTTTTTGTTGTTGTTGCATTTTTTTTTAGATAATACCACAAGTATTTTACTCTGTTATTTTAAAATGTCATCGCGTTTGTTTGTCATAGAGATTTTATTAAAACAAAAACAAGATTTTCTAATAAAACATGCCTTTAAATCTTTTACCACATTGTGTCACATGCATTCCACCACACAAAGTGTATTTGCGAAGACAACAGTTGGCCCAAGAAACAAATAATAGCACAACCTGACATGATTTGACACGGCTCATCTATTATTTAGGAGAGGAATCTCATTATTCAACATTTATTATGCATCATTATTTTTAATGTACTACCGCCAGTTGTGTGCTTATGGTGTGTCTGTCTGTAGAGTACTTTTCCTTGTTTACCTGTTTACATTTCATTGCATTACTGTTAATATTACTGCAGGGATTTGTTGTTTAATTTGTTCCAGGCTCAATATGTATTACATTAGCCATGCTCTGCCTTTGTGACTGAAGTCTGGTATTGCTTGTTAGATGTTCATGAGCATGAATATGTTACTGTGTGTGTATGAGTGTGTGTGTGTGCGTGTGTGCGTGTGCGTGTGTGCTTGCATGCGTGTGTGTGTGTGTGTGTGTGTACATTGACCAAAGTCTCTCCCTAAGGTGCAGCTTTAGTTACTGACTGACAGACATTTTGTGTGTGTGTTCCAGTATTTGTTACCTTCTCAGGACCAGTAGCCCTCATAGAGACAAAAACCTAGTCCTAATGAGGCAGTTATTCATAATTTGTATTATGGTTAAACTTAGACTGAGTCAACTGAGTGGAAGAAAACAAGAATCCATAAAAGGATAGCTGTGCTGTTCTGTGTGTGTGTGTGTGTCCGTGTGTGCACACTGGGTCAGAGCCAAGGATGACTAACAAAAAAAAGGGACTGTCGAGAGACCTTGTTTATCCAAAGCTAAATAATTACATATGCATTGTCGTTGAACTAGTGATACAACACTGTTGTCTCTAGATAATCTCACTTGTGTCATCACGGAGCTTCTATTAATTAGCCTTGCAGAGTTTAAACACTGGCCTTCAAATAATTTCCCCCCATCAATAAAACAATTTGAATGTGGAAATGAACATGTTTAGATATTCAGGGCTTTTCGTAAGAAATGACGGCACTTAATCATGATAAGAAACACTTTGGCAGTCATGTTTTTTAAACATGGCCTGGCTTAGTGAATGAAGACCAGCTATCTAAATCCTCTGAATGTTACGTTTGGCATCAATGCATCAGAGGAAAGAGGCTTTCCATAAGAGACAAAAACACATACAGTGTTATCTCGTGAGAGCTCTGTAAAGTGACATGTAATGAAAGAAATGAAACACACAGAAGACTTTGCAGTCTGAGCAAAAATCTATGTTATATATCATCATCACTGCTATGATGTCCTCCCCTCCTCACGCAAATAGGGCAGCTACAGTTCAGAAGAGAGTCATCGTAATGCTGCAGTGTGTAACCTGTGGGGATTTTTGTTGTGTTATTATTCTGCCTCTGTGAAGTATATGTGTATGTTGTCCATCTGAAAACAGTCTCTGTCAAGCAATACTATCAGATCTGACTGAGAGAGCGTTTGCGTGCATACACCAGTAGTGCACAGACGGGTGGGGATAAGACACGTCCATCCTGTCAAACAGCTAAATGACCGAGTTTTTGTCTTTACGTAATATGATTCACTTCCTGTGTGCAGCATGGGAGTATTGCGAAGCAACACAAGATATAAACACCACCATTCTGAGAAAAAAAGAGAGAGTTGTGCGGGGCTGATCAACACTGTGTGAACTCATTTGACAAGGGCTTGAATCTAACAGACGTTTGTTCATTTGAAAGTTACACATTACAGCGTTACAGGTGGTGGATGCGATCCTCGGCTGCTCCAGGTTACAGTACGTGCTCCGGGTGGCTAAAGGATGTCAAAAGTACTAGATGTACTGTTTCATGTGAAAGTGAATGGATGAATTTCAAAACTACAGAGCGGTTGCCAAGAATGGTGGTATTTTGCTCACCTGTTCTCTGGTGGTTGCCTCAAGGCCTTGTAGGAATTTGGGGGGAAGAGGAGAAGTAAATGAAAACCTACTGAACTATTAAGTTGCACATCCCACAGATGTGGGAAGAATCAGTTATGTCAGCAAAAACAAAAAAGGAACTATGAATTATAAACAGTCCAGATTGAACAGTTTCACAGTAATTTCTCATGAGGCAATTTAAAAGCATGTTCCCAAGAGAGGTATTCTTAACCATTCCTTGTCCGTGACTCAGTCAATACGTCATTGTACACTACAATATGTTCAACTCAATGTAAAACTATGTCAAAAGAATAGATTATTGTGGGATTTGTTTTGTAAAAGAAGAAATGGAAACTATGTTCTTATCCTCCCTGCTCACTCTACTACTTTTTTTGTCTGACTTGCTTCATCTCTCTCTCTTTCTCACCCCATTCTGCATTCCACACCTAAGAATGGGTTGTACCTGGCACAGTGTTGTGGAAAAGCACTACATTCCTTCACATGCGCGTGTGCGTGCGTGCGTGTGTGTGTGTGTATGTGCACAAACACACAAAAACATGGGCTTGGCACAACAGGTTGCAGAGAGAGAAAACAAAACTCCTGACTGGCATTTATCGGTATGAGCAAATGTTCGAATCCATTCACTGCAAAGGCAGGAGGTCCTGAGTGAATTGTACAGAGCAGAGCCCATGAGGGTATTGAGTAATATAACCTTGAAGAAAAGTTTCTCTGTACGTGAAAACAAACATACAGTGAGATACAGCATTTCATCAGCTTTTTAGCACATAAAAGGTTCATGAGCTGATGAAAAGTCAAAAAGACACTTGCGTCTTTTTTGAGAAAAAGATAATAGTGACACCGTCTGGTTGCAGACTTTAAATCGCCTTTATTAGACTCTTTCAGTGTTGACAACAGAAGAAGGGGTCTCTTGTTGGCCAGAGTCGCCAGAAAGCCAGTTATTGGGGAGAGCGTTCATTGTTGTCGAGACCATTTCAGCTGAAAGTGATACCACTGCTTCTGTAACCACACAGGAGACCCCACTCTTCACCCTCGCAATACATAACACAATGCAGAACTGTGTGTTCAGGTTTCCAGGTAAGACCTTATCTTCTACCAGAAGATGCATGGCAAGCAGATCATGTAAAATGGTTGGCACAATGTAGCCCTGTGGAGCACAGAAATTGTGAACGCTCCCAAGTAAGGCAAGTCCTGTAACTCAGGCTCTATTCAAACAAAAAGGAAGCGATACCTCTGCCTCATTGTGGGAACTGTTACATAATATTGTGAACAGACACAATGTAAACACTGTACCTATGAATGGAGGCAGGGAGGAGGACACCTATGCCTCTCATCTTTATCTTATTAATACGTTTTGCATGGACCGCAAGCACAAACAAGGAGCAGATAAGTGCTAAATCTAATGAGAATGTTATCACACCTGTGAAGCTGGATCTTTCTTGAAAGGTAATTAAAAAAGTAATAAAAAGGAGACATAATTAGCATCCTCAAATCAAATCTCCTTACCATGGCATCTTGTGCAACAAACACACACAAAAATTATTTCCACATGGTCTTTCGTCGATCAGAACCCAGTTATACAGTAACTCACATAGACTAAACTTTATTGTTGTTATTGCATTTCACATTTCCTCATTATTAAGACTCAATGGCTTTTTACTTTAATGAACTCATAAATTATTATCAGACTCCAAATGATTTCGCACAAAACAATCATCTTTTTTTGGGAAATGATTTCAATATTGTGGTTCTTCTAATGATGCCACAGTGGCATGTATTTAGCACTTCATAAAATATCTGGCTATGCACAGTAGACTGTATTTCTGTCAATTGAATCAGATTATAGCACACAGCTGATAAGTACACTATATTACAAAGAGCTGGGCCCAGAGAAATAGGGCTTGCTGCTCCCGTTCAATATCCTCTGATGTGTCATGAAATGAAATGAGGTCATGTAGCACGATTAAACATCTCTACTATCAGGGTTGAGGAAACGCTCCTGGCAGACCAGATGGATGTGAGGATGTAACTGACGATCCAGAGCAAATGAAGATGTAAATAAACTTCAAAAGGGCTTCGTATAAACACAGGCGAGTGAAACTGAACCAGTGACGGCTAGAAAAACAAATATCGTCTCCCATTAGGGATAATTACAACTGTAATGACAAGAGATCGGGGACAGGGATTGCAGAGTAATATGTCTAGAAATAGCAGGGGAGACCCGTTACACCATCCATGATTTTGTACCACGGAGAGAACAGAAAAACTGGGCCTCAGGCCTCCACACAGTGAGTTCATATGAGGGGACAGATATGAGAGAATGTATTATATATTAATGTGGTTCTATTTTGAACGAGCCCATGCCTCATGCTTTTGCGTTCATGCTTATTATCAACATCCTGAAATTTAAGTTGAAGTTAACCTGGCAAAATAAACACAATATAATAATAATAATAAGAAGAAGAATTAAGAATGTTAAATAATCCTTAGTTACGATTAACGTATCATTTAAAATGATTAAACTTAACTTTTATAATGTCATTAGTGATTATCTACTGTGTTATTGATTAGTTAATCATTGGGTAGCTAGGCAGTGTTTCGTGGAGGTTACTGTCTTGTGCTGTCATGTCCCTACAGCAGTAGAACAAGTATGTGGAGGCCACTGTCTCTGACAGACTTGGGACAGGGAAGGAGGGAGGGATTGGGACTCCTCCCTATTTTACAGTCTGCATTCTGCAGTCTCACCATTAGATGTCACTATTTCTTACACACTGGACCTTTAACATGACATTCGTGGTCAGAGGCAGAGGAAGAGCCAGCCCAAGGCGTCATAAGTGAAGTAAGTGGCTGCTCCCATTGAGTTCACAGCCTATACTACTACTACTATATAATAAGAAAAATACATTTAAAAAAAAGAAATTAAGAATATACATTTTACATTACATGTTGTACTTGAATTGGTAAAAAAAAAGTTGTTAATGTACAACAACATTAAAACAGATTCGTGCTGGACAGAATATTACAACGTGGCAGATCATTTTGGTTTAATTATTGACACTACCGTTCTACACTACTGGGTCACTATCAGTCGTTTGGTATGTGTGTTATTTTTTTATTTTTCTCCCAGTGCTCCGGCCGCAGCTCCGGCTCTCACCGCCCGTGCCCACTTCCTGAATCCTGATACACCTGTTTGTCAGGTAGGAGTCAACCTCCAGTCAGAAGGAGCAGCAGCGAGTCTGAGTCATGTCAGGACTGACTATGGACTCAGCCGTACCCACGTTCTGACTTTTTTTTGTTTTCTATCGTCACGCGAGTGAGTGTTTTTCCCCACATTAAAATGCGTCGATTATGTGGAAGGATTGTTGCTGTGGACGGTGTGGCGGCGTCGTCGTCGCCGCTGCTGCTATTCTGTCTGCTCGGGTGTTTGGGTGAGTATCCAGGCCGAGGCTCGGCGTCCATGTCGCTGACAATACAAGTTTCAACAAACTGTGTGGAGTTAGTTCACGGCCAACTTCTTGTTAGTTTCAGTATACTGGCACTCACTCAGTCGTACATTTCATTCAGGTGCTCGGCGTTTTAAACTTCTCTAACCCAACCCTTCGCACGCCATTGCATGTATGCTAAGTTTTAATTTAACTTAAATGCAAATTAACGACAGGTGTGTCGTGAAATACGTCTGCGGGTCCGCAAGTGCTACATCTAACGCCATTTTAAGACGGCCCCTGTTTACGTTAACGTAACCGTGTAATAATAAAAACATAGTTAGCCTTTCAATGTGGCGTGTTTTAGATTAACTGGTGAAGCAAAAATTACATACTGTGAACGAAATATATTGTAAACATTATGAATTTGCCATGGTCTACAACAACACAAGTATTGCAAGTCATATTTTTGAATTAATTATTGAATTTTGTAGGAATAAGTCAAAATAGCTCACAGGTCACTGGGTACAGGACTTTAAGCCAGTGTTCCACTATTGCGAAGGTCGTGACAAGAACACATTTGGGTATAATTTAAGGTTTCTGATGATGTATGCTGTCATCTGTGGAACATCTAATATTTTGAATTAATAAAGCAGTTGTTTCCAATATGTTTATGTATGTTTTATTTATTTATTTAAAAAAAAAAAAAAAGCTCCTGCATCCTCTCTGCCTGGGAATGATGAGTATAAATATTTCTAATAGAGCACCATCAGTTACTGTGGTCAGCATAGACGAAATATTAAAACTAATGGACTTTTGTCAGGCATTAAAACCATAACATTCTTCATTTGTTTACCTTCCCTTGAAAGCATTTGACCAATTATGGAATTAAAAAATAAATACAATAATGGCTACCAGTGCTGGGTATATGTACTATATAGGTATGGTGGAGCAGCGCCCAACCAAATAATCTTGCTATTACTACACCCCATGTAAAATAAACACTGACTGAGTTGGGACACAGTTAAGCAACATTTGTGTGGGAGGATGAGTATCATTTGTGTGTCTGAATATGATAAATGTTTTACAATATTGTTGAGCCATTTCTGCATATTTGTATATTGAAATGCATCCAATTGTTTGGCCACAGTGATAGCAGGGCAGCACAAGTTAGTGTTGTCTCAGTTTGTTTTATTAATTAAACAAAATATCCAGACATCTTGTTATTTGAGAGAGCAGGTGTCAACATGCTGCCAACTTCCCAGTCCCACCACTAATTTCTAGATGTTCAGCATCCTTCTCGTTATTTACTTGAAAGCTTTCAACAGCTCCTTTGCTTGACTTTCGCTTGTATGATGTGATAGTCTTGTTTGTGCTGATGACTCATCTAAGGGGGTCTTGAAGATGGTTCAGTGTGATCACCTGAGACTGTGTGTGTTTTATGCTAGATAAACTTTGTCCTCACTGTTGGGGTCTTTGATGGAATCAGTGTCTAAGATTAGATATCTGCTGATTGCCACACTTATTTTGCTCCCACTTGGTGAAAATGTGGTTGGGGGTGAAGGGTTGGTTTGGTGTAATTTTGAAATGTCAAAAGATGTTTTAATTTTGGCCCAGAAAAAGCAGTGTTTAAGAGTCAGTGATGGGGTTTTAATACTCATATTCAGGGGACTCGACTAGGGGAAATGACTAATATGACTTACATATTAGCCATATTGTTGTGTTTGCTGTTATATGATAATTAGGGTTGCAATGATTAAGCGATTAGTAATTAATTACTAAATTAATCGTCAACAATCTCAAAAATTGTCGGATTGACTGTTTTTTCAGGTCATAAATGTGAATATGTTCTGTTTTCTTTGCTCCATTTTGTTTGTGGACAAAGCATGACATTCAAAAACATCATAATTTCCAGGTTTGGTAAACACCAATCAACATTTTTCAAAATTGTCTGTCATTTAAGGACCAAACAAGTACTGGATTAATCAAGGAAATAATCAACAGATTAATTGATTATGAGAATAATCGTTAGTTGCAGCCCTAATGATTAAAGCCCTAATTAAAGCCAATTTCAGCAGATACCTATTTCGTGCGGATAACATTATTCATCCTGAGCCACCAGGGTGCATTTGTGGTTTGTGGATGTAGTCTAGCAAGCTCTTAAGCATCATTTATCATTGTAGACTTCTCAGGTCCTTAGTATTCTGAAGAAATAGATATCAATGAAAAAACACCCAGCAACAAACACAGAAGCAAAATGTGTAGCTTTATCTGTAGTTCTAGGTCGTGGACAGACAGATGATTCTGTCAAACACAACAGAGAGGCTGGGGAGAACAGTTCAGTTCTTTTAGGAGGAATTTGCTGTGGTGTCACTTTTTATGTTTCCACTGTAACACTGTTTGCACATAGATTGTATCGGGTTTGCTTACAGCAGGTGAGGACACTGTCACCCACATGAATTTGTCTTCCCTTCCCTTCCCTTCACCTACATCCAAATCTGCACATATCCCCATATCATCTCTCACATTCTCTCTTCCAGTGCCTTGCCTGGTCTCCTCCATCACAGTGAGTTCACCAGCAGAACTGCATGCATCTGAAGGGGACACTGTCGAATTGTCCTGCACTTTCACTTCCACCAGTAGGCCAACCAGTAAGATGACAGTCGACTGGTCCTATAGGCCCCAGAGCGGAGGGCCACCACAGACAGTAAGTACAAATCAAGGCTGTATTATAATTTTTTTGAAGTCTCTTGTCCATTTGAAATGTAATTAATTGACTGAATGTAGATAGTTTGCAAGTTACCATTTGGTAGCAATCATGCATGGTTTTTTTTTGTTGTTGTTTTTTTTAAATCAAATGATACATTTGAAAGTGACAAAAGTTCATTCCAGGGTGTCCATGCAGTTCAACTGCAAAAAGTATGCATGAATGTATTTATTTTCCTCCCGGCGTTTGTTGAAAGCAATGATGCACAGATGTGCTCGCCGTGCAAGATCTACTCGGGGCCGTGCACATATATGTGATGTTACCCATCTAGCTAAAACTGTTTTGTATGTTAAATGTGTGTTGCCAATTACAGCTTGAAATGGCCACAAGTTCTTAAAGGTCACATAGAGTGGTCCTGTTGCACATAAATGTTAGTTATGGAGGTCTACTTACATATATTAACTTGTTTTTATGGTCAAAAACCTCCTGGTTGCTGTAAACGAGCCGATTGAAATCCTCTTTTCTGACGCTCTTCATTAGTCGCGATATTTCAGAGTGAACTTTCACCCCCAGAAGACAGAGGCTTGTGATTGGCCAGTACTATTCAGCACACCTGCTCTCAGAAGCACAGCTCCCCCCCCTGGAACGGTGGATGCACTGCTCCTCATTATCAAAACATTGTTTTAACAGTGTTTAAATATAGCTTCGTCATGACTCCCCACCGCAGTCCCTTTTATGACTTTGACCCGGAGTCAGACCCAGAGTCAGAAGACACTGTTGCTTGTGAAACACCTCCACAACGGACGTTATTCTTCTTCTGCGGTTCAATGTACGCAACCGGATGTGCCCGGACGAGTGCCCGGAGCAGGACGATCTGCTGTTCAGGAGAACTGTGTTTACGTAACTCAAAACTTCAGGGCTTCTTAAACAAGGTAATGACGCAGATACACACCAAAAAAACAGCGTCAATAGGAACTTCCGGTCAAGTTCCGCTTTAAAATATTTCTTATAAAGTCACAAAAAATGCCCCAAAGTCACTCCTTACTTTCTTAACCTGCCAGTAAATCGTCTGCATTTATGTAGCACTTTTCTAGTCTTGATGGCTGGTCAAAGCATTTCATTCATTCATTCAATCATTACACATTGCACAGTATATGCCAGCCATTTTTTCTTCTGTCAGGCATATTATAATCCCCATTCACATGCTGCTGGCACAGCTGCCAGGACTAATTCAGTCAGCTGAATATTTATAATTTAGATTTTCTGGTTACAACTCATTTGAATACATTTCCTTGTACTCTGAGGTAGAGGGAATGATATGTTGAGCTTTTTTCTAAAGTTTGCTTTAAATAATTAAGTTAAATAAATCTTATGTCCCGCCTCTCCGAAGCCTCCAAGGATTTTTTTTTCAAGGGAATCCATAAATCCTCTTTCTATTCAAAATCTCTGTTATTCAAAAGTTATTTTCGATAAATAGTGAGTTTGATAGTCATTTTAGTCAATGGCCATAAGATGGCATTGGTGTTTTTTTCCAGAAGGAAACAGAAATATGCTTCTGACCCATTGTTGTGAAGAAGTACCAAAAATACTAAAAGATATATGGTAATGATTGTTTTGAGCTGAGTTGGTTGTGGCAGTTTTATATTAAGCTTTCTGTTTCATCTCAATGTGCAGATGTAACTTTTTGTATTCTGTACAAATATGACTTGATTGGATATTTGGTTTGTTTACACTATTGACCAAGCCTCTGTTGATTTCTCTGGACTCATATATCTGTTACAAGAAATATCCCCTGAAACAAACAAAGATTAGCCTTAGTTAAAATCTAGATACTGTGTGTCCTGACAATTTTTTTTAAAATCAGCTTTGCTCGAGTACTAATCTTCCGTTTTTAACAATTTGCCTTCCAGCCTGAAGGTTGGAAGGCAAATTCCAACCTTCACAGAAGGTTCTCCAGAAAAACCCTGCTGGTCAGCTGCCTTAATATACCACTTCCTCTGTGGTGGTATCATGGTCTGGAAATACTTCCAAATGTATCCATCCCAACTCAAAGCTGCACTCAGTCATCTAACCCCACATACTCTGGGTTCAATCCCAGTGACCAATACACTAAAGATTCACCACATAATTTAAGCTGTTCCATTTGGACTTGAGGATAACCATCAAGTGTGGTTCTGTGAAATTGCATTTGGAGCATGGAAATCCATAGTGTGGTAGCTGCAACTCCATATGCCATCATCTCCTATAGGAGCACTTAGACTTAAGTGGAGGCTAATGTTTTGTGGCTGTGCTGATATGGAGTGCTGTTGGTTTAGTCATTAAGATGTTGTCTTGTGTCAGAGCATGTATGGGGAGGAGAAGAAAACGCTCTCCATGTGAGTTTGTGTATATGCTCACGTGTGCGTGAGTCAGCACATAGATGGTATTACTTCATAAAGCTGCCATAGAAAGGTGTGTCAATGGCGGAATGCCACAACATTGCCTGTATATCTGTGGACTAACAATCCAAGCTATTTTTTTCTCTTTATCAAATAAATAAAAGGTTGCCAGATTCCTGGATGGAACCAAGTTTGGAAGTTTCTAATTTCTAATTTACAAGCCTTCATTTACTTTCCATCCAATTCCATTAGCCATTTGGTCTGTTTATTGGCCTGTGTGTGCCTGGCTGTATATCACACTGGAAAAGAGACCATGAATAAGCATGTGCAATGCTCCATCAGAAAATATAATTTTGCTGCCAAAGCTTTAGTGTCAATCTGAAGTGCTGCAGTGCTTCACTGACTTGTATAATTACTTCAGTCCTGATGAGAATTCATTTTGTAAATTGGTGAAGAGAAGCTGAATGTTCAATCAAATATCAGTGGGAGCTGATAATAATTATTGGATTTTGGAAATGACTTGAAATTGAATTCTGCTGAATAAGACTAAAAAGATCCATTATGAAGACCTCAAACCTAAGTTATGTAGAGAAGTCAGTGAATGTTTTAGTTTCAAATGTTTCAGATGTGCAGTGTAGGTGACCCCAGTATAAAACAATCTTTCGTTGTCATGTTTGTTTCAAGACTTTCAGACTCTTGTGTAGTCACTAACTTCAAGCTGCTCTCATGTGAGCTGAGCACTGCCAAGTCCTCAAAGGATCAGCCGAGGATGAATAACATTGCAGGGAGATATGCCTGTTTTTATCTTTGCTAGGCTTTTAGTCAGTCAAAATGCAGAAGATAGGCACACAGCTGTAAAGATATAAAACCTTATCACTATTTGTGAAGTATTGTTCAGGTGATTCCATTGTTTGGGGATAGATTTCTTTTGCCTTAGTTTTATTGGGAGGCCACAGTTGTTATTTTTGACAAAGTCATAGCAGCCTAGACCAATCTCTGATCTTGGTCTAGGCTTCTTTCTGTGACTTTTGTTATCCTGAAACTATACATTTCATGACTGACCCACCCAAACCTGCTTTAGGGTCAGTGGTTTGAGGGTTGACCTGCGCATCACTACTGCTTGGCTCTTTTTTGCATATTCGACCTCACTTATTTTTCACATGAGCTGCACGTGTTTCACAGCATAATAGACAGTGAAATTCATCTTTTTAAGTTCAAGCATCTATACCTGTTGTGCATGTTACAAACACAAAAGGTTGTGTTTCTGTTTCAAAGTAAATGCCCTCTAGCATTGCATTTCCCTGATTCTATTCCTTTTTCTCCTACAAAACTTTATTATGATGGATGTTTAGTTTCACTCTGAACAATCATCGTATTTAGCACAAAGGAATAACAAAAACATATGTTATATGATTTTTTCCGAAGCAGAATCACACACCCTCTGTGAACAATATAGAAAACTTGGATTGTACTGTAAGTAACTGTGGTCAAGCTATTGTGTCTGACACTTGTTCTCTGTTGTCAAACTATCTGACGCTGAATTTTAATGCCCTCCTTACAAAATCTTTAAGGGTAAAATCCTGTGAACCAATGAATCACACTGATTTGTAAGGATATTGACATTTTCAAAATAAAACACAGAGAGCAAATATAAAAGTAACTGTATCCGAGTGCCTGTTTGAAAGCACATATTATTTGAATTGGAAAAAATAATGAAAATCCTTACAGCTGTAAGAGACAGAGACAACTGTATATACATTACAAGCTAAATGTCCCCAATTCACAGTTTTTAAATCTAACAAAAAAATTGCAATGAAATACAAAAAAAACATTAGAAACAGTAAAACAAAATTCCATATGTTCTGAACAAGCCTGACTAGGTTGTGCTTAGGACATCTATGACTGCTAGCAGACTGGAAATTAGACATTTAACTGTACAGTTTGAGAGAAATTTAAAGTTAAAGGTGCCACATTTGCACTTTTTAAATTGAAAAAGAATCTCAAATTTTATGAGTAATGGAAAAGACTGACTAGGTCAGGATATCTATGACTATTACCATACTGGAAATATTGTTTTGCTGTACAGTGTTGGATATAGTTTGATTTAAACATTGGCAAAATAAAAAAACTATATTTGTGCTTCTAATGAAGTATAACATTTACTTGCACCGTTTTCTTGTTTACCATCACTTACATAAGCCTGAATGTATATGGGAAATGACAAAAAGGAAGCCTGTAAAGTTGTGGCACTGGAGGCGGTGTGTTGAAAAATGTGTAATTTTGTGCAACCATTGCAAGAAGTTAGTCTGGAGCCATGTCAGCATGCAGCTACCACACATTTCACACACATCCAGTGTGGGCCCAGCTTTTGGTCTGATCTTGAAAGGATGCAAAAACATAATTTTTGAAGAAAAAATCTGATCTGATCTGCTCTGCTTTGAGAGAAGAGGTGAAAGTGAAAGTTTGTGGGTTCCCATTGCTATTTCTTGTGCTGCTCGCTCTGAGCATGTGTCATAGCAGTGATTTACCTCTACCTCCACCATCTTCACTTTTATGATGCAAACAGCCATCAAAGAGACAAGTTGTTTGACATATTTGTCTGATTTTTGTGTTGTGTTGTCTAGTCTATCTATAGAGGTAAGCAGCATTGTTTCCTGCCAGAGTTTGTTACCTTGGTTGTGTGGCGTCAGCTACTAGAGCTCTATAATGTGTGTATTTGTGACAACAGTTCCTGTCAGTAGTATAAAATGTGCCTCCTGGTGTTATTTGAACGATTTCTCTGTCCATCCTTCTCTACAAAGCGCGTTTGGCCACAGTTTCCACTTTGAAGTCCAGTAAAATATTGTTAGCTTCTCTCTTACATGTTGGAGGATAAAGTGGTAGACGATAAGTGAGTGAACTGCAGTATAATTAATTCAGCTTTGCAAGCTGTGCATATTTAGTTTTAACCTTTGATCCGTCAGACTCAAGACAGCTTTTTGAACTGAAAAGTTTACTCCTCAAACTCTTCTTTGTTTGCATCCATCTTCAGCTAGAACAGGTATGGGAGGCAGTTTTTTGTCAATGGTCATTTAAAATCAATGCAGCTGCATTAATTATGTATATTTTTTATGAAGCTTTAAATATTTTAAATAAATCACAATGAATAATGGGTTTGACAGGGCTAATAGTTACCAATGATTTCTGCACACAATGTGTACAGAACAACTTTGTAATTTACACTGCTTAAAAATTGTTATGTTTTCACTTGTTTCTTTAAACATCTTGGTTACTGATGAATAATCACATACTTGTTAAGACACAAACTTCCTTGTTTACTCTGAGGAAAAGCATCCTGAAGAAAGTACACAGTTTCCTCTTCTCCACCTACACTCCCAGCACACTAGTGTCTTTTTTGGTGAAGCTGGGTCAGCTTAACGTGGGAGTAATGAAGAGAATCAGACTGATATTATAAACTGAAATGTTGAAGTTAGTCTTCATATATGTTTATTATTATTTCCTATGCAGAGCCCTCTTCACTCTATTAAAACATAACAGAAAGAAAATGTCCCACCACCATATGTGCCACCACCAGTTGCTTTTGACACTATTTTGCTTTGACAGAAAAATGTTTCTGAGTAATTATTCTTACCTTTTCCTAAAATAAAGTATAACTATCAAAGTGGTAGATTACATGTCTGAGATAGGGGATACCATATGCTCACTATGTGGTCCTTAATCCTTATCAAGTTTTTTCACTGTGTGTAAAGGCGTTTTTACACTGTACAGTATCGCCTTACCTCGGCTCCATTACAATAGTACCTCCTCAACATGGGCGGAGTAATCACAGCACAGCTGCATGAAACTGCCGTGACTTAGTTTTATACATGACACACACAAACTAGTGACTTATAAAGCAGTTGTTTTCAATGAACTGAATCATTAGAATCAGTTTGAAAGATTTGTTCAGTACTTCCTCTATAACCGGAGCAGACTCCGATGAAATTGTACACACTTCCATGCTAAATGTTGGAGATTAACCCACGTTTTCAGGATTGTTAAGTCTTTTTAACTGATCTACAGTTCGGCATTGTTCGGTTTGATTATTGTGCCCATTTCTGTAACGGCACTCTGAACAATCAGTGCATGGCAGTCTGATGAGGACATGCATAGTATCTGCTCAGCTCGCTTGGAACCTTGCCTGAGCAGGTACTAAAAAAAGTACCAGATACCAGGTACTATCGCTAATGGAAAACCAAAATAACAATGCCGTGCCGAAGCAAGTCAAGTAGCGCCTGTGGAAACACGTCATAATAAACAAGGATATGCCAATATGATACTCAGCATGGGTGTCATGCAGCTGTAGCATTAGGTTTTTGGTCATTTCAATTTCGAGTTAAAAAAGCAAGCCCTATATTGGACACAAACAGTGGTATTAAGCAATCCGCAATAGTAGGTGTATTTTTATAGAATTAAATCAACTAAATTGAATTTGTTGAGGTACAAATAAACAAACAGAAGGCATAGATACTGGTTAAGATGGATGGCACAGTTCCTGATTTTTTTTAACAAATTCAGTTTTTCTCTTCCAGTTTTTCCACTTCTCTTCACGGGCGTTCCTCCCACCTGATGGTCAGTTTGCTGGTCGTATTCAATGGCAAGGAAGCCCTGCGCGTGGCGAAGCCTCCATTTCTCTGGTCAATGCCACACTAAACGATAATGGGACCTTTACGTGCTCAGTCAGAAACCCTCCCGATGTCCATGGGTCCCCGACTTCACACACTGTGCTGACTGTCACACCAAAAGGTAGGAAAGCACTTGTGTTATGCTAGTGCTGTCCCTTTTTATCTGGCACAGTGAGTTCTGGCTGGCCTGAATCCATACACTTTTTACTCATCAGAAGACAGAAACAGCGATACCATGGTTTTTTTGCGGTGTGAATTCTACACCATAGATGGCTAATGACACAGCGGTTTGCTCCAGTGGAGCTAGTAGCTAAAGGAGTTGGCAGATCACACACAAACATCTGTTGTCACGTGCGTGTGTACATGTGTGCGTGTGGGTTAGGGTTCGTATGGGGGGAGAAAAATATCTGAATATAAATCTAATATTCATTTGATCATTTTAATTCCTGTAGCGTCTTCAACACTGTAAGCACTCGAATGTGTGTAACGTCAGTTGTCAAATCCAGACTCTTGTGTTGTTGTTTCTCCTCTGTGCTTGTCCTGACTTCCCCCTGAGGTGTTTGGATTTTGTTTGTCCCACAGTTAATTGTGTGCTGTTTACTACATGCAGAGTTGGAGCTGAGAGGAAGCAATTTCAACCACAGCAGTCTAATCCAAACATCTCCTGTGTGTTTGTACACGCTTGTCATGATGTTAGCTCGGTTTCCTCATTCGTGTTTGCCTGTCAGTGCTGTCAGCAGACTGTTGATGGTTAAATTCAGGGGGTAATGTGTTGATACACATATGCAGTAGTTGTGATAATTAAAAATATTGAACTACTGCAAAGCAAGAAGGTTCTTTTAAACATTTTCATATTTTGGGATTTAAGAGTATTTGATTTTTTTTTTTTTTTTTTTGTCAGTGGCTTTAATTTCACTGTATTTTCATCCTACACCATTTTAAACATTGGATTATTATTTTGATGTTGCTGTCGTTTCAATTTTTATTACCTTTCACTGCCTACATTTTTTATTTTCTTATGTTTGAATAAATTCATTAATTTGTGCAGGGACAAGATAAATAGGACTCAAAAATATGTAAGTGGAGCACACACCAGCACTTCTCAAGTGAGCGTGGTTAGATCTTTTTATTTTATTTCTTGTATGCCAAGAACTTAAGAAGGCACTCTTCGCAGCCAAAACATACAGCAACATTAATTTGTCATTGTCTATTATTGTTCAAAAGCAATAAACTGGTATGTTACCGTTTACCCTGAGTGCATCACGACACGCTCATAACTCCTGTGTACACTATATGTTTTGTTCATAAATACCTATGATGTCACATATGTGCACGGTCATAAACGAGATCCCACCTTCTCTTCCACAGCCGTCGGTGTCCGCTTCTCCGATGTTGCAGTCCTCCTCTTTTTCATCCTTGTGCCTTCTGTTGTCATCACCCTCATTCTGATTGGACGGATAATCTGTCCCAAGAAAGAGCACAGCCAATCAAAGGCCTACAGATCACCCATAGAGGTCACGGAGGGGTGAGTAGATTGACTCAACTAATCACTACTGTTGGTCTTCAGGGAGCAGTGATGGTCACTGCAGGTCGTGATGGGTTATGGATGTGCGTCTAAATCACCAATTTGATAAAGATTAAACAAGAGTTTTAAGTTGAGTTAAGGGTTCATTTCAGGACGAGCTGGTCCTTCAGGAAAGTGAAAGAGAGAAGTCTAAAACCTACAGCTTCTATGAGCAGACATTACACTGGAGAAGTCATAGAGGAGCTGGTATTTGCTCTTTTGGTTTGTGTAATACATGAAAATAAAACTGGCCAGTACTATGTTGCATAACTGATATGGACATGAGTATAAATGTAATAAGAAGCAACTCTGGTTCTCTTGGGAAGTCATTATGTTACACTGAGCTGCAGCATTTTTTGATAATCGGAGCTACTTTCTCAAAACTGCAGTATTTGTTTTGCTTGTATTTGCTTTTGTTTACTATTTACACAGAATGTCATGTTACCCAGTGTTAAGACCACATAAATTACGATCGAGTGTCTTCTTCCAGCAGGAAATGTGAAAATGTGTCATGTTTCCATTTTTACATGTTTCACAGCAGATTTTTGTCTCTTTTAGTCTGTGTTATTTATATTCTGTGGAGTGTGAATGTCATTATTGTCATTACTGACCAACTTTTTTTTTTGTTAAATTCATCAGAGAGGAGTATGCTGTCAACCCCTCAGCGGCTACAGCGAAGAAGCCCACATGCTGTGACCTATATTTTATGGTACATTATGGAACATTTCATAATAGCATGTCTTACAACCCATAAATAACTTAATGAGACATGTCTGCCAGATACTTCTTACATGTTTTATATGTCCTTTATGTCTGGAAACTGGACCCGTGTTCGTGTGACTGTCTGTAACCTGACTGTCTCTTTTTTTACCCTTGTGTGTCCAGGACTCGGAGGATGAAGAAGCGTATTACAACCTAAAGAAGAAGCCTCCCATAGATGAAGGCTATGCCGAGTCTCAGTGCTAGAGAACACTGGTAGTTGGGAGATGTAACTGCCTCCCGTTTGGACCTCATTGTGCTTTTCAAAACACGTGAGGTCAAGAATGTAAATCCAAATGCTGGATTCATGTCTTCTGTGCCACAGTCAAACAGTCACCCAGTTACGTTGGTGATGGAGTTTACTTTGTTGACCCTTTTTTTGCGTGCTCCTAAATTTCTGAAGGCTTCCGATTCACCAGTTTGCAGTTTTCATACCAGTTAATACCTCAGTACCAGCAGAGGTGTCAACTCCTCAGTCTGAGAGCTTTTGGTTTTGATTGATTTGATGTTATTTGTTTTTTTGTGACTGTCCAGAATAACTGGTGGAAACCGAGCCACCACAGGCAAACACAAAGACCTCGTCCAGTCCTGGTATTAACATCTGTCCTCAAGGATCTGATCATGGCCAAAGTACAGGTCCTGAATGAGATAGCTCAGGAGCAGTCACTTTTTTTATTTTATTTACTCTAATCAGCCCTCAGACATTAATTTATTTGCAGTCACCACAACAATATTATCTCTGAACACCACATTTTTTTCTAGTAGTTACAATTTCTTTAGTGCAAGGAGATCTTTGATTCACTAAAGCTCCTCTCATCTCGCTCTCAGTCACGCACAGAAACACAAAATAATGTGCTGACAGCAGACGTCGTCTGTACAATCAGACTTGTTGAAAACATAATTTTCGTCTTGCAAACAGTCCTCACGCTGGCGTGTATTTGAATAATACGGGAGACACATCCAGGACCCAATTTAATGCCTGGTTTGTCGCACGTGTTGGTCATCACTGGTCGTGATTTGATCACTGATGTTAATCCCAGGCCTTAACAGGGCCATGCACAAAAGCACTATGTATATTTTTTTTATATCTTGGATGATTTAAAATGTTTCACTTTCTTGTTGTGAAGGAGATAGGATTTGTTTAGTCTAATTTATTGCCTGTGTAAAAGTGTGGCTGTATGAAATCTCTTTGTTGAGCTGCAGTGTATTGTTTCTGCTCTATTCTAAATATTTGGAGTAAAAAATAAATTGTTTAATGTGGAACATTAGCTTTAATCAAGTAATACTATTTATACATAAATGTACATACGGTATACTTTAAATATGTTTATTCTTATATTGCTATACCACTTCCGTAGTAGTGTGTGTGCTCCTCAGTAAACTTTGTGGATGTCTGATTATGGAGTATTTTAGATACACAGGTGGTTTGTTTTGATACATTTTTTTTAGAAACATTTTTGTACAAATAAATAGTTATTAGTAAGCAGATTATTGTGGCTTTAAGAGAAAGAACATGATTTGAAAGATGCTTCCAGTGAGTTAATATTAAGAATGTGTTAATTTGATGCATCATTGTTTAGAAAGAGATACCATTTTTTAAAGCTCATAGCAAACCACCACCATTTTCCCTCTGCTGTCTCTTTGTTTAGTCTGATGCAGTATTTATGAATGGGTGTCTTCCACTATTTATGAATGTTCTTGAATATTCCTTAAAAAAGCTCAGGCTGGAGTCGGAAGTTCCATTCGTAAATTGCGGCAGCATCTGTCTCACCTATGCAGTTGTGGGACCTGAGAGATGTATAAAAAGAAAGATAATCAAAAGCCTCTATTGAAACACACAGAAAACAATTGGTCTTCATTCTGTCTCATTTCTTTTCTGTTTCTCATTCATCTCATTCACACTCTCAAAGCTTTTAATAATTCACACACAGCTATGATGAAAACATTATCATTCCCTCTTCATCTGAACTACCATGGTAACAACCTACTGATGTCAGGCGGAAGAAATATAGTTTTTTCAGCCAATATGGATTTTCTAAATCAATGCTTTTAGGGTGGAATTATTCAGATTTTTATTGGCATAGGGTGATTGCATAAAATGTTATTACAAATAATTGATCACTGACATTGAAACATTGAAATACAAATGTATTCACAGCCTGATGGTCAGCCTGGTTATTATTTTTTATTTAGTCAAACATGGGAATATGTGGGAGCCGCAAAGCTCAGAAAATAACAAATAATGTTATCATCAGTGTCGGTGAACTGCAATTGTATGTTGAACTCCCATTTCATTGCAAATAACTGATTCTGTGCTGCCCCATGTGGCCACTTATGCAGTATAGTTCAGGATAACGTAACACTCTGTTTTCAGGTTCCTGTTAAGCAGGGAAAACTTAACAGTGACGTTATACCACAATCATATTTTGTCTTGGATCCATGAAGAATGGCAATTCAGTGAAGGTAGCTGGTGTGCTTCCTCAGCATAAAACTCAGAGGCGCTGCTTAAGGCATCATTTGGTGCTGACGTTGCTACTCCATCAACCACATGATCTTTTTCCTATGACAAAACTTCACATTGAAATACAAACGGTGATAGACGGGCGTCTACAATGTACCGTTTTCTATGCCACTTATAGGTAGCTTGAGTTTATTTGTACAAAGAATGGATTTTTGCTATTTAAGAATTTTCTTTTACACTCCACTAGCAAAGATTTCCTTGTGATATTTAGACGGTGAGAGAGTGCATTTAGTAGTGGCTTTATTGCGATGCTTCCCTCTCATTTTTTTCTCATCACATTGTTCTCATTGATTATCAACTGTTTTTTTTTCTCTCCAGCAATGCTCAATAAAATCTGCTGCTCACTGAATCACTGGCTTCCACTTTCTGCAGCTTCCTCTTTCAATTGCCCCACAGGGATTGTTGTTGCAGACTACTCTACAGGTAGCATTTATGAGTGAACAAAGCCCATGTATGGTAAGTGATAATCTTCCAATTGTTGTGCTCATCTTTTATGTTGGATTTGCAATGATGATCATAATACACAAAGCCCTGTGTTTCTTATTTATCGTCAAATCTACACATAGACCAGTTTATTCATTACAGCTGATGTGTTGAACTGGCTTTTGACTTAATATTCCTATGTAAATAGCAGCTGGATTGCATGTGATTCATACGGTCTGTGGCAGATACAGTGACCTTTCACTGTGCAAATGAGGAGCTTCATCACCACCAGTCTAAAAGCACAGGCGGCATAGTTGATGCACAATGCAGCAAACCAATACCTTGCAATGAATTCATATTCAAAGGTGAAGATTGTCGTGTAAAAATAGCACTGCAGAGAAGTTGAAGCTGCATAAAAGAAATGGATATGGTTTGACTCTGCAGCACACATTTCTTCATATGGAAGACTTTTTACTGAAATAATAATAGTTCATAAAAAATAGGACAACTAACACTGCTCCATGGGGGACCGTGCTCCAATAAATACCCTCATTAAATGACACTGTGGCTTCAAGTGTTGTGGGTAGCAATGAAATGGAAAAGTGATGACACATTGTGAACCGGGTGTCCCAATTTTACGACTCGAATCTTAATAATAAACCACATTCTAATCACAGCCAGTGTAGTAGCAGTCCACAGTGAAGTGATGCCAGAACATGCTGTACTGTGCCTTGATTGTTTTCCTCCATATTGGCAGAACTGAGTGACATTATTGATCCTGTGGTCTGTACGGCAGCATATTCAGCTGCTTAACAGGAGAATCAGATAACTGGACATGGATTAGCATACTAAGACATTGAGATAAGGGAGGCAGCGACTTTAGGCTGGGTCAGTGAGTCAATTGCCAGCCAACCCGCTGCAACTGCAGATGTATTGTTTTCAAAGAGCAGCCCACACACACATACACACAAACACACAAACACACACACACACACACATTAACTTGTCCGTGCTGCTATCACAGACTTCCATTTATTTGGACAGCCTAACCAAAGCATTATCCCTAACCTTATCTATAAGGTTGAGGTAAGGTTTGTACAGGATCAATGTTTGTGCCAGAAAAGGTCCTAAAGAGGTAATAAATACAGTGCGCACACACATATAAATGGATATACGTTGCATTCAAACAATTGTCAAACAAGTTCACACAATGCTGATCAGTTCCACACATCAATCTCTGTGTTTCTCCGTAGAGAAGATTTTTGTTTTCAGAAAACTCTGAAAGGACAAGTCTGATGTCACTGTCTGCCTCCTTGGCTTAAAAGTAGTAACCACGAGAAGTTTTTACTTAATCCTTATAGACTGTCTCTTTGTGTGTGTGTGTGTCCAAGAGATGCAGCAGAGAGTATGTCTTCCTTACAGCGGCATCTCAGTCACTAATTGCAGAAGCTCAGGTCAAGTCGTTTTTTTTTGGAACTTTTGATTCACAGTATAACTGTATCTTTAGTGTCTTTGATTCACTGCATGGCTAAATCCATGCATTGCTCCTTGTGCGTAAATCAGGGCACATGAATACTTTATTGCATTGTGCAAATTTTAATTGACACTGTCAATCATTTTCACCAATGTGTGGCAAATAACATTTGCTGACTGATTAAGTTTGCATCAAAAACACAAGTAAATAGTATAGATTACCAAGATGGATGTAAAAGAGCGTTTCATTACCTTCACCAGGGAGGTTTTGTTTTTGGCTCCTGAGTGCTTTCTCTGGATAAATTATTGGTTCATGAACTTAAGATTCTCAACTTGGGGCTTTGGTGTTTTTAATAATTGGTGTAGAGATTTGTGGACATCATAGTTTTCCAGATTTCAAAATGACATACTTAAAGTGCCTGATAATATGATGGAATAATGTGTCTGATGATCATAAACGATTAAATATTCATGTATAGGAAGCTTAAGCCATTAAATATTTCACTTGCACCGATATGAACGCTGATTAACTGGCTTATTGATTCATGATTTAGTCTTCATGCGACACATGCGATATGAAACTCAGTGTTTGAACTTTTCCACACATTTATTCACTTGTCATTCTTTTTGCGCAGATGTTCGGGAGGAGGGATCTCGGACAACTTGTGGAAATCTGTTCAGAAAAAAAGTCACTTCCCTTGAGTATAGTACTTATCTGCTAGTTATTCCAGTAGAGTGGCCCACAGGGAGCAGTAAACTGGCATCTGATGAGTATGATTGTGCGTAACTGTATAGAATTGAAGCGAGGGAGTGCTGAGAAAGATCATGCGCACTCAGCAGAACATAATGACAGAGACTGTGTCATACAGCGAGCCGTAGACCGAGATGACACATAGTGATGATGTAGTAGAGCCAAGTAATGGTGCTAGATTTTCCTGTGTGGTTGCTGTGACCACCGGGAAAGCTGTGGCTCAGCACAGGAGGTTAATGATTTCACCTCAGTGAACTGGATGTGGCATAATCCTGTAAAAGGGAAGAATAGCAGATCACAACCCCCCAGGATTCTTTTCTTTTTTTACTCATCTTCCCTCCATCCAACCTACCCTCCATTCCTATACTGGTACCCATCCCTTTCTCCAACCTCATTTTGTCTGTAGCAACTGCAGGCGCTCACCAGTGTCAGAGCGGGGGTGCGACCATACTGTGTGTGTGTGTGTGTGTGTGTGTGTGTGTGTCTGTGATAGGAAAGACAAATACAGTGTGTGGGTGTTTGGATAAGTGTGCATCTGCCTGTCTCACTATAGAGTAATGGTTATAAATGCACTTGTGGGGATAATACATGAGTTGTACCTGCCCATTAAACCAAACCTGTGCGGAAATGTGGGCACAGAGTCAAAAAAAAAAGGGGGTGGGGGGGAGGAAGAGAGAAAGATAGATGCAGTTTCCCTCTCTTGCCTGTCTGCCACACCCAGTCCTCCTGCTTCCTCCTCCCAACTTCATCCCCCTCTCCCTCTCTCTCTTACACACACACACACACACACACACACACACACACACACACACACACACACACACACACACACACACACACACACACACACACACACACACACACACACACACACACACACACACACACACACACACACACACACACACACACACACACACACACACACACACACACATGCACACAATCCTCCCTCTCTGCTCTTCTTGTCTATCTGTTGGTGTTTCCATGAGAACAGAGAGCGCTGGTATGGGGGGGTGGGCGAGCTGGTGGTGCGGGTGACGTGTCCTCAGTGCACATTGTGTGTGTGCGTGCGTGCGTGCGTGTGTGCATGTGCCTGGCGTTGATCACTGCTCTCTTTCACACGTCTCTTTCCTGGCAAGAGCTGCTCCTGGCTGTGCCAGAAAACACGCTTTCGGCGTCGCCATGTCGAATTTGCAGACGCACAGAACTGTACGGACGCACACCACACACTGGTCTGATCCATAGTAAAAACATGCAGTCTGAGACAGAGCTTGAGCTTTGAAAGACACCACCTCATGCATGTGAAAGGGGGGTGGATATGAAGAGAGAGCATTGGTGCTGTGGAGATGAACAACAGGACAATTCAAAAAGATCTATAAGGCCAAATATTTGACTTATATAGTCAGTTGTTAAGGGAGAGTCTTTTTAGGGTGGGGCCGCAGCTTTTGATGAAGCCATGCTGAAAGAGGAGGAGGAGGAGGAGGGTGAGAAGATGTAGAAGAGAGGAGTGCTGATCTAAAAGAGGTGGTGGGGTTCATAACTATGAGTAAGAATTGGAGGAGGGTGGGGGGAATAGTGTGAAGCGAAGATGGGAGGAGAGGGAGGGAGGGCTAGGGAGGGGTTTAAAGGGTGGGCTTTTAGTCATTGTCAGGCAGCCAGTAGGAGAGAGAGAGCGAGAGAGAGAGAGAGAGAGAGAGAGAGAAAGTGGTGAGTCCAAGCAGACCAAGTGTAGAACGTGTGTGTGCAAACTGGGATGAGTAAATGCGCCGAGCAGCTTAGCTGTTGATACAGCCAGAGAGAGAGGGTGTGAGAGAGAAAGAGAGAGAGAGAGTGTGTGTGTGTGTGTGAGCACGAAAGCAAGAGAGAGAGAGAGAGAGAGAGAGAGAGAGAGAGGGTGAGAGAGAAGAAGTGAAAGGGAGAAAAAGGGAAGAAAGAGGCAGAGAAGAAAAAAGGGAGGATACTACAACTACAACTATGCTGTGCTGCATAAGAAGAACCAAACCGGTAAACTGCTCTCATTTGCTTCTTCAGTCATTCTGGCCTCTTTTTTTTCTTCCTTATGATAAAATGCAGCATCTCTAATGTGAACTTTATGCCTGTTGTTTTGTCTTCATTAGAGGAAAATGTTGGTGTATTTTCCTTTGACTCAGGGCCTGGTTCGTGTGAGCAGAAGTGTATCCACACTGAGCCCAGACACGCCTAGTTAATGTGATTATCCTGCATGAATGGATGTTGCCACAATGCCTCTCAGATCTCACACTGTACTTGCAGAGAGGAGCAAGACTGTGACTTCATTTATGGGCAGATGGGCATTCCCTCGTATTGATCAAACACTCGCAAAACGTGACAGATTAATCAACGATACTTGATCGATTCTGTATCATCTTTGCTCTTCAAGCTGGAATACTCCCGCATTTATTCAGTGGTTCCTCTGAAGTTAACACATTGTACCATTATTGTGACTTAAACAAAATATGTGCTTATAACTGATGCTTTAAATGTATGTGCTATTTATTTATTTTTACTTCTGATATCTTGGGCAGAAATTGATGACACTGGAAAGTAAATTTCCACAGTGAGAAGAAAAAAGGGTGGGGTACAGATTGAGTGAGCAGCACCATCATGTCAATGGCCTCGAGGGAATATAATGGGAATAAATGAGTCTAAATGGATTATTATAGTCCTCCAGCTTAATAAGTGGATCCTGTCAATGGAGGGTATGGTGAAGTATGCACTCATTTAAAGGGTGCGAAAGGGTGGTGTTGGCTAGCTTATAATAACCCAGAGCCTATTCTCAGTGGCAGTAAAAAAAATAAAAAAAGAAGGTGTTGCATGGGCGCGGGTGGGTCTGGACAGTGGAGGAGGAGGTGAAAGGTGCTCTCTTGTAGTCCCGCACCTATCATAGTGGTTTTGTTTGTGATCAGGGACCAGTTCTTGGTAGTACCTCAAAAATAATTCTGATTTAATCTGATTTATAACAAACACTGAATTCTGATAGGACTTGCTTGCTTCTTAAATGTCATCCTGCATGAGTCATATCAGCTGTGGCAGGGAGGGAGAAACAGAGGAAGAAAAGAAAGCGAGTCTTTCATGTCGAAAGACATGCGGGGAGAGGAAAATGCAGAGAGATTGACGGGAGCGATCGAGTGGTAGGGTGGAGTGTAGTTGGTGCACATGGGGATAGATGGAGTGAGGTGTAGAGAAAAAGGGGAACCTGGTGGGCATGGAAAGAGAGGTGGAAAAAACCCACAGGGAGGGAGATCGGGGGAAGGTAGAGGGAGGCATGCATGCAGCAAAGCAAAAAAAAAAAATGCAACGACAAGAGCAAAAGTAGATGGATATTAAAAATGGAAACAAATGTGATGGTGACAGAGAGAGGGATGTCGGGTGTAGGAATTGAGCAGGTGCAAATGTGAGGCAGAATGGGGGGGGGGGGGGGGGTGGGAATGATAAAGGAATAGAAGCCGGCATGCTGCACTCTGCAACCATGTGGGTGAGGCACCGGCTTTTTCCCACAGTCGCATTAACACTGTCGCTGCTTTGAGTATCACAGGGAAAAAATATCCGCCTGACATAGAAGCACTTATCACGCTGTTCTTGCTTTTCATGAGCCTGGGCATGAATTAATCCAAACCGACTCAGTGGTCTTCATGGAAGGATGAGCAAAGAACAGGGGGGCAGTGTCTGCTTTAAAACATGGCAACGTTGCTGTGGGTGCTGCCATTGTGGTGTTAAGTGCTGAATCTGAGTAAAACAAACGGTAGCACTTCGCATTTAACTCTTCCCACTATGGCCCCAGTCTCTAGCTCTGGATTTATTTAAATTTAGTGAAAAACTCAACCCCAAGACGTTGTCAAATCCCACCCATGTCTGCTCTTTTAAAAGTGCCTCTCCACCTCATTTCCTTGTTCCCCAAAGACAAACTCCTTAATTAAGGCGCAGACTTCAAGCTTAAAGAAAAGGATCTCCTCTTCTACCATGGCTCCTCGTGCCCTCAGTGCCCTCTCCTCGGAGCCAAAGAATTAGCCACAGCCCTCATCTCTTGCTTCCTCCCCCTCCCCCTCTCTCAAAGCACCACGTCCAAACCCCAGCCTCTTTCCTCCAGCTCCTCTGCACTTCCACTTGCCTTCTCTGCTCAGCACCTTTCTTCGTCCTCATCCCATGGCCCCTATGAGATCAGCGGCAATTGCAGAGCCTTTGTTCAGCAGAGAGCCGGCGTAATCGAATTAAGGCTGCTCCAGAGGATGTAATGACGCTGGCATATGGCTGCTTATTAGGTGCTGTGGTGCATCTTTTCCCAGGCTGTCATAAAAAAAGAAGAAACAAGCACTACATCCTTTAACATTGCTCATCAATTCACTGTCAAAAGGAACAAGAGAGAGGGAGAGAGAGAGAGGGTGAATCAGTGAGAGAGCGGGGGCTGTGGCAGTCACCACCTGAGCCCTCCTCTCCTCATCTGCAGGAGATAGCTGGCTAAAAGGGTGTGGTGCTCTGCTGTGTCTGTGTGTGTGTGTGTGTGAGGAGCCAGAGAGAAGAGTGGGGAGCAGTTTGCTCAGTGAGAAGAGTGAAAAAATGACAGAAAGAGAAAGGAGATATTCCGAACATAGACAGCAGCAAGTCATTGCTGTCTGAATGATTCCTGCAGAAAGCAGACAGACACTGAAATCACGCTGGCATGTTCAGGTGAAGTGTGTGTGACACTAGCCGAGCTGATAAAATGATCCCTATGCGTACCTGCAAACTGTGACAGTAAGACACATAATAGGGTAGTTTTTCCCATTTCATTAAAATTAACCCTGTATTTTATGACTTACATTATCTTTAAAGAGACTTTTGTGAAGCAAATTCAGCTCCTGTGTCTGTTATGTTTGTGATAAAAGGGCCTCTGTAACTCCACCATTACCAATGCTAATACTACCTTTGATATTCCTTTCAGCAGCATTTGATCCAAAGCTGGAAGGAGCAGGGACGTGAAAAGGGAGTGTCCTTTTTGAAGGGATAAGTGGAATAATCATGTTTTAAAATAAAGACGTGATTATAATGCCTGCTTAATGTGTGCATTAGAGTGAGCTGTGGTTCTGTGGTCATTCAACCAGCACCATGTCTTTTCCCCCCATTCCCGAAACATGTCCCTAATGGCACTGGCAATGAGGCAGTGCGAAGGTGGTGGATTGTTGCTGTGTGTCAACATTGGGGGATGGTGTGTGTGTGTGTGTGTGTGCAGTTATGGATCTGTCGGTAAAAACCATTGACTCTGGGGTGTGGTTCTCACGACAGACGTGCCCACCCAAGGACAGAGACAGGGAGAGAGAGAGAGAGAGCGCACAGACCACTGCCG
Source organism: Microchirus variegatus (assembly GCF_963457635.1). Classification (NCBI taxonomy): domain Eukaryota; kingdom Metazoa; phylum Chordata; class Actinopteri; order Pleuronectiformes; family Soleidae; genus Microchirus; species Microchirus variegatus. The sequence continues at coordinate 21,662,794 of NC_139804.1, forward strand.
ATAGGTAAAGCCGTCAAATAATGTGCTGAGCACATTTTAGCACAGCCATTTATTACTTTTACAGGCCGGACAGACGTATTTTTGTCCTTTGGCGATTGGCACTGTAAATAACGTTACTAACTGTTAGATTCCCATCATGAAGATGGTTGTTTCTCACTTGCGTGCCCTCAGTGCCCTGTCAGTGTGTCTGACAGCAACTGTGTGTTGCTATAATGAGAATTGCATAAATGTTTCACAATCATACCAGAAAAGACCCATTATTTTGCACAAATTCCACTGTTTGCTTGCTAATAAGCACACTTTTCACTGGTTAATGGGGTGTATCTATGGCAACCAGAAAGGCCGTGTTCATCGAGGAAGCACTGCAGGCTAATTGTTATAAGTAATTTGATTACCCTGATAATGCAAATATGTTGTCTCATTGCAAATTAATCAAGGAAGCCACAGAGTCTTGGTGTGAAGGGAGCATGTCTTCTGGTGTGCTTTACCTTTGGGAGGTGCTGCTGTATTTATGAATGAAAATGTGTGCCGCACAGACAAGTAACTAAGTAGACGAGCGCCTGTAGGAGAGTATGTGACCAGAGTTCAATTAACAGTCACAGTTCTCATGGAGCCTATAATGAAAGCATCTGGTGCAATATTTCCTTTTAAACAGGATTTTTTATGCATTGCGCCACTGGTGAGTATATACTACAGCCACATTTAATCAAAGCTGTGTCATAAATCTTCCCGTACATGGTAACACATGACAGGAGTCAGATAATGATAGAGCAGCACCTTTTAAAGGGTGACGCACAGACAAATGTCAATAATTCAAATGATGATGCTACAGTTGTGGTAATCTTCCTTCCCCTTCTCCTTACACTGTTATGAGATCACTTGGCAGTCTGCTGGTATTTTATTACATTTGCACTCACACACACCCAGATTGCTAAAGTAAATGACATCCCCTTCTGTTCCAATAATGATGTCATACCCTGGCCATTCCAAACACCATCATCCATCCCTCTCTTTCACCCTGTCTGACTCACAGTTTGCAGTAATTGTATTAAGTGTTAAGTGCTTGGGTCAAAATTTTAGCAATTGTAAGCACCTATGAGATCAGAAATAATAATAAAAAAAGGCCTCAGAGACCTGCATTCTTATTCAGAGCAAAGGGTGTGCCAGTCTGTCTGCCTCCATGTCGCCGATCTGCTCTTATAGCACTGCTCCTCTTTGAGTTTATTGAGATTATATAAAAACTGTTTTTTAAGAGGAGGAGCAAGTGTAGGCAAACAATATTCCATTCCTTTCACAACCCGTGGTTTTATAGTATTTTTTTTGTATAGGTTTTAATATTGCACTGCACAAAATTGCTTCAGGAAGATGATGTATTGGATTTATACCCTGAGCCCAAGAGTCTGCTGCGAATAAAGGTGGAGGAGGTGGCTTTACCAACACAGATGCGCCGTGGCCTCGCTGCTCCAATATTGCAGTGACACACTGACCCTGAGGAGGACGTGTTGGTTTAGGGCCTCTGGCTCTTAAATCATGTCTCACGAATGTCATGTCTAGGCAACTGTCCAAGTCAAACCTCATGTTTAATACAGGAATCGGAAAACAGACACATGGATGCAGTGCATGGGCCAGTGTCTTTTTCCACTTAGATTCACTGACCTTTAACAAGATGCCACTGCACAGTGACACTAACATACACACCTATAACCCCATCAGTCCTGCACCTTACCCTTATGCTACATCACACACTCATCCTTAGCCATGCTGATTGCTCCCACTGATTTATGAGTTTCTATTGGCCTGCTCCCCCGAGGGGTCAGATGCACTGCCAATCAGGGTGACATATATTCTTTCATAGCACCAACCAGTAGACGTGATGAGTTAGCACTCTGGTTGTCAAGGTAACCTTTGATGGTTGGGAGGGGTATAGCAGTGAATGCTGAGGAGATTCTAGGCAGCTGGTTCCCTAGCAGCCAGAGATGGAGCTTTAGAATGCTACTTCACCTCAAGGACAGAGATGCACTCATTATTTTGGAGAAAGAGCCTCCGTTTTTGAACATCTATGGTTTTTTTTTCTGCTCACAGTTTTGTGGATATTCTCAGCAGAGAATGCAGCAAACACTGATGCGCAGTGGTTTCCCTTTTTAAGTGTATTCACTGAATCTGTTTCAGCAGCCTTATCAAGAGGACAATATCCACCTCATGTCTGAATGAAATAAACCACAATAACTGCCTGGAGTCATGTTGTTTGTTGTGCCACGAATCCAAGTGTTCACAATGTTCACTATCTACTATGTTCAGAGAAATCAACCCCGACACATATTCTCGTGATTCACCACGGCACTAAATCTCCCTTTTCCAGCACCCGACATGACCAAATATGGTACCTTTATTCTATTGTCAGAAGTGACTAGTTCCTGACCAAGCTGTGACACACAGAAAGACCATTTCCATTTTGCAGTTTTCACTTATTTATCATTTGGCTTACTGATGCTGAACTGCCTGCATGCTCTGGCAGTTTGTGTTTGCCTTGTGTTGCTTATTCACATTCATTTATGATGCACATTTCAATCTTTGGATTAGTTGAACCTTGGCAAGAATATATATATATATATTCTTTTTTAAATCTTAATTTGTTTGCCAATTCATTTTGAATGTACTGATTCATTTTGTTTGCCACTTTCAGTGCTCATCATTCATTCCTTTTATTTGATTTGATTTCTTTTCATTAGATTTTTATGACTCATAGCACAACCCACTATTTGATGGACAACTATGGAACCAGTAACTCAAGGTAATATCACGGAACCCCTTTAAATATTACATGTTTTGACCTTTTCCTCCTACTCTTGCTCCTTTTCCAGTCCTACACTTCTATTTAATTCCCCAAAAATCCTGAAACCCTAACCCAATTTTTCCAGCCTATGATTCTCCAGTGAAACCCCAACTCACAAGTTAACTAACGAATACCTCTCATAGCACATTCTTTTGTCACTTTCCATCTTCTGACTTTTCACTCATGCATCTTTGGTGGAATTGTACACTCCAAAAATAAAATTAAAGTTTGATCACTTGAATATGTGTTATTATCATCCCCAAGCTACCGAGCTACGTGCCACAAGTAGTTTTTATGTTATGTTATGTATGTATGTTTTTTATGGGGCAGCCCATGGTCAAGATTAAAGGATTACCAGGATTACATACCATTGCTCCCTGGGCGCAGATCAGTGCTGCCCACTGCTCCTACACTACTGTGTGTAAAATAAGTTAAATGCAGAGGTCAAATTCACTATCACTAATTGGCGTGTGTGCAAAAATAACTTATTGTAATTCTAAAAAGAAATATCAAAAATAGCGAGAGTTCTACAGTTTCTTGTGCTGGTTTCCACTGGATCTGCACATTAGCTGATAATTAATTAACAACTGTATTTTCTTTTGTCTGCCAGGTGGAGAAAAATGAGGATGTGGACCAAAAGATTGAACAGGATGGCACCACTAACAAACCTGAAGACAAGGCCCACAAGGCTGCCACCAAAATACAGGCCAGCTTCCGCGGACACATAACTCGGAAAAAGATGAAAGGTGGAGAGGAAGACAAGGACGAAGACAGTCCTGCGGCTGCAGAGGACACGACAGAGGGAGGAGAGAAGGTAAACGGAGAAGAGACACCTGCAATCGAAGAGGAAGCTGCAGGAGAAGAGGCCAAGAAGGAGGAGGAGACAAACCAAACCAAAAGCCCAGTGGCAGAAAAGCCGGCTAATTCTCCAGCAGCTGCCGTCGCTGCGTCTCCTGTAGCGGCTGCCCCAGCTGCTACTTCTCCTGCGGCTGCCACGGCGTCTCCTGAGCCCCAGAAAGAGGAGCCAAAGGCTGAGGAGAAAGCTGAGGAGAAGCCCAAAGAAGTGGAGGCCCCAGCGGTGGCAGCCAAGAGTCCCACGACAGCCACAGCTGAGGAGAAGAAGGAGGAGGAGAAGAGTGAAGAGAAAAAGGAGGAGGCCAGACAAGCCGACGTGCCTGCTGCTGTCAGCTCGACAGCCGAGAAGGAGGAGCCTAACCAAACAAATGATAAACAAGGTATGCAGGATATACTTAAAATTCCTGTATGATTTAATAAAAAAAATCCCTACCTGCAGACTAACAGTTTACCAATAAAATAAGCTCAATTGGAAAGACAGAACAGGATAGAACCAGATACTGCTGCCCGTATTTGCAATAACATTTTATCCAGAGATAAAAAAAAATATTCTCGACACTCTCACCAATCAAGAAGCAATTTACTCCGTGTAAAAATCTTATAAACATCAATACGTGCGTTATCCTGTAGCCTGCTTGGCAGGCATCACAGGAAATAACTGCGTGTTGGGTCTTTGGGATTTAACGCTCTTTGGCAGCGCTCCACCATTCACAGGTTAATGCAGAGGTACAGCTCAATATTTGATTAGACAGACAGTTGACTCTCGGTCTGTGCAAGATGGGGGAACAGTATATTGATGAGGTGTGTAGACGGAAAGCATCGGTGCTCAAGCGACTCCAGTTCAGGGAATTAGCACAACTTCCTGTGCTTCTCTGAAGGGTTCACAAGATTTGTGAAGTGCTTCAATCATTTACTGGAAAGACAACACCGACACTGGTGGATTGATGACCGCCTCAAACCTGTGGTACACGCGTCACAGTCAAAACATTGATGACAACCTGATAGATTTCGCGGCAATCCATCATAAAATGTCCTATTACAGCAGAACGTACACTCCCATAAAAAGAACGAAGGTCATGAAATTATATGGGGATGCTGACAAAATGAACTTCCACAACATACACTTGACATTAACCCATATATCTGGTCCAAGGACTCTCCGGCTGGGTCAGACAAGTAGTTAATGGAGCATGCTCAGTCTGCATTAGGTGGAGAACAAGCAAACACACACAGCTGTTCTTCTGAGGACACTGTTCCATTCATTTGAACAGCCTTAACAAAGCATTATCCCTTACCTTAACAATTACCAGTTCATATCTAACTGTAATAAACCTTCACCTTAACTTAACCACAGTTAAAATATTAGCCCACAACTTAACCAGTTCCATTCCTCATTAGTACCTGGTTTTGGTCTCCATGGGAACCACTGGTCCTGGCAAGGTCGGTGTTTATTCCACACACACACACACACACACACACACACACACACACACACACACACACACACACACACACACACACACACACACACACACACACACACACACACACACACACGGACACAGAACTACATGGAAACTAGGTCACCTAGACATCGCTCTCTTCCCTGTTGTCATAGTTACCACCTCCATGGGATAGTTGGCCTGCATGGAACAAAGCAGGGATAACAGGTGCTCTGATTTAAATGAATGATTAATGATCCTTACCGGTCACAAGCCGCACCAGAGAAGCCTGTCACAAACAAACAGCACTTGACAAAGAGCCGCACAATAACAAACCACTGCTGGCCATAATCTGCTTTACTAACAGAGCGGACTCGGAGAGCAAATGAATATTTATAACAAAGTCACTTGGCCAGGATTTGTCAGCACACAGACTGTGTTACATGCAAGGACGCCAGGTACTCTGATCTGTCTGAATAATTTACGATGTAGTCTGCCTTTGATCCAGATTCTCCATTAAGGATATTCGGCTTTACTGGCCCAACTTAGTTACATCTAACCAAGTTGCTGGCTGTATATCTGACAGCATAATGAATTATATAGCACTGTATATTCACACAAAAGGAAAGCAATGAATTAAATTAAATATATTTTTCTTTTTTTTTTAACCCCACCACCCACCTATTTCCAGTTGACATTCTCTGAGTCAGATTTTAATTAAACGGAAGAATTGCAACCATACGTTTGGGATCACACCCCTAAGTTCATAATTGTATTTTTCAAAGTGCATGTCAATTTTTCAAGGACAAGTCATGCAAACAGTGACTAATAAAATTACTTTTTACTTTCTTCCAACAAAAGACAACCAATCCTCTTGCTTTTAGTAGACATAAGTCTGCGTTTATTTTCTTCTTGCTGTTTAAAATGCAACCCACTGAGTATGAAGTAAGAATATAACGTTTAGAGCATCACGGGACTGGCATGCGGTGAATCATGGAAACATAATTGATCCCGTCACTTTCAATCAAAATTTCAATCAAATCAATTACATTTGTATAATCCAATTCCTACTATGTACATAATGCGTCATCCTCGTTTTGGGTAAGACACATATCTCCATTTCTTATTTGATAACGCACCAGCAAAACTAAACCTGCATTTTAAAGTAATATCTCTGTGGTAAAAATAAATGGGATGGCACTTTGTGTCAGAAAGCAGGTATTTACAGGCGCAGCATTGCACACTGGGTGAAATCATATTTGCATCTCGCAGGTCAGTGACTGTTGAGAAGGACATTCACAAGTCTGTCAAAACAGCTAACAAGCTAATTACCTCTTACCTGCTATGACTCATGCTGTCTTGAGTCACACATGATTACACACAAACTCAGGCTTGTGCGCGCACACACACACACATACGCACACTTAACACAAGCAATAACACTGACATGATCGCCCCATTTCTTTCTTTCTCTGCCTACCCCCCCCCCCCCTCTCTCTCTCTCTCTCTCTCTCCCCCTCTCTCTCTCACACACATGCTCCATCACCCCAATCTCCAGTGCAATGATGTCATTCTTTCATGACTCCTCTATCTATTAAAAGAGTATGAGATCACCGAGGTATGACATCACTGCTCTCAGGGTACTTGAATAATGGATTTTGCTCAGACACAATAAAATGGATGACTGATCGTATGATTAGTCTTATCCACAATTAAAAAAAAAGTAAATTAAAAGTAAAAGTAAAAGTAAATGTTTTAACTTGTAGACTATAGCAAAACTAACAGCAAAATAACAAGTTGTATATGATTTATAAAGAATAGAATAATACGTGAATGTGTGTGGTGTATCATAGATTGCTATTAGTATTACAATTCAGAAAACTGTGGCCATCCGTTGTGACAGGCAGAGATGCTGCTGTTAACATCTTGATGTCAGTTAAAGTGTTTCATGGCTCCATTAGGAGCACTCTCTTCCTGTATTATTTACACTCCCAATTTCAGATATTTTGTCGCGTCTTCTGAACGACACTGCCCTCAGCGTTACCTTGCGTGAACGACATGGAATCATGTTATGTCAAATTCTTTTTTAACCCGTTCTTCTCTCAAACCCGCCTTTTATCCATCATATATCCTTCTTCTCAACCACTCACAGATGCTGCAGAGGAATCTAAGGCAGAGGAGGCCACCCCAGCAGCAGATGCAGCAGCGGAGGCCACCGAGTCCAAGAATGACTAAGGCAAAGTCAAATGCAAAGAAAGCAGAATTACGAATGAAGAATAACATAAAAACAAAAATCTAAAAAGGTTGCCCTTTGCCTTCCCAATGAGAAGGCACTCCGTTTCTATTTGTTTGTCATTTTTTGTGTGGCAATGATTTTCTCATGTTGGGGGGAGTTTCCAGCGTGATGTTTTTTGGCTCAAGCTAATACTTTGAGGAAGTGGTGATGATGATGATGATGTTGTAGTTGATGATTATGGAAATATGATTGTTACTCTGATTATGATGATGATGATGATGGCGATGATGGAGATGATGGGGAGGAGGATTTGATTTGCTTCATCTTCACTATTTAATGTAAATGAAATATCTGTGGAACGACCGCTTCCAACTGGAGGTTCACACATTTAAAATGCATTGACAATGCGCCACATTTGATTTGCATTGCAATGCACTTTATTAGTCACATTTAAGTATAATCCGTTTCGCAAAGATGCACACAAACTGGTTTCAAAAACTGCAATCCTAGTTTTCGACACGGCACAAGTGTACTGAGAACACAGCAAAAGTAGATAAAGTATGTGACACACTGGATGGAAAATAGAATGTATAGTTAAATGTGTGACATCTCCACTTGGACGACTTTGTCCTGATTCCAAAAAAAACCACACATACGACAAGAATGTCACTCTCTCTCTGTTCTGCTTGAGTCATTCAAGCTTGGTTTACACCCCTTTTACATACTCACATTTATAATAAAGGACCTGTTGCCATTTGAATGACATGATCATACAATAAACTATAGAAATCTGCTATAGTATTGATGTAACTGGCTCTTACATGACAATTTGTGTTCTGCCAGCCAACTGTGAGAACAGTAGCATGAACCATCGAACCAGATGCATGATGGGAACTCTCCCTCTGAGAGGAACTTTTTCGCAGTCACAAAAACTTAAGAGGTGTGGCGGCTTCTTTTTGATGTCTTTGGTGTTGTTATGACAGTTTATATGAATTGGAAAATTACTCTTGCACTGATGTTACAAGAAAAAAAGTTTAAAAAAAGAAAAATCTTAACAAACGAGCATACACAAAAAAAATACTTTTCCTATGTTCCAGTGAGTGCAATGTCCAGTTTCAACCTTATCAAGGAGTTCAAACTTGTGAGAAAAACATATGAAAAAAATAAAAATGGTTTCAATGTCTGTTTTCAAAATAAAGCAAATGTGCCAATTACCACCATAAACTGTGGAGTTTATTTAGAATAACTGTTTGATATAACTCATTACACGTCGATCAATGACTTGAACATACAGTATTCAATTCTCAACCCCTCAATTTTTCATACATAAACATTTTGATAGAAAACGTTAGGTGCAGTGCACAAGAAGATTATTGTTTCAATTTTCACTATGAGTGCTATTCAAATTAATAGTTCGGAACACATGCTTTTAAATCTAATCTAGTGCTGAATTAACATTATACAGCTGGTGTGAGGGGAAAGTTATCTTAGTTATCTTATACTATGTCATCCAAAATCATCCAAAAACATAATTGTATGGTTTGTCATCCAAAATTACACCAATTGTACAATATGTCATCAAAATCATCAAAAAAGTCATAGTATAGTATGTCATCCAAAAAGTCTTCAAAATGTCATATGTCGTCCAAAATTTGACAAAAAGCCCTACTTTTTAGTATGTTGACCAAAATTTGACAAAAAAGTCATAGTATATTTTGTCGCCCAAAATGACCCAAAAAAGTCATAGTATAGTAGGTTGTCCAAAATCATCCAAAAACATCATAGTATGTCGTCCAAAATGACACCATTACTTAATTGTACAATATGTTATCAAAATCACCAAAAAGTCATAGTATAGTATGTCATTCAAAAAGTCATCAAAATATCATATGTCGTCCAAAATTTGACAAAAAAGTCATAGTATTTTTTCTCGTCCAAAATCATCCAAAAACATCATAGTATAGTATGTCGTCCAAAATGACACCAATACTTAATTGTACAATATGTCATCAAAATCACCAAAAAAGTCATAGTATAGTATGTCATCCAAAAAGTCATCAAAATGTCATATGTCGTCCAAAATTTGACAAAAAAGTCATACTTTTTAGTATGTTGACCAAAATTTGACAAAAAAGTCATAGGTTAGTACATCGTCCAAAGTTTGAGAAAAAAAAAGTCATACTTTAGCATGTCATCCAAAATTTGACAAAGAAGTCATAGTATATTTTGTCGTCCAAAATGACACCAATACTTCATGGTACAGTGTGTCATCAAAATCACCCACAAAAGTCATAGTATAGTATGTCATCCAAAAAGTCATCAAAATGTCATATGTCGTCCAAAATTTATTTGACAAAAAGTCATAGGTTAGTACGTCGTCCAAAGTTTGACAAAAAAGTCATACTTTAGTATGTCGTCCAAAATTTGATAAAAAGTCATAGTATATTTTGTCGTCCAAAATGACCCAAAAACATAATAGTATAGTACGTCGTCCAAAGTTTGACAAAAAAAGTCATACTTTAGTATGTCGTCCAAAATTTGACAAAAACGTCATAGTGTATTTTGTTGTCCAAAATGACCCAAAAAAGTCATTGTATAGTAAGTCATCCAAAATCATCCAAAAACATCATAGTATAGTATGTCGTCCAAAATGACACCAATACTTAATTGTACAATATGTCATCAAAATCATCCAAAAACATCATAGTATAGTTTGTCGTCCAAAATGACACCAATACTTAATTGTACAATATGTCATCAAAATCATCCAAAAACATCATAGTATAGTATGTCGTCCAAAATGACACCAATACTTAATTGTACAATATGTCATCAAAATCATTCAAAAAGTCATAGTATATTTTGTCGTCCAAAATGACCCAAAAACATCATAGTATAGTAGGTTGTCCAAAATCATCCAAAAACATCATAGTATGTCGTCCAAAATGACACCAATACAATTGTACAATATGTCATCAAAATCACCAAAAAAGTCATAGTATAGTATATCATCCAAAAAGACATCAAAATGTCATATGTCGTCCAAAATTTGACAAAAAAGTCATAGGTTAGTACGTCGTCCAAAATTTGACAAAAAAGTCATAGTATATATTGTCGTCCAAAATTACCCAAAAAAGTCATAGTATAGTAAGTCGTCCAAAATCATCCAAAAACATCATAATATAGTATGTCGTCCAAGATGACACCAATACTTAATTGTACAATATGTCATCAAAATCACCAAAAAAGTCATAGTATAGTATGTCATCCAAAAAGTCATCAAAATGTCATATGTCGTCCAAAATTTATTTGACAAAAAGTCATAGGTTAGTACGTCGTCCAAAGTTTGACAAAAAAGTCATACTTAAGTATGTCGTCCAAAATTTGATAAAAAGTCATAGTAGGTTGTCCAAAATCATCCAAAAACATCATAGTATAGTACGTCGTCCAAAGTTTGACAAAAAAAGTCATACTTTAGTATGTCGTCCAAAATTTGACAAAAACGTCATAGTGTATTTTGTTGTCCAAAATGACCCAAAAGAATCATAGTATAGTAAGTCATTCAAAATCATCCAAAAACATCATAGTATAGTATGTCGTCCAAAATGACACCAATACTTAATTGTACAATATGTCATCAAAATCATCCAAAAACATCATAGTATAATATGTCGTCCAAAATTTATTTGACAAAAAGTCATAGGTTAGTACGTCGTCCAAAGTTTGACAAAAAAGTCATACTTTAGTATGTCGTCCAAAATTTGATAAAAAGTCATAGTATATTTTGTCGTCCAAAATGACCCAAAAACATCATAGTATAGTACGTCGTCCAAAGTTTGACAAAAAAAGTCATACTTTAGTATGTCGTCCAAAATTTGATAAAAAGTCATAGTAGGTTGTTCAAAATCATCCAAAAACATCACAGTATAGTACGTCGTCCAAAGTTTGACAAAAAAAGTCATACTTTAGTATGTCGTCCAAAATTTGACAAAAACGTCATAGTGTATTTTGTTGTCCAAAATGACCCAAAAAAGTCATAGTATAGTAAGTCGTCCAAAATTACCCAAAAAGTCATAGTACAGTAAGTTGTCCAAAATTACCCAAAAAAGTCATAGTATAGTAAGTTGTCCAAAATTACCCAAAAAAGTCATAGTATAGTATGTCGTCCAAAATGACACCAATACTTAATTGTACAATATGTCATCAAAATCACCAAAAAAGTAATAGTATAGTATGTCATCCAAGAAGTCATCAAAATGTCATATGTTGTCCAAAATTTGACAAAAAAGTCATACTTTTTAGTATGTTGACCAAAATTTGACAAAAAAGTCATAGGTTAGTACGTCGTCCAAAGTTTGAGGAAAAAAAAGTCATACTTTAGCATGTCGTCCAAAATTTGACAAAAAAGTCATAGTATATTTTGTCGTCCAAATTTACCCAAAGAAGTCATAGTATAGGATGACGTCCAAAATGACACCAATACTTGATCGTACAGTATGTCATCAAAATCACCCAAAAACGTCATAGTATAGTATGTCATCCAAAAAGTCATCAAAATGTCATACGTATGTCATTCAAAATTTGAAAAAAAAGTCATACTTTAGTATGTTGTCCAAAATTTGACAAATAAGTCATAGGTTGGTATGTTGTCCAAAATTTGCCAAAAAGTCATAGTATATTTTGTGGTCCAAAATAACACCAATACTTCATGGTACAGTGTGTCATCAAAATCACCCAAAAACGTCATAGTCTAGTATCTCGTCCATAATCACCAAAAACATCATTGTGTTGTTTGTCATCCAAAATGACACCAATACGTGATAGTATAGTATCTCGTCCAAAATCACCCAAAAAAGTCATAGTATAGTATGTCATCCAAAAAGTCATCAAAATGTCATATGTCGTCCAAAATTTGACAAAAAAGTCATACTTTTTAGTATGTTGACAAAGATTTGACAAAAAAGTCATAGGTTAGTACATCGTCCAAAGTTTGAGAAAAAAAAGGCATACTTTAGCATGTCGTCCAAAATTTGACAAAAAAGTCATAGTATATTTTGTCGTCCAAAATGACACCAATATGTCATCCAAAAAGTCATCAAAATGTCATACGTATGTCGTTCAAAATTTGACAAAAAAGTCATACTTTAGTATGTTGTCCAAAATGTGACAAATAAGTCATAGGTTGGTATGTCGTCCAAAATTTGCCAAAAAAGTCATAGAATATTTTGTCATCCAAAATGACACCAATACTTCATCGTACAGTGTGTCATCAAAATCACCCAAAAACGTCATAGTCTAGTATCTCGTCCAAAATCACCCAAAAAGTCATCCAAAAAGTCATCAAAATGTGATACTTTATTGTGTTGATCAAAAGGTGACAAAAAAGTCTTCGGTTAGTATGTTGTCCAACATTTGACAAAAAAGTCATGTCATCCAAAATCATCCAAAAACATCATAGTATAGTATGTCTTCCAAAATGACACAAATACTTAATTGCACAACATGTCATCAAAATCACCGACCAAAAAAGTCAGAGTATAGTATGTCATAGAAAAAGTAATCAAAATGTCATACTTTAGTACAGTGGTCTCAAACTCAAATGCACATCTATTGTGGTCAAGAGGGGGCTGGCCTAAGTGGGAAATAAGTGGGAAAAAAACAACTGTTTACAATATTGCATCATGATATCACATGTATACTTTATAATACTATTTATAAAGCCAAATTAATGTATAATAAAAATAATTAAAAAAACAGACATTTATTTTATGTTACACATATAATAGTGTGGACAACTGCAATCAAAATTTGTGCCAGGAGCCGTTTTGGCCACTGCCATTCGCTAAAAAGCGTATTAATATATGTAATTGAATGTTATATAATGATACATTTAATAATGGGATAATTATGACCAAATGTCTTATTATTACTGTTATAAAAACATTGCTAGCAAATATTATTATATTATATTATATCACCTCGCTGGCAGCTGTGCCTCAGCTACACACTGTGTTTAAAAGACGGTGAGGTCGTGGGCCATGTTTTCATTATAACATGATATTAAGTGGGGCAGCCAGTTAGAGACCCCTGCTTTAGTATGTTGTCCAAAATTTGACAAAAAAAGTCATACTTTAGTATGTCGTCCAAAATCACTCAACAACATCATAGTTTAGTATGTTGTCCAAAAAGTCACCAAAATTGTCGTAGTCTCATTGTTTTGTTCCTAATAAAGTGATCAGCTTCATTGTAGTGTACCTAATTGACCAGGTGGTGGAGTATATTACATAGTGATCAGTGATGCTCTTTGGTGGCCTGCTGCCTCAGTTCTCAAACAAAGGTTTTATGACGATTTGATTATTTAGTGAGTCCACCAAAGATGGAGTTTCCTGGAGTCAGAGATGAGTTAAGTTGAAAAGCTTTATTAGAAGCAACTCAGATCTGAGGAGAACTGAGACAATGCGGAACATAAAACAAGTATGTTAACAGTCACCTGTGAGTCCCAGAGTTAGGATATTTAAAGGTGCTTTCTCTGCCGAGGAGCTGACCTTGGGGAGGACTGCACAGTAGCGTCATCAGTCTTCTGCCCCATTCTGGTCAGGCTCAGCCAAAATATGAAGCGACGAATTTTGTAGACAACAGACTGGAGCCAGTGCTGCACCGAGGTCACTGTGATTACAACAGTTGTGGTACGCAACGTTCTGAATTGTTTAGGCTTGTGCTTAGGAATGGGAGCTGATAACTTTAGAGAAGGCCGAATAATGCTTTTCCCTTTCACTGTGTACAAAAAAACCCCAGAACAAAATAGTAAAGCGCATTAGTATTTCTCTATTAAGACGTCAAATTATAGTTATTTACTTTTTATTTACTTTTTATTTACTTCCTGAACATAAAAATGTAGGTTGAATACTTTGCTTGATTCATTTCTGACATCTCAGAGAAGAAGCCCAGTGAGCCGAATTTGGGTATAAAAAGGTGAATTCCGTTTGTTATTTGCCAAAGAAATAACTATAATGTTTTTAGTTTTAAAAGCATTTTTGAAAGATTCCTAAAATATTTATGTTTTCTTGTTTTTATGACAGGTGGTGTCATACATTTGTTAAGCGCTGTGTAGTTACTTGAAACCATATGAAAAGTCATACACACCATTCCTGGTCAAAAAGCACGTTTTGAGGTCAGAAAGTCATAGGATTTTTATTGTTGCTTGCTTTGCATTTCCAACTTAGCCACGAATTGCAACCTCGAGGTGAACATAAATACCAGCCTCAGTTCTGTCAAAAGTTGTATATGACCTTAACAGTAATGAGCTGCTCTGCTAAATGGACTGAGATCCAGTTTTTGATGTTTCTTTTATAATCCTCGCCCTCTCTGCAAAGTTCTCTGTCCTTATACTTATACTTGTCTGAAAATTGGAAACAAAAAGCTCACTGTTTTAAGGAGCATTTTCCCCACTGTTGTGTCCCAGTGTACTCATCGGCTTTTCTCACCAACAGCTGTTGCGGGAAATCGGGAATATTTCTCTTTTGTTTAACTCGCCTGGATTTCCCCAGCTGTCGAAGCAATTAGAGCAACACATTGTGCAATAGCCAGCTTGTTTTTCTCGTCTTATTTTAGTCACAATTACATTTCTCCGCCTCTCCTCAGAGTGGCTGAGATTGATGGAGAACAGTGTCCTCTCATCCAAACGCAACTGAGTGGGGGCATAACTTGGTTTGTAGTGACACCCAGTGGAGAGTGGCGTTACTGCAGTGATCCTGATGGATGCAGCATGCTGCAGTGATGAGACTTACCTTTCACATTGAGCTGTATCTCACTTGCAATTCTCACACTTTTCATGGACAAAAACGTCTTCCAGAGAAAACGTAACAATACACATATTATTTTTATTTGCATGATACATGGTGATAAACATAACAGCGCCATTAAATGTCTCTGTGTTCCAAGCGATCAAAGGAAAAAGAAAAGAGCTTTACTGTCGCCAACATCTTCAGTCACATTCAAATGCAGAACACTGAATTCAAACAACTTTATTTTGTGTTATGAGCATTTTCTCATATACCTTTATTACATATATATATATATATATATTTTTTTTTTAAGAAACTCACTGCAATTACCTTATGACATGATAAAGTAAAGTAAAATAGAAAACAACAACGGGACACTGTGCTGTGTCATAGTCCATGATTCAATCTTAATTTCCCATGACAGAGGGAAGTACAAACATGATAGTTACAGCTGCAGTTTAAATCTTTAAATGCTGAGTTTGTAGAAACACAATCTTATGGATCTTCTGACTTTACAACATTCCACTGTAGAAACATCATACTGTATATATACACACACAATGGCAGAAAAGAAGAATCTAAACTTAAAAAAATAAGAGGGTTACCACAGTAACCACACCTCAAAGGAAAGTAAATATTTAACCGTATAGGAATCCATTATGCCCCGTGTATGTATGTATGTATGTATGTAACTTCTCAGGTATAGGTTAATAATAATAGTGATAATAATAATACTGAAAAAAATAAATGACAAGCACACACACACACACACATAAGCCAGTTTTGTACACTAAAGCAGTGATGTTTTGAGGCAATGGTCAATAGTAAACTAAAAAGCTGTATCTACAGTTTTCAGTAGATATCCCCGATCTGTCTACAGAGGGTTGGTGCAGTGTCCATAGGCTGGGTTTTGGTTTCTATGAGCAATGCAAACACTATTTTTTTCAGTAATTTCTGTTTTTATTAATGAGATAGATCTCCATGGCTTTTATTATATAAGTGTTTTTCCTACATTAGTCAGTGCTTATCTGCTGTTTTTCTACCTTCATGGTCACATGGACATGGTAAGGTCCGCCTCATATGAAAATCACCAAACAAATGGATGACCAATAGCTGTCCACTGAAAATATCACCTCACGCAATTTGGCCTTGATGCGCTGAACTGTGCTTCATGCGTTCCAAGCAGGTCAAATTAAATTCTGAGCACAACTTGACACTATCTGACTTTAGTCGTCTTGAAGCACATTTTTAGTTTGTCTGAGAATCTGCCCAAGGCCAGCCTTGCTCTGCCCTGAGGTGTTCTTCGTTCATTTATTGTTTTTTTTTTTTCATTTTAATTTTCTATGGGACACAAATTGTGACGGACAAACTTGGCAGAAAAGAAATGCGGCACAGAATGCTCTCATGCAAAACCAATCGGCAACAGTTTCTAGATCGTTCATGTCATTTTACAGCCAGGTAGCTGTTGCTGATAAACTAGCATTCTCAAGTATGGGAAAGCCAATGGATAGGAAAAAAAAGTGGTAAGAGAACCTGCACAAATACCCACATAGTACAAAAACATCAGGAGTCAAGTTAATCCATGTTAAAGTAGATGCACCAGAGTTGCTTATTCAGTTATAAAAGAATGAAATGAATGCAAAGCATGTGTATGACCGTCGTCAACAAGCATAAAAGAACAAGTCGCTTTCATTTGTCGTGACCGAAAGAAAAAGTTTGAACTGCTATGGGCAACACCACAAAGTCACATAGCATTTACAAAGAAAACACTGGGAACAAATCTTTTAATGTATGATAACAAGGATGACATTAATTACACGCGTGTAATTTTACAGTACTAGTACAATCTCGGTTTGGTTGTTTGGGAGAGCAGAGACTTGAATACACACACATCCGGTCATGGAGCTGAGCTGGGCGCTGCAGTCCGTTTGCTATGAGTCGCCTTGGAGTGCGTCAGTCAGAATAAATGGTGACGCAAGAAGGCAGCTAATAGTTTAGTGCGCATTTTCAGCAATTCTCACCACAACAGCACTGATTTGTTGAGTTGTTATCTAAAAGAACTGCAGTGTTTGAAAGATTCTCCCTTTACAGAATATTGACCCAGTATTTATCTGTAGGTAATGAAATAAATTCCAATATTTTGGCAAAAGTGTGAGGGGACAAGTGGTGTTAATATATGGTACATATTTATTAGAGAAGCCCATCAGCACAGTGGCCTTCAGTTTGTTTCCTTTGTTGCTTCCATATTACATGTTGGTACATGAACAAGCATTACAGGATAAACATTGTATTTCACTCTCTACAATATCCTGTAAGCCAATTCTTATATCATCTCAACTGTACCAAACTATTTTCTGTTTGAAATATTTCCCCCAAACATCATTGAATAATGGGCTTCGGGTTGCATGACAGGACAGGGTTGCCAGTTCAAGTGATCTAGAAAGTAATACCCTACTCAGAAACATGGTACAACATGGTCTCAGGACATTGGATTCAAGTATATTTACACACACACGCACACACACAACTAAAATGAATGAGGTAAAGCCTGAAGAAAATAACCTCAATATCAATATATTATGAATTTGTCTGTACCAGTTCATATTAAAACACACATACGTCTTTGAAAGAGGAAAACAACTAAAAAGTAAGTCATTCATTGGTGTCATACTTTTTTCTGTTTTTTTTTTTTTTTTTAAATCCAAATTCCAGCAGTATAGAAGAATCATCCTATAAGTCATGGAGTAAAAGCAAACACTGCGTGTGGCGCAGTACAGCATGCTGTACGTAGCCGAACACGGTGCCGCCTGCCGTGGAGCGGCGACAAGCTGCACAGTATGGTTGGTTGATCTTCAAACAAGCAAACACACACTGCAACGATCTCCTCTGTTTGCTGTTGTTACAGTGACAGAGCAAGTTGCCTTATCATAGAGAAATACAAAAAATGTACTATGTACAGTATGTGTCATTATAATCTACTCCTTTTCTTTGAAGTGAGAGTGCAGCTGCAGAACAAATATACGGAATTCTGTCGGGATAAAAGGTGAGTGAATCTCTGAATGAGGGTGTAGAAGAAAAACGAAAAGCAATTTTGTTCAGGTTTGCACTCCACATGTTAAACTATAGAATCACGTCAATTCTCTTCACTGCATCCTCAATTACGGGGCTGGATGACAACAACTGTAAGTGACTGCTGCACCTTGAACCAATGCCTCTAATGCTTCACGAGAGAAGTTGTGTTTATACAGACTTTAATATCAAGCTTTAATCACTGTACAGAAACATCTGTATACTCCCTTTGATTTCTGTGTGTGCTAGTTTCAAATTTACAGTATATGAATATTTGGCAGAAACTTTGCATGTTGCACATTAATGCACTGGTCAAACACTCAATCAAATCTACAATTCAACTTAAAACAAAGGGAATAATACGAGGAAATATACCTTATGTCTTCAGTACTTCTAGCAACACATGATTGTTGGCATCCCTGTGAGCAGAGTGCCTTTACTTTCATTCCCATCAAGACAAAAATACATCAAATCCCAAACCCGATCCAGACCCCAAAGACAAGATTTAGCAGAAACAAAGAAGTGCATATGGATTAAAAAGAGCAATGCATTTCTTTAAAAGAGCACTGTTTGCTTGTCCTGTCCTTAATTTCACTGTTTTTGTCGTTGTTCTTGAAACATTTTACTCATGAACCCATCGCTTGTTGTAATACCTGTAAGCAGTGCTTGAGAGCAAGTAAGGTTTTTATATCACGATGCAAACAGTCTGGAAGGGCGGTAATAAGGATGTTGGTGAGCTGGAGAGGAGGAGGAAGAGGAGAAGGAGGAGAAGAAGGAATGAAGGCCAGGAGCTGGGAGGAAGAGGAGGAAGGAGAGGACAGTGGTATTAACACTTGATGAAAAGGCAGGCGAAGGAGGCCAGCAAGAGCCACAGTGATTGAGATACACAGGCAGCGCCGTTGATATCTCGACCTGTCCCAGGTCCTACACAGAGAAAAGAGACGGAGACAAACAAGTAAGAACTTCAGTAATGAGACAGATCCGCCATCTGTCACCAGGGTTTTCCTTTTAACTAGAACAATTATGATAACTATTGTCATTCATATGAATGCTGTAGGTACTTTAGGACAACATCTTCGTAAGGAGGTTTCCTAAAAAGTAATCAAACTAACAACTATTTGATTTTAGTGGTATTTGCACAAAGTCATAATCCATGTGCTGTATTTAATCCAGCTACCTTTCAAAGGATGGCAACAAAGTTGGTGTTATTTAGCGACATCTAGTGGCCACATTATGCTACTGACCACTTTCCTCTCATAGCTTGACTACAGTATGAGTTGATTATCAAGGGAGAGCAGAGCAGAAGAGGGAGTTGTGAAATATGTGTTCACATAGAGGAACATTCCCATGATTGACAGGTCTTTATTTCTTGTTTTTGTGCATTGTCAAACTGAGGAGGTTTTATTAATCTGCTTTAGTTATTATTATTATTATTTTATTTATTTTGTAGAAAAGGAAGCTCAGGGAGAAATAGGACTGTTAATAATTAAAAAAGGACATCACAAGAGCGTACACACTGCATTTCGGCTCCACGGGTTCAAAGCTTCAACCAAATGTCACATTATTTTTTTATCCTAACTTGCCTAAATGCAGTGCAAACATCACTGAGGCGGGATAATATATGATACTGAATAATTATCTGAAAATCAAAGAGTATCAGGTGTTTGAAGGTATTTGGTTAATATTATAGTGACTACAGGCCCTAGATAGCAATCGAAAAAATGATGTGATGATACAATTATATGTTGTTGTGTATTCATGGAGAATCATCACCACAGATAGCATCTACTCTCTCTTTTTACAAAGCATAGTTTTTCACTTATTTCCATTTGTATTTACAATGGCTTTTATTTCTTTCTTTTTTTCTCACTGTTGTGTTGTTATGTTACTATTATGTTGTCAACATATGAGCACATTTCCAAGTTGTCAGTTGCAGTACAGAGAGGTGTTTGAGCTGTTGTTATCTGGTCAAGATGACATGCAGAATTGCTTGGTGCAACCCACAGAGCAATTGTTGTGTCTCTCCAATTCAGTAGGAAATTATGAACACCTTTATTATTTCCATATTTTAACTTCTTAATTCACACAAACTGAGAAAACATGTACCAGCTGCATATAATAGGCACTAATTTAGGGAAGAATTGAAACCAGCAACCTTTTTTATGCACAAAAACCAAAGCATTCATTTGTATGTAAACGATAGACAATAAGTATTATTTTGATATTGTTTTGATTGAAGTACGGTGATTTACAGCTTCATTGATTAGCAGTCGGATCAGTAAATATTTTGTTTTAGTTCGCTCTCTCTTTCCTAACATTATTTATTCATGACAAACACCAACAAGCACAAAACAGACTCAGTGAACATAAGCATGAGCATTCTGCAGACTAATAACTCATAATAAACAAACACATATAGCTTTACTGAATTGAAGAAAGTGAACATTGGGCTTACAGAGCTGGCAATATTTAAACAAATAATTACAGTTGATAATACACCAAATGCTAAACATCTTTTCACAGAAAAGTATTTGCAGAGCCACAGCAATCCCTGTGAAATACATTGTCTACGGTACTGAAACCATGTTCATCTGTGGTGTCACAAAAATGTGCAGAGCTGTACAATAATCTTCCACTTTGGATTCAAACAGTGAACTAAAGCAAATAACAATAGATGCTGTACTCACTATAGAGGAAAAGGCTGGCATTCTGGACGCCCAGTCGGTTTGAGGCCACACAGGTGTAGTTCCCATAATCCTCTTCGGTAACATTGGCAATCATGAGAACAGTGGTAGTGCCAAGAATTTGGATATTGATGCCCTGGGCGTTGGACAGCCTGGAGATAAAAGGGGAGAAGAGATGGACAAAAATGATGCAATTTTTCAGCAAATTATAAAATAACGGGAATTAGAGAACCTCAGAGCCAAAGGGGAGTCGGTGGCATTTGAGGCAAAATAATAAAAATGTGCTGTTTTTCAGAAACAAAGGAAAAAATGTAATAAAATCCACTAGAGCTTAATTAGCTAAAAAAGTTATACCCACAGATCAAACACAGTACACTTATTCATGACCTACTTCTTGGCTTAAAACTAGATGTGAATCATGTGATTATCAGCTTTAGTTACCTTCACAATGTGGATGACAGAATGTGGCTTTGCTGCATCAAGAAGGCGCTGTTGTACTAAACAGACCTCTGCGAGTCTCTCAACAAAATGACTTTGTCAGCACCGTGCACTTCGTTTTTCTCATGAATAAATTACAACATATTCAACGCAATGTTAATATAATTGATTTCACCACCCACTGAAGGCTGCGAAGGGGACATTTTGAAGACAATGAGATCCCTATGTTCAAAATCTAAATATTTACAATAAATATGTAGGTACACATTCATTTTATTCCATACAGAGTTGTGCTTTTGTGCAGGGGTCAGTGTCGTATTAGTAAATGCATGAGTCAGGACTGTTTCCCGTTTTAAAACAAACATTACTCATGTCAACATTTGGACGCAAAGCTGCATTAACCAGAGAGAAATCCTTGACCGCTCTCAGCAAAGGCAATGTCACCATCTCTCTTCTGACGTTTGCAGAAATGTGAGATGCATAAGAAAACATTAAATAAACAGTGCAAGTTTGACAAATTGCAACGACACCTCTCCTTTCATCAAACAAACAGAATCTTTGTGCTTCAGCGGTCGCATTTAAAATTAATAAGCTGCTGAAGTCCGACACTTCATGACCACCAAACTTCTGACAATCAATTATGTCAACCTTGGATCTTTCTCCACAGCAAATTAATCAATACAAAATGCTGACACGGACTTTATGCCTCACTGGTGTTTCTTACATCATCAGAGCCAAATAAACTCTTATAGTAACACAGCACTCATAATGGATTCTGCTTGTTCTGAGCTGATTGAGTCCTTTCGTATCATGAAAACAACGTGAAGTTCATTTCAGGCGCCTCAACTTAATCCTGCTTAAGTCGGGGTAATGCGGTAACCGGAATTTGAGCAGGGGATCGAGAAGTTTATGCTGACATATACTTGGCTGATAAAAAAAAGTATTAACATAAAAGGAAAATGCACATCATTGCACAGCATAATTTGGCTCGCCGGGGAATGAGGAACTTGATAAAGTGCTGAGGTTCTTCCCATAGGGACACCTTGGGAACAGCGGCTGGATGTGTGTGTGTGTGTCTGAAAGCAAAAGAGAGAAAGAGAGACCTAATGGAGGGCAAGTGTAACAGCAGTGTCCCTGCTTCATCTAAAAGCAAACCCCCCTCTGACGATAAGGCCAGCAGCAGATTTATTCTCCAGTGCGTCTTCATGAGAAGTGACTGTACTATTAAAAAGGCCTGCACATAGAGTGTGCTGCTGCTGAGAGAGTCAGATAATATACAGCACTGTGGGGAGCTGAAGACAAACCATTTTTACTATAGATTACAGCGCATGATTTTAACGCAGTGGTAAGGCATACAATTGACCTAAACGGGTCAGAACAGATAGAACTTTCTTTTGTTTTCATAGTGAGCATTTCTGTTTGGCTTCGTTTGCTGCACACAGGCTGCCAGTTTGAATGCCCAGCAGCAGAACACTGAGAATTAAGATCAGACGACGTGTATCGTTTTTTTGTGTTATTTGTGTTTTTTTCTCGAAGCATTTATCAAGGTAAACATTGCTACTGCTGATTTTAACTTTGTAAGTGTTGGCAAACATAGAACGACCGCCTGAAACCTCCCACCGCCGAGATTTCAAGTTCATCGTCAAATATGCTCATGTCTCTGCCAGCTTCTTCATCTGGCATTATAGACTGGAATACATTATCAGAAAAGTTGGCAGAGATGAGCACATCTATCTTTGCTGGACTGTTTTATACTGTGTGTTCTTCACAGGCAGAGGGCAGTAGTGATCTACTGGCCATCTTTAGTGATTTGTTCTTGATGCATGGAGACACTCTGCTACATTAAACTATGGATTGAAATGATTTGACCCGTCTGTTTGGTGGAGGGCAGGCTGTGGGTGTGCAGGGCTGCAGTCGCACACCAGCGGAGATGAAAGACCAGAGCAAATCATCAGAGGGACAGATTTGATTCTGTTGCGTTTGGGAGCATCTAAAGTAGGTTATCACTGCTGGAGAAAGTGACAGACCTGTTATGATTCAAGGCTGATGATAAATTAAATCAAGTGGGGAGTCCTGCTGAGACTCGTAACCCAGGGATGATTGAAAACGGTTCGGTGGCTGAGACAGCCATGTATCAGCTGGCAAAACAACAAACATAAATGTCTGTCACGCTGGCTGACAGCTCATTTTTGAAGTTTTCCCATGTTATAAACATTGATGGAGTGATTTACTGCACAGAGAGCAGAGGAGAGACACTCAACTTTAAGATGTTAAGTGGTTGTGGTCATGTAGCTGCTTCTATATGATGTTAATTTATACGACGATCTGTGTTACTTCCACTGTGCACAGCCAGTCAGGAGAGATACAAGGAGCAGGGAAGGTCCTGACAACCATGTTGTTACAGTGATCAGTCATGACCTCTTCGCCAGCGTCTACTGAGGCTAATTAGGTCTTCAAGTGCTGAGGAGTCTCTCAGATCCTCGTGAAATCAGAGATGCTGTGAAGTTATGGTTCATTTATGGTGCAGAGCAGGAGGAAAATGTGATCACCTGAGGTTACTGAGACTGACAAGAAGTGGACATGAATAAGGTGAGGCGAGTAAAGCGTTCCTACACAGAGGAGGAGAGCGAAAAGTATTAAAAGCCGAGCTCTGCAGCCATGTCTGTGTTCAGCGATTTATAACAAAGTGTTTCTTTGAACTCTTCAGTGATTACTCCTGCAGTGTTTACTCCTCGGCTTGTTTAGACAGGTAAGAGCAATGCTTTTTCAACTTGGCACTATATACACACCTGTGGACCTCAGTCCTCGTCATGAACAGCAGTGTGCTTTGTTTCGGAAGACAGAGAAAAGGAGCGTGAGGAAATTCACACACGATTGGACCTGAAATATTGAATTTTTCACACTGACTATAATCCTGCATCTGAAGGCTCAGAGTAATTAAATATTTGAAAAAAAAAAAAATGTGATTACGAAAAAAGCAGTAAAAAAGTGTGTTTCAAAAATGTAAACATTCTAAATTACTGCACCCAAGTTTCCAAAGTGAAGACATAAGTAAAGATCTGCTAATGTGAGTTATATATGTTTGTGGGGCTTACGAGTTATATACTAAAAAGCAGAAGACAAGAATGCCCAAGCACACTAGTGATTACTTTCCAAGACAGAACAAGAAGATGAGAACCTTTGGGAGAGCCTCTGGTGTGTGGACATCTCATGTCTTCCAGATTTTGCAGTACCTGTATCATTACGATAACCCCCCACATTTCCAATGTGGTATAACCCCACACGGTTAAAGCTGCCGGGACAGGCTAAAATCTTACTGACCAGCTTAAAGCCCCATATACTGTATACTGCATGATTTTGAAGCTGTCTTGGACTTAAGATCCAGAACGTGAAACTGTGATGGTCCTTTGTCGTACTGTGAGAGAGTTTCAAAGACCGCTGTTGTCACAATCTTGCCACCAAAGTTAAAAATGTTCCTGACAGTGTCAGAAATGTAGGATGACAGTGTATGTGCTGCGATCTACTAGCCAATGAAAATGCAACAAACATGACACAAATACAATTGAGACAAAAAAATTGCTTCAGTGGGTGTTTTGTGTCAAGTTTTGCATTTTGCAGTAGATCAGTGTTGCATAGTGTAATTTATAACAATTGCTAAAACAAGGTTTTTATTTCAGCAATAGATTCAATTATCAGATAAGTCTGATAGTGTACCTTTCCTTGCATAATTCATTTCTGCATAAAGTGTGCACGTTCTCCCCCCTTGTGTGTGGGTTTCTCTGGGTTCCCTGGTTTCCTCCCACAGTTCAAAACCATACATTTGGGGATTATGCAAATTGGACACTCTAAAGTGACCATGTGATGGATTGGTGACCTGTCCTGGGTGTATCCAGCATTTCACCCTGTGTCAACTGGGATTGGCCGCAGCAACCCCCCCCCCTTTTTTCAGATATGATTTACTTTATTTATTTAAATTCAAACATGTGGTCCCTATATTTTCTTTCCTTTGTGGAAAATGCAGCAAAGCTGCTGCAACACTGTTGAAAGGCACTTTAGTACACACAACAGTGAGCGAGTGCATCTGTGTTGATATGGCTGCGACAGCCAGAGCTGAGTCTGTCTCCAGTTCAGTGGTGCATTTACAGTCTGTCATAGAAAGCTGTTCAGTTCAGCCCAAATAAATAAATAAATACATAAAAAAACTAGCGATGCGCATTGGGTTAACAGCTTGGCAGCCTATTATTATTTATGGCCAAGTTACAACATGACTCAGCTACATGAAAGCTGAATCACTGGCGAAGAAATTCTACCGATGCTGAGGGTGATAATTCAATAAATTCATCTGAGGCAATAAACTACAAGATTTCTTTTACTTGTATCCAACAGCTCCAAAATTGGCTTTAGGCAGAAACATGCAGCTTTAGTCTTGACCTTTTAGCACAAGCACAAGTGTACATTTAAAACCTCTGCAAAGATCCACATTAACAACTTCTTCTTTTACGTCTACACATACAACCTTTTTAGATTCTCTACTACTTTCTAGTTAAGTTATAGATAAAGCAATGCCCCATTTTATCTGTCTGAGATAAAGATATTGTTGTCTTTAAAAAACGACATTGTGTATCAGTGACCATAACTAAGTGTGCATGACAGGGTGTCCATTGATCTCTGTGCTGATGAGGTTAAACTGATTAAGAGGGTTTCAATGCTGAGAGCAAGACCCCAACATAACAATCAGGTAAATAAGCCTTAACAGGCTAGAGATTCTTCAGCAGTGATCTATGAAATTAACTATCCAAGCAAGGATAAATGACATTATTATGGTGCATTATCATCACCATCCAAGGAGAAAGTGCAACAGCACCGGCACAGAGGCAGAGGGGCTCCATGAGCAGGCACAACGCCAAAGTCCTCCAGGGGACAAAACAACTGAGATAGATGGAGGTCGAAAACAACAGATAATGCAAAATATTTCAACAACCATAAATCTTTTTTTTTTTTTTTTCAAGCACTGACGTGATAGGCCCATTACTTTGGAGACCATATCTGTGATAACACTTGTGACACTACTGCAATATTTTCTCCCAGTCTGCAGTGAACTTTTACTGCTGTAGTTTTGGAGCAAGAGAAATGGCAGATCAAGACACTCTGCATGTGCAATTTTCTTATCGTTAGCTCCCCCCCCTCGATTCAAAACCCTTGAGTCTGAAAATGATACAGGTGGCGCGTTTGCTGCAGAGCGGGGAATCTCAGGGGTTGCAAGTTGAAATGAAGGGACAGGGTTGCCCTTGGATGTCATTACACTTCCATCGTCTTTGAGCAGTTTCCAGATACATGCATGACACATAAATTGATAGCTTTCCAATGAACACCGGCGCTCGCGCGTGTGACCGCACAGTTTGCATCTTCATGGGAGACAGTACAGTGCAGGGAGCTCGATTTCCATTTGGGGCGGAATTACTTGTGGTATGAGAAAGGGATTACTGAGACTTTCACAGACTAAAGAATCTAAATTGCTCGCTGAAGAATGTCAGATCTGTTTAACTTTTTTCCATTTTCAACAGAATATCACAGAATCCATCGCTGTCTCACACAATAATGTGCAATTAACAATAGAATAACAGCCTCGTGAGTGATTAAGTGGGTGATTAGTCATAATAAAACGACACAGATGATGTCATCAAATGAACACTGGGATATGACAATGGGACTAATCCGAGGGCAAATTTGACATGGGGAACAAAGGCATCCATTATCATCACTTGTTCCAATGAAGCAGAGATTGTCTAGCACAGAAAATAAATTCAGAAAGAGGAGAAATTACCTCAGGTAATCCTGCATTTTGCCTGTGGTTGTTTCATGAACTTAGAAATTAATGCTCACATTCCCCAAAGCTTTGAAAACGAAAGGATTATTCATTGTGATTTCTTATGTATAAAGTGATACTCTTCATTAATTCTGTCTTAACTGAGCTTGTGACAGATAACATGAATGCCTCTTTGCATCTGCCAATGTATTACCAAAGTTTATAATTAAAAATCTCATTATTAGAGTTTCAATGGCAGGGAGATAAATCAAGTTTGCTCCGTGCCTGAAAAGTGATTCAGGTCAGGTCAAGTAAAGTTTGTTCTGTAATCTTTCATCACGCGCACATGACCAGCAGCACTATCTTTAATTATTAGTCATCACAAATCATGTTTTAATACAAAGGTCGGCCAAATAAATCACAAGGTAAGTACATAATAAACTCTACTCTCGACTCTACTATGCACTAGGACTGTAAACACAGCGGTGTGAGTAATGTGTGTACAGGAAAACTTTCAATGTGCTGTAGCTTTGACACAGACTATAAGGGAGAGAAAAATCTCTAACCAGAATCCATTACAGATGATCATTACAATGATAAAGAGGATTCAGGGCACAAAGGTGCCAACCTTGGTGGATATGGTTGATACCGTTGTTTATGATACTCTGTTTAGCAGCGTCTTTTGACTGCTTACTCTTTTTGCCCTTGATTGGGCTAAAGCATTAATGAGATACAGAGACTGCATTTGCAAATCATCTTGAATCAGCGTGTGATTTTAATTCCATTTGAAAAATGACTTGTGGCTGCCAAAA
Organism: Microchirus variegatus; assembly: GCF_963457635.1. Taxonomy (NCBI): domain Eukaryota; kingdom Metazoa; phylum Chordata; class Actinopteri; order Pleuronectiformes; family Soleidae; genus Microchirus; species Microchirus variegatus. The sequence goes on from NC_139804.1 coordinate 21,690,753, forward strand.
GCCTTTAAACGCGCTTCACGGTCATCTCCTACACTAATGGATTAATCAGAAAAATAGTGTGCAGGAGTCTATTTTGTCACATCAATGTGAGTCGCTGAAGAATAAATGTCTAAATGTGCTTCGAGCTTTACCTTTTTTCGTCCCTGTACCATTCAAACTCTGGTGTGGGTACAGCGGTGGCATCACACTGCAGGATCCCCATGCGGCCCACCTGTGTCTCCGAGCTCTGGGTCTTCTTTATTGTCGGAGGGTCTGCAGTGGCACACATGACATACGTTACAAAGTATTATATATAATAGTATTTAGTGCATCATCGCTCATGTCATTTGGCAAGTGTGTTTTCTTCAAATTTCTTTTTCCACAAAGTGTTTGGACACCCTGATCGAGTGGATGTGGGTGCAATTCAAAAAAACAAATCTCCGCCATCGTTAAGTCAAGCACTTTTCACCTAAGGCTCATCGTCAATGTGAGGGTCTATCTCCCTTGCAAGGTCTTTGAGACACTAATCCATGCTTTATAACATCTTGGCTGGATTATTCTAATTCCCTGTATGTTGGTTTCGACTAGTCATCTGCACAGTGACTCCAGCTGGTCCAGAATGCTGCCGCTCGCCTTTTAACAGGAAAAAGAGAGACCACTTCACACAGCTCTCTCCACTGGCTTCCTATCCGTTTTAGGATTGATTTTATAAGTTTATTGTTGGCTTTTAAAGCTCTTAACAGTTTGGCACCATCTTAATTCTTGTAACTTCTTCTTCTTCACGTTCCATCCCGAGCTCTGAGGTCTAAAAAAAAAGGGCTGCTTTTAGAGGTGCCAAATTCCTGACCCAGGGCCATCTGGGCTTTTCTGTAGCGGCCCCTTAACTTTGGAACAAATTTTACTTCTATTTTTATCGATTTTATGTTTTCTACCTTTTATGTTGCTGTGCCTTTAAATCTGTAAAGCACTTTAGTCAACCTTTTCTTGTTTTTAAATGTGCTCGAGAAATAACGTTGACTTGACTTGACTACTGTTGTCATTTAATATTAAATTTCATCATCTCATTTGTGTCAGTGTATATTTAGTATGCTGTTTGACCGAGTTCGAGCAGTGCTCATGATTGGCTGTCTCGAGGCTTGCAGGAAGTGAGGAACAGAGACGGAGCTCATTCCCCAAAGGAGAAGAGGAAGACAGGCTTTACATTTGTAAGCCAGTGTGTGTCTATGTTGTGTTTTGAGAGGCTGGCGCTTGTTGAAGGTATTTTGAGAAGATCTAAGGTGACACGGAAAACGAAATCAAACACTTGACAGTACACAGAATAAACATGGGAGCGGGAAGTTGTGCCGCGGATTTTGCCTGCTAAAACTAAAGAAGTTTACTGAAATGTGTAATGTAATTCTTCCTTGAGACAGATTTCATAAAATTGTATATTCAAAATCAAAATTTTAGTTTAGACAAACCAAGAACATGAAACATGAAATAAGATTTTATGGTGGTCAGTGTTCATTTTGTGGTAGTGGCTACAAATAAATCAATGTATGGGCACAGATTAATACACAAAATACAACAAGTTTGAGGATGCCAGCTGAGGAGGCGGTCTCTGAGGCATCCTGCCGACAGATTGTGTGTGAATTTGTCATCCGATCTGTCACAATGGATTTTTGACCTGTACTTAGCTCAATCTGCACACAATAGGATCACTCAGGAGGGTAGATGTTAATACCAGATCTGAATGGAGTCACAGATTTGCTTTTCTTGAAACTACATTAATCTTATTGTGTGAAGTATATCTGAACAGGATCATCGACATAAGCTGAGGACATAAAGGAAGCTCTTTAATACCACAGCAAATCCTCTAGATTAAATGTCCCTGATAAGAGTAAACAAATAAAGCATCAAATGCATCGAATACGCTTAAGGAACTGAACATTTCTTCCTCATGCTACAAACAAAGTTTCATTTTATTTATAGGCACAAAAAACTCAATATAAATATATATAAGATCATATTCATCAAGATTTATCCTGATGATGAACACTGCAATGGCCTGAATAGATTTATATTAATTTTCCATTTAGGATCAAACCCTAATAAATGGTTTCGTTTTGAAATGTTTATCATTAATTTTATTTCCTCACAATCAGACTTGGCGACTTGAGTGCAGTTTAGGCAAAAAGCCACATATGCAATTTGTTCAAATCAAAGACAGTTGCCATGGGTGGAGACAAGATGTGGTGTCTCATGAGCTGTTCATCAACCATCGACAACATACACTATGTTAAAAGAAGAATCTTTAACAAGATGTAATTAGGCCATCTTGTCTTGAAAGTGTCTCTTAAACATCTCTAGGCTTGGATTCATCTCGAGAAGATTGAAGGATGCTCAAAAACTTGGAAGATGCAGATACTCGACATTTCTCTACCCTTATCTTTTAAGTGTATCTTCCTGGTGAAAGGCCTGACATGTAACGTGACAAGAATATTGATCAGTTTAGAATACAGCATGCACTGAAGCAAGTTATTACTTACAGTTGACAACCACATTGACGTATTTGACATCCGGCGTGGCGACGTCATTGCTGGCCTTGCATTCGTAACGACCTGCTTGGTTTCGCATGATGCCAATAATGTCCAGATACTCTTCTCCGTCCAACGGCTCTGCTGCAGAGAGGTGGAGGGGGCAATTCGAGGAGGCAGAAAGGAGAGGAACAAGGAGATAGGCAAAAGAGACAAAGAGAGAGGAGGGACACAGACGGCATTAATGTTGTAGCTGCAATCCAGTGTGATTCAAGAAACAAGAAATCTCTTCCAAAGTAAGAGAAAATACTCCTCTGATAACTTTTCTTAGCATGAAACTGTAACTATTTTGTCTTCGTCAAAATAGCAGAAAACTAAATGACAACTTGCAAATAATATCTAAAGCTGTGTTGTATTTTGTTTGCCTAACATTAAAACTAATAAATTGGATTAAAACCTTATACTTACCAAATATACACTTAATTTGTATAACATTCTTTTGCACATTTGCTATGAAAAATAATAAAAATTTGTCATCAAAAGTGATCATTGTACATTAGTAATTCTGTCTTAGATTTACTAGAATGTTTGCATTAACATACATATAGTTACCCATATAAATTTGTTCCTATAACCTATTTTACATATTATCGTTTTTAATTCCTTTTTTTTTTTCAATCTGTACACCATCATATACTGCCATATTTGTTTATACTCACTATCACTCCATAACCTGGTTGTTTTACACATACGGTTTCAATCTGTATATACTGCCATATTTACAGTCATAACAATTCGTAACACTTTTTTCACCTGCTTAATCTTGTATATAATCTCATATCTGTACGGCCATATTTATTCTTTTCATCATATTTGTGTCTGCACCTCACTGCTATGTGACGCCTGCTGCATTTTGTTACTTGTGACAAGTGCAATAACAATAAAGTTGAATCTAATCTAATCTAAATACGTGTGTTGCAGAAATGTCACATTTGATGGTAAATACTGGTATCAGTCATGAATATTTCTACTTGTCTCGTTGCCTGAAACCATGTAATTCATATTTTTTAGGGAAGTGGTAATGTTTGACCGTGCAGCACTTTGCTTGATGCACACTGACACTTACATTTCTCTCATAGTTGCTTTTGATTAAAAGGCAAATAATTGAGGCATCAACTTGATCTGCAGCTCGCTGCCATGCTCATAATCCATATCAGAGGTAATTTAAAATCTGAGTCGTGCAATGAAGGGAAAAACTCAGGCTGAATTATTCTAATGAACTCTCTAAGTCAATGTGCATTTAATATTCGGCAACTTGTTAAACTGTTTCTGCAAAAGCTTTTGTTACCAGAAGAAAGTTATCTGCAAATGTCACGTGACACGTGTGAACAGAGTGCAACCAAAACCACAGAGACTATCAGACTAATGGTTTCGTTAATTAGCCATTTGAAGAACATGTCGTCTCTGTGTCCTATCAGGAAAGGTCTCATACGTCTTACCGATTTGTGTGTGGATCAGTAAGAGGAAACAGCTAAATGTTTACTGGTAACTGGTAAGAATATGTGACAACATTGCACTGAGTTGATGGAAATTGATAATAAATGCAGCATAAGAAAAAAAAAAGATGAACATTTTGGCCTAATGCAAAATAAAATAATTGGAAATGTGCAATGGTGAAGATCTCACAGTATTTCTGTTCAAAATGAAACAATTATCTTCACTGAAGGGGGTGGAGGTGTCTCTAAGGACCCAGCAAATGTAATAACCACAATGATATCGACTGATACTTCCCTTAATCTAAGAAAATAGGGAATGATAAAATCTTGGCAGAGGGAATAAATTGCACACAGATCTCTGGGGGGGGGGTGAGTGGGTAAATGCAGTGTTTGTAACAACAGTAAATGTCAGTAGTCTCAGTTGTGAGAAAGTTCATGGTCCCAATGAGGCTCTGTAGGATCTTTGAAACCGAAACGCTGCGCCCCGAGATATAAACCAGCAACTTCATCCACTTTGATGTGGGAGGTTATAGTTGGAAAACAGCTGTTCTGCTTTGGTGAACACCTATAAGTGCTGCTCCATTTCACAGCATAAAGCCCTCTAAAACAACAGGTGAAAACACCCTAACAACACCAGGCTGACTCATGCCCGAGGCTCAAAACGACACTCACAATATCTACAAAAGTGGGCTTGAAAAATGAAAAGTGCTTGATGGAGATGGAGGTATGTTGATACTGTATTATTTCATGGTGATTGAAAGATCAGTGGGATCATGATCAAAGTCTAAACCAGATCATACTGGGCTCTCTCTAGACTTACTGCCAGACTATCATGATTGGAGTGGTATGATTGAGACTGTGTTGCCATGGAAATTCTATTGAAGCATAGTGTCTTCTTCAGTGCTTTGGTTTGGTGCCAGAGAGAGAGAGGAAGAGAGAGAGAGAGGGAGGGGGAGAGAGAGAGAGAGAACCACCAGGTGACTGCAAAGATCAAAGAATATAGAATGGGGGAGAGAAAATGGGAATGACAGATGAGACGAAGCGACTTGACTAGTTGTTTCAGCAGCCCAATTAACTGTCAGTAATCTCACCTCGAGCACAGAGAGCAGCTCAATCACAAAGGACGAATGGGAGTTGATGTATTGTCTGAAGAAACAAATGATTACAGTACAGCATTTCACACGTCTTTGTTCTCGTCCTCAGGAGAATAGAGCTTTGAGCTCCCTGCGCATGACGCGAGTACTGCGCATGTTATCTTTTTAATGAAGTGTAATAAAGATTGATTGGTTAATCTTTTGTAGGGAATTTGTTAGGGTTTGTGTGTACGTGAGCTGACGCACGCACACACACACACACACACACGCGCGCGCACACACACACGTACCCACGCCCGGTTTGAGGCGTAATGCCTGGTGAGTGCACTTCAGTGCTTCCCTTTTTTTGTTATCAGGAAGCACTGGAAGAGTAGTGACTGATTCAAAGTATGCACATCACAAAAAAAAACTCATGGATTCAAGGAATCAGGACATTTTCATGCAAATCTGTGTGGAGGAGGGAAAGTGGTTGATGCGCCAAATTAGGTAACTTGCCAATTTGTATTTGTTTGCTTAAAAAAGCTATGCTATAGCTCCACTGGATGTACACAATTTCATAACTTTAAACAAGCATAAATAAGCTTTGAGGACAGTAAATCTGCAGGAGCTGCACACTGCCGTGTCCAGCCCAAATGACAGGGACAATGCCACTCGGGCTTTAGACGGTGGCTCTTACAATGATTAAATTACATTATAACCACAAGAGCGAAAAACAACGATAATGTTACATGACATATCATCTTTTGTACAAAGTTTTCTTCATTCACACATTCCATACACGCATTCGTTTTTCTTCCAACCTTTCTGCTGGAACACTTGTTGTGGAGGCAAGCAAGTGTCACTGCAGCCTTGAGTTATTCTAACAATAGACTTCACAATGGGGAACTCAGCGAATATGTGGTATTGGCTATTTTTCTCTCAGAGGAAACAGCGTGGTAGCTTTAGAATAGCATTAAGTCGATTGCTTCAACAGATGGTTTATTTTCGTCTGCTCAACTGTGGCGTTCTGACAGATAAAACATCACCTCGGTAAAAAGTATTGAGTTAGGAAGTACGTCCTTCACCAAAATATAAATGATGTTCTGTCGTGGGTATCATCACTTGCATGGAGCGATGGGTTTGCAATAAAGATGGTGTCATAATCTTTTCCAGATTTTTGCCTGTCATAATTTTTCAAACGCTGTCCCATTTTATGGGCTGCATATCTAATTTTAGAAACGGAACCATTTTGTGATTATTGGAGGGAACCGCATGTCATGTCTGCTAAGAAGCGATGTTTGCTAAGTTGCTTGGAAACCACATCTTTTAAAAATAAAATTTTAAGGAGCTGTTATAATACTAAATAATAATAATAAAAATAGTGTCCCTAGCCATTATTATTTTAAAAACTTTACAAACATTAAAATGTAAAATGTAACTGTTTTTTATTGAAACGAGAAGTCAGTATTCTGTTTCCTTAAACCCACCTTTTCTATAGCAAACTCATAATGCTTTACTGCCATTCCCTAAATCGCTAGGAGATAGCCATTCTAGAAAGACAATGCACATACAGTAATTGCTGTCTGTTTCACACATTATTCTGCTGAAAGCCCTGCGGCCTGTGGGGTTTACAACAGCAGGCTTTTTGGAAGTGAAGTGTAGAGAGTGGAAGAGGCCTGGAAATGGAAGCTGTACACGCCTACAAATGCCTGCTGGATACTGAATTGCATTGCACTTGCAATTTTAAGTTTGTGTGGACAAACACAAATTTTACATGTCAATTAAGGACACTGCAGGTGTGAGGGACAGCGGTGGGATAGTGGGATAGTGGGGTACCAGCGCACATTGTGCAGGACTATTGTGCAGGACTACACGTAAGTACGTGCCCTCCCACCTCCCACAAGCATGTGAGGGGCCCAAAGACAGGAGAGAGCAAGGGAGAGCCAAATGATGAAGAGAGGTGAAATATGTGAATCACAAACCAGCAACTTCAGCTGGCAAGTGGATGGCGCTCATTTGCATACCCTCATGAATCATTCATCAGCATCACTTAACCACAGTGTGCAACGTAACATTTATTTTGCAAATGCTAATTTATGTTAAGTGTCTGATTTGTGGAAACTTCAGGTTAGAGTAGCATAAAAGACCAAGCCCCATTTATGTTTGTCTTTTGATTGCGTGACTGTGAAAGAATGTTCACTTGGCCATCAATGGACCTGTAACTCCATGTGTGGATGTGAGTGTGTTTGCATAGTTGGTTCTAGCTTTATCTAACACAGCCACACGGCAGCCATCTTTCTGACAGGAGTCGGTGTGATGTAAATGATGGGTCAACACATAATTACAGAGCAACTGTCCACATCAACACATTCTTTTTATCATAGCTAATGAAAAGATGACTGAGCTTGGAAACTCAATGAATAATTTCCTCTCATCTGACATTACTAAAAAGTGTGCTGACAATGCCAAACATGCCATGACATACAAATATCTATGAAGAACTTAAGAGTACTGACAGCTTAACGCAACACTGCACTGTATGTCTGACATTGATTTGAAATGTACATTTTCTCTTTAATGTACTGGAAAAAAAAAAAGAAAAACATCTGTCACATTTCGGAAAATGTCTTGCTCCCAGCTTCCTTTGAAATTAAAATATAACACAAAAATATCTTGGTGGTAACAACACAAGTTAAAGTTGTTTCTCTCACTGGCTGAACTGTCATGTCCTTGCATGCTCGGAAGCTTTACTGTTTATCCTCGAAGAAATCCGACAACATTCTTTTCTGCCGTCTGAGGACAAAAGCGGAACTTCCACTTCTATTCACAAGCCATTTGCTACTATTGCTGCTGCAGGCGGTGCAGAAATAACACAGGTGTTGGAGCCAAAAACAAGACGGCTGTTTATTTGCCGCTTCTTGAGCCGAAGAAATGATACGCACAGTGAAGCGGTGCGGCTGTCTGTTTTTTCCCCCCGAACAATGTCATTCCTCTCTCTATCTCATTTTCCTCACCCTTACATTCTTCCCCCTCAACTCCTTGGTTTCCTTTTGTTCAGCTTTGGGGTGGCTCCTCTTGCTGTGGCCACACACTGTACTGCTCTGTATTCTGTGCACATGTTTGTGCTATTCAAGTTGGAGACCGTAAAGTTGATGAATTGATGATAAAACAGAAAAGAGTTTAGTGATTAAATTCCAGTGAAGGGGAGTGGGGTTGTCTGCTCTTTCTTCTACTGATAAAGGGATCAAGCCTATTGTTGTGGGAAGACTTCTCATTACTATGTGGATACATTCCATGGGCTTGTGTTAGCCATGGAAGAACAGGCTTTATGTTGAGCAAAGTCAGGAACACAGTAAGACTTCTCCCTCCTCCATCACTATTTTCATCTGCCCTCTCTCCTTTCCTTCATCCGTCACGCGCACAGCAACATCCATGTGTGCATGAAAGGACACCGAGACACGGGCACGCATCATTCATACACTCCTTCACGTCACAACCTCACAAGGTGAGTGTGAGAAGTGAGACAGACTCAGAACAATGCTAGTGCAGCTTTTGCATGAGACGCTCAGTGCATGTCACCAAGGAGATGCACATTAAAGCAGATGTAAATGATTGTGTGTATGTGTGTTGTCAGTAGGCCAAGGATTGACCCATGGCATGTGCAGCAATCATTCAGTGTGACCATGGCAATGTAGTAGCTGCTTAATCCTGACATCTCCATTTATGTAACTGACTTTATGTCACTGCTCCATGTCATAATCTTAGAGACGTTTATACCTTTATATCAGTTGCAGTTCTGACTGAAAATTTTCTTTGACCTGTTTTGTGTGGGCTACAAGTCTAAACAACTTTCTTATCAACAGCAAAATATTGTAAGCAGAGCTGCCGCTTTCCGAATACAAAGCACGTGCCTCGTGTTGCGCTGGCGGCCACAATTTATGTGCAAATGTGGTGCAATTGTGCACGCCACAGTGTTCCCAGTGCAAGGTCTCCAAGCCATTGCTCACAAGGCCAGCAATTTGTCTGCATAAGCAGGAGAGAAAGGGGGTCTTTGTCATTTGCCGCACATATTGTTGCAACGACTGACAGTCCACGTCTGACCAATCACGGTCCAGAGCTGGGCACCAGTGCAGGTGAAGAGATGGTGACTAACACATTTAAATCTGGCACAAGCAAAAGTCAAACAAAAAAAACAAAACACAAAACAAGCAAACAGTTTTATACAGTTCAGCTGCAATTTACAACAAGTCCAGTTTCTATATTTTACCGCACTTTGTCTCTTTACATGTAGACTCTATGACAACACACATTTTAAGGGCTGCTTTTTCAAAATTAAGATAAACAGATTAGTCAGTATAATTAAAGAATATATTATAATATGTGTATGTGTGTGTGTGTAGTAATAATGATATAGTATTATTCTTGCATGAGTGTGATTTTTATAAAACTCTGAAGGCTGACACATGACCCTGCAAACTGATGCAATATTAGTTATTTTCCATAGCTTCATTTCACACCTCCACCATCCTTCTACCTTCAATAGCAAGCACTATTTTGCCATTAAAACCGTTTTTTGTCAAGGCTCTGCAACACTCCGTATACATAATGAAGGAGGCAAACAGGAGGTGTCTTTCTGTCATAAATGTGAGTGTGGCACTTGTCAGGTGTTCCACCAGGAGCCTGCAGGACAGTCCTCTTTTGCATAAACCTATGCTCGAGAAACGAGCACTGCTCTTCCGAAAGACTTTACCTCATTTGTCACGGATGCCAGAGACACATCACTCTCACAGATTATTTAGGGTGAGCTCTGGGAGCCACAAAGGCTAATGGCATATTATCCATACCCTGTACTTATTATTATTATACACATGTATTTTTCCAGAAATGTATTTAGATTTCTGCTTTAGGTTCACAGGTGTCACTGCTCTATACCTAGTGCGGCCCGGTATGACCACACAATTTTACGGAGGAGTTGTAATGGTGAGAGTGCAGTGTCGCCATTCTCATCTCCTCCTTCCATGTCCTTTCCTTGTGCAGCGATTCAAATCAGAAGCCATCGAGTTACAAGTTCCCCTCTCCTTCGGGCTACTGCCTCCCTGAGAGGCTGTGAGACTCGGGGGCTCTAGAAAATTGCTTATGAACTACAAAAAAAGTGCTGAGTTTCTGTAGAAATGGTGATTTTAAACAAGTGTTAGCTATAGTGTTCAGCCAGCCCAGTGGTGACTGCACCTAATGAGGCTGGGTAGACATAGGGCAAGCTGTGCTCATGACGTTCTGCACACAGTGTGACAGCAGACTGATTTCAGACCAGCTGCTGATGATGCTGATTGTAAACAAACACATGGACAGTGATAGTCAGCAGATCTGAGACCTGCTGAGAGATGGATGAGCAGCTGTGTTCTCTTGCTTTCCAAAAGGCTGATGTTAAACTCGCACATGCAAACACACACGCACGCACGCACACACAACTGGATACGTGGAGCACAAGGTTTGACCTGGGTTGCTCTGACAAGGACCTGTCACCGACTACACTTCAATCTCACAAGCAGCAGGATTGTCAGCTACTTTCTGTCACTGGCAGGTTGGCACACGATGATGTGTGGAGTGTGTGTGCCTCCTGCCTAATCTGCTCCCTCACTCCATCTACACAGGAGTTACATTACTGAGACACCTATGCATCTCCATTCTTGCCCGCTCCACTCCCTCCAGAGAGACAGAGATATATGAGTGCATGTTGTGCTGCTGCACTCTGTAGCTCCGAGTCGCTCCCCAGACAGTGAGATGAGGTGTAGAGAGGACAACTGAAGTGACTGTCATCCTCTGTTGAAGTAAGAGATGGAAGGATGATGGAAAGAGGAGGAGACAGGCTGAGTGTAAATGAGGAAGAGGTAGACAGAGCGACAGCCGAGGATGGAAAGACAAAGAGTCACAGGCAGGAACAGGGAGAGTGGATTTCAGACAAGGTGACAGTCCAAGGGAGACATTCCTGAGCCCGGTCTTGGAGCATGGTCTCCACAACTGAACTCAATGTAGGAGGAATGTCAAGGGTACTTAGTGTCAAGCCTCTACAAGGCTGCCCTGCCAAGAACTGTTATAAAAGGGTTATGACTTTAATATTCAGCCGGATCATATACTATAGGAGTGTGGGCGGTGGTCCAAATCAATTCAATTGAGCAGATGTCTTTGTTGCCACAAAACTATGGTGACAGATTCATGGCTTACCATTTACAGTTAGCTGACCACCTTAAAGGTTCACTGTGTTGCTCAAGGACACCGCGACAGTAAACGTGGCTGCAGGTGATGGGAGTTGAGGAAGTTAAAGACTTGATATTTTGGCTACCAGATACTCCTCACAGCCATTTGTGCATTCAGCCACCGGAGAGAAGCATCAAGAATAAATCGACAAGGCATCTTTATGACTTCAATTTAAATCATTAGTGTCATATGTTCCCCGCAAACTCCACAGACGGACAGATGTGTCTGTCTTTGCTCGAGTGAATCTGAGGTTCACTGTGGTTGTTCTCCCTGCAGCGCCAAATGACTGACAAACTCGATTACACCAGAGAGGTGAGAGGATCTGGAATGCATAATTGAACATTAATTAACTACTAGAGTTACCATAACTAATGATAAGAATGATTGCACATCTAATGAAACTGGCCATTTGCATACTAAAATGTGGTCTTGCTCTTTCTCTTCATCTCTTGCCTGTTTGACGTCTTTTATTTCCACTCTTTTCTTTTTCCTTTTCTTCCCCTGAGGATAGCATAACTCCCACCAGTTCCACCTCTTTTGAGCTCTGTGTGGGTCCTCCTTGTTTCATGGAATACCAGAGGCAGCCAGAGGGCATGTATTTTTCATACTTGTCTGACTTCTATTTTGGTGGTCTGAGAGGCACGCAGTGTCGAATCCTGTGCTTGACTAGTGGCTCTATTTCCCTGCCCTCATGGCGCTCGATGGGGCGCTGCCACTCTCCTCCCACCACCCAGGAACTCCAGTCTCTGACCTTAAGCTACTCTGGGGAAGTTAAAAACAGTAAAGGACTCAAGCAAGAAATCAGCTTCCTTTAGAAAACAAGATGCTTAAAGGTCCAGAGCAGAAAGGAGGTTTTGGACAGGTCGTGCACTTTCTCCTCGCCCCCTCTTATGTCTTCACACCTTCTTTCAATCCTGCGGAATATCCCCTAACCACTGCTCCCTATCCTGTCCTGTCATGCTCTGTTAATCATTGGCTTCCCAAGCCAGAGCAATGAGCTACTCAATATTCAATATTCATAGTCAATATTCGCAGCAGTGTCCACACAGACTGAGTGCTGCAAGAAAAAGTGTATTTCCACAGTCTCTTCCTGAGCTAAAGTAGATGTCATAATGCTTCAGTCACTGTTTCTGCCTGATATCTTCAAGGTTTCCTGTGCTATAGTCAGTGACTATGGTCAAAGGACTCCATTAATGAGTCACCCATGCAACAGGAACATGTGGCAGATGTTTTTTTTTTTGTTTTTTTTTTCATCCTGTGGTTTCTCAGCTGGTCATCTGGTAAACTGAAGGGAGCAGATACAGTCGATATTATTTTTCACTCTACTCTGTTGCTTCACCTGCAGAGGAACTATAAAATAATAGCAACACTTAGTCTCCTGATGAATTGCATAGACGAAGGGGATCCAGTTAAAAGCCATTAATGCTTATTGATTTATAAGAGCTATCTTCTCATCAGAGCCAGGTCGATGAGTCAGAGGATTTTAAAGCTTAGATAAAACTGAATAACAGGAAGTCCACCAAATTAAGTGAAAAGACACATTGATTCTAGGTGCTCTATAGAATGAAACATGGAAGCCTTCGGTGATAAAAATAAATCACAGGTGAAAAATAGATTTTTGATGTATGACTGATGTTTACGCACAAAAGTATTGAGAAGACACTTGAAATTATAAAAGGATAAAATCAAAGAACCTTAATCTGTGTAAGAGAACAGTGTGCATGTTATTGATTCAATTAGAAAGACTGTGACATTTAAATGCTAATATTTTCTCCTATTAAAGATAATGGCGAGTATTATGTGATTGTGGTAATTCCTACAATTTGCCCGTTTTCTGCTTTAGTAATGCAAACTAGGCAGCAAAGAAAGTGCTCCAGGTGAACTGGTGCATGAACCACATTAAGTGATGTATTATGAGAGCTCTGCAGGATTCTCCCACATCAGTCCCACAATCCCTGGATTACTAATTGTATCTCCAAGAGGTGCAAGCAATAACCTGCAAGCAATAACCTACCTGACACTGTGTCTCTCTGACAAACACACAGCCTCATTTGATGTTGTCTACTAATTGTGTATATTATATACACACTGTATATGCTATATAGACTTCACAGAGGATATTGCTCTCTACATTTATATTCCAATCTATACAGTGAATCAGTTTGTCGTTAATACATTTAACTCAGTAAAGGATGATGACAGACATAACCAGTGTCTCTACTACAACTCTCTCTTCCAACTAACTAACCAACAACCTGGAATGAAATACAACTTTTTGTCCACTCCAGCATTAGAGCCATTATCTGGCAACCAAACTGCATGGGATTGTTTTGGGTTTTTACTTCAAAGCCCCTGGTTTTGTAGTCTCCAGTTTTTGTAAACTGTGTTCGTCCCTTGAGTCTCATCCTTGGTGAAAATTACATTTCAAGTGTTTGGAAACATAATAAAACCTTGGCGTTGAGTTCCATGTACATGGTAGAGTCTGTTGGTTTTGTAAATGGAGTGAAATTATACAGCTTTTCACAGCTCCCTTAGTCTCTCTCTGAGACATTTTGGGTTCAGTGTGGTGGTCAACAATGTGATTATCCACAAGAGACCTTTTTCCTGCTAAAACATTTTTGATCTTTCTGTTCAAAAATCAGTGATCACAGGGTTAAGTAATTAAACTATCAAACTGACATCAAACCAGTTGACCTTTTCCTCAGCTTTTCCTCAGCTTTCTCTACTTTAAAGTAAAGGTTCCAAAAAGCAGATGAAGGACAGAAAAATAAAACGTTTGGACGGTGCATATTCTGCAAGCGGGATATACAGCACATATACACACAGGAGGAACTGTTTGCTCAGAGTAGTTGCTGTAGTTCATCAACATAGAGGGTGTAGCACACATCATTTTCACTGGGGCTTCTAGAAATATGAAAAAGTCGCTGTGTCTTCATTCTTCAAACAATGAGAAACAGTTTGTTCTTTTGTCAAGGGCATGCAAATGCATTTCCATGAAACAATTTCTCATTGAACACAAGTCAAGAAAGACTGCCAGGAGGAAAGGGAAAGAAAAAGAAAAAACGGAGGATTGTCTGTCTATCTGTCAGAGCAACACAATCAGGATGACTATCATTAATCTGAAGAACTGTTGTTTCCTACAACTTATAATAAGACACGCCCGTAATTAAAGGAACATGATCTTTAGGAATGTATTTGTGATTAGGTGATCTAGGCTGCTGATTTTGTGTGGTCATTCACTATTGACAAATTGGCAGGTTTCATATTTGGTTTAGAGCTTGGGATGCGATTTAAATAGGTGACAGGTTTTGTGGGCAGGGTGACAGTCTCTGAGAATAATGAGGTCACTGCAAGGTTTCATAAACCTAGAACTCCAGGGAATATGGAGATGTGGAGATTATCTTGCATGCGAGTGCCATCGAACTTTCACTCATCCGTGAACAGCAACATGTGCACGAAACTACCAGTCTGTATTTGCATACTCATACAACAGGCTCCTGAGTGGCCTTTGAACTCCTGACACCAATGAAGGCTGTCAAATAAAAGCTGTTTCCAAGATTTGGAATATTTCTGATGAATCCATTTTTGCCATAAGTGAACAAAATAACAGCCACAGTAAAAGTGTAATTATCCTTAAGTGCAACCCTTGACCTCATGACACCAATGTTCTGAGTTTTTCGTGGGTTTTTTTCTACATGTAAATGGCAAATGGTGACTTATTGCTAATTTGAACCACTTCATGAACCAGGTTAAGTTAATAATTCGTCAAATACTTCTGCTTGTACTTTGGTTCATTCAATGAGATGCATGACTTCATGTTTTATGTGATAATATAGGTGATAAAATAGGGGAACGTGTGAAAGTATCGATAGTGTTAGGTTTGATCCACGAGACTTGAACTCGAATTCACATGCTGCACAATGGCAACTCTTGACTTGACTTATGCCTTGGACTGATATTTTGTGTTTTGCGAACATCTGTGGGCGCAGCGAATAGTTGAGAGCCTCACTAGCTGAGCAAAGCGGCGCCTCCACCCAGGCAAGCGAAGGCGTGAAGCAGTGAGACCACAGGCTGCCAGACATCATTATCTCTCTCAGCAGTTCCCCACATATTCTCAAACTGGGTTAGACTTATGGATTCTGGGGCGAAAGGCACCCACAATAACAACACCAAAAATAACAATAGTGGAAAGTGTTTTCAAATAGAGGCTCAGCGAACACATGTGCCCATGTACACGTAACGGGATCCAAATCCGGCAGGATGTTGACAGGATTTTCTTTCTGCCGACCAGTTTCAATTTCTATATATTCCATCTTTTAGTAAAGAACACATGCTTGTCAAAGGTGGTCTGCCCACTACTTTAAAACACAGGAAAAGTAAATGGTGAGAGAAAGAACAAAGAGTACAGAAAGACATTCTCAAAACTTGCAGAGGTGTATGTAGCGGTCTAAAGCAGCTTTTATCATCCACTGTGGATATTGCTTTTTCCATTTTGCTGTATCCACATTTCATTTCATTTCCTTGGAACAAAAGCTGTCAAACCCCCTAAAAGAGCTTCAGCAAAAATAATGTTGTGAGCCATCTCCAACCTTGAGGAGTCTTCCTTGCCACAGATGTGTAAGGCAGCCAGTTAGAGCCATATGGCTTGCAGGATTAGTCTTATAAAAATCACTCAACTCTAATGAAAACGGACAAAAGAGGCAAATACATCTACACATGTATTTCAGCTTCAAGGTGCAGAAGCAGCAGATATATGTTTGATGAATCATGTCTGGATAGTGACAAAACAATGCCATAATTGATAAAGACACACACACACAGAATGGCTTTCAATCTAAACACAGCTGTAATCAAACGGAGATGTTGTCAACTTGAGCATCTCCGCTAATCAGCAGTCGTGTACAATTCATCTTCTCTCAGAAATCAGCTTCAATCCCATCACTTCAATCAATGAAACCCACACATATGGAGTGATGAATCAATATTCCAGTTCTGATGGTCTGTACAAACTATGTCCACGTGGCAGCAGATGTTGGTCAGAACACACAGAAAAAGGCACTTAGTAGTTATACATATTGCTGTACATATTGTTGCCTGTTCAGGTGCTCATTAAATTCAGTCAAAGTCGTGTAAAGCCTCCATTGTCTTATCACGATACGATAGATGGGTATCGCATTATTAAATGATGACCAAATGAAATGGGCCATCACCTTGAATATAAATATGAATTTCTATTCTAACATTGTGGTCTTTTAGATATTCTGATGGAGAAATGCTGCGATTCATTCATTCATTCATTCATTCATTCATTCATCTTCTACCCCTTTATCATCTACATGAAGGTCGTGGGGGGCACTGTAGCCAATCCCAGGTGACATAGGGGGAAAAGCGGGATACAACCTGGACAGGTCGCCAGTCCATCACAGGGCCACATAGACAAACAACCATTAACTCTCACACCTACGGTCAATTTAGTGTCCAATTTGCACACGGCAAGAGAATGCAAAACGTGCAGAACGACCCTTATTCGGATTGAGTCAAGAAACCTGGTAAATGCTACATTATATATTTAAATGCAGTTATACTGTAATTACAAATATTAGTATTTCTGACAGGATCTCCCAACCAGAATTTTCTATTTGAGACAGCTGTTCATTACGAAGAGATGAATATGGACATCACTGTCCTCAGAGAACAAAAGTCAGGACCACAAAAGTTAACTGTCATCCTTTTTTACACTATACCACAATAATAACAGAGGAAAAGCCAAGTTCATTGTGGCTGTGGTCCCAGCTGTGAGTACTCACAGTACTGACTACTGAGTACATGCTGATAAGGATCATGGCTGGGATGATCTCATCATAAAAGATCCATTTCATAACTGTGTATAACTTCTGTTACCAAAACATTCTATGTGTTGCCGCCCCCAGACTAACCCACACGCCTCGGGTGAGCTCGTAGAGCTTTCTGAAAGGACAATTCTAATGGCACTTTTCCACTACATGGTCCCAATACTACTTGACGCTTTTTCTTTGCTTTTCCGTTAGCAATTGTACCTGGTTCTTTTCTTAGTACCTGCTCTGGCAAGGTTCCAAGTGAGCTGAGTCAATACTTTGCATGGTGTCATCAGACGCTGGAAGAGGCATAAGCAAGATGTCCGGCACAAAAATCTAACCGAAAATTACAAACTGTAGATCAATTAAAAAGACTTAAAAAATCCTGAGAACTTGCTTTAATCTCCAACATTTAGCAAAGAAATGTCTAAAATCACAATATTTAACAGAGGAATCTGGTGTATTTAGCGACAGCACCGCTGAAAGCCTGTCGTCGCGACCAGCGAGCTGAATCACGACCCCCTGCCGCTGTATTTCAGTTCAGTGATTGTGTCTGTCGGAGTCTGTGTTCCAGTCATGCAGGAAGTACTGAAGACATCTTTTTAATTAACTGATTCTTAGGATTCAGTACACTGAAAATCACTGCTTTATAAGTCACTCGTTTGTGTGTTTGTCAGGTATAAAACAAAGTCAGGGCAGTTTCAAGAAGGCTGTGGATAACATGCAAGCTGACCAGTTGCATTTATGTTTGGTATCTAGGATAAAAAAAAAAATATTTGGCATTTCTGCAACTGTTGTAATACATGAGGTTAGGAATAAATCAAAAGGAGGTCCAGATAAAATTAAGTAGACTTTTAGTGTCTATGAAAAAAAAAAAATGAGAAGGAAGAAGCTCTAAGAGCCATTCTTCATACGCTTGAGATGGTTGCACCGTGCCAGACTCCTGACGAAGTAAGAATAATGGGACATCAGTGAAGTGCACCAAATGTTGTGAGAACCTTAAGCAAAGTTACTGGGGATACATCTTGCTGATTGTCTAAAAGTTGAAGTTATTGTAAGCCCAGGACTACTCCTTTGTTTTTAGCATTTAGCATATTTGAGTACATTTTAAGAACATCTGTGACATTGATAGTGCTGCTGCTTATGGAGCAGCTCATGAATCATAGCATTCAGATCATCCCAGTGAGGGAGTTGCTCCATAAGCAAATCCAATATCTGAAGATGCAAAGAGAGTCTATTTAGCAAGTGTGAGATGTACTGTTTGTTTCAGTGTGATTAAATAGTGACCTACAGGAAATCTTTTTGGTAAAATGATAATATGAAAACCTTAAAGCTGTTTGTGTTTGCTAATGCATGTCAAAGATAATCATATTCATTTACATAGCATGCACTAGTAGAATATATGTCCAGGGAGAGAGTTCCTTGTTTAGAATGCTTAGAGAGATGCAGGATTCATATCAGGACCAACTCTGGCAGGTCAACGGCCACACATCCAGACTGACATTCATGATAATAAGTACTGAGTGGGTGATTCTTACCTGAGGGGTTAAGCAGCCGCCAGGTTATTAAAGGGTCCGGTCTGCCACTGGCCAAACAGCTGAGTGTCACGTTACTGCCCTCATTCACTATGATGTCGTCTGACACCTTGTAGATGCTGGCTGGAACTGGAGACATGAGAGAAATGACATCAGGGTTAATAAGGTGAGTATATGACGAGCAGAGTGTGCTTCGCTATACACGGGTCAACATGAGAGATTGCATGTGAGTTTGTGAATGTTGTGGTTTTTACCAGTGTCATATTGATTTTTTGAAACCTAAAAAGACCATATTTAGAGGGTGGGGCTAATGAATAAGCAAGGGGTACAGTATATCTTACTGATTCACACCATAGATATGATCTAAATTACACACTACATTATTGTTTATTTTATTATACATGGTGCCATGGCTTTACTTTTTTTTACAAAAGCTAAAATGACTACTTCAACACATGGGTTGCCTATCCGGCAGCTGTATGTCAGAAATAAGACAGAAATCAGAGCAGACACACTTTCTCTTTCAATCTCTGCCTGTTGCTGGCACAACAAAATGAATCAAATTGGCTTGATGTTTATAAAAAATAATACTTGACAGTGGGGCAGTTATATGTGTGTGTGCACATGAAAGTGCAGCTCTGTTTCAGTGTTTGGGAAACTTTGACAATGAAAATGACCCGTGGGCCAATTAGCATCTAGTCTAGTGTTCAGCACTGGGTGGGCAATATGAGCTTAAAATTATAACACAATATCAATATCCCATCATGATATAAAGATATTCATGATGATATTTCACAGAATTTCTAAGTAAAAGTGCTTGTTTTGTTATTGACACTGCATACTTCACAATAAAAACAACAACATAAATTTAAAAAAAAGCAAAGAAGTTAGTTAATATTTAGTATTATATTGTGCCACACACTGTATTTCAAGTGAGTGGAGGTATAAGTCGCTTAAGCGTGCGACTTAGGGGCTCTTTTTGCATAACATGAAGTATTGTGTATGATTTATACATCTTTCTCCAAAACACACATTTTTACACCACACTGGACTCAGGAACTTGCTTGTTTACCAGCTGCTTTACTATAATATAGGCTATAAAGAGAAGAAACTCACAAACACAAGCTGACCTTGATTCTCTCATATGAAAGGAGGAGTTTCAAGAAGCGTCAGAAATCCCTTGCTATTCCAACTACTGCATCACTCAGAGATACTTTGAGTAAACTCTCTCAACCTAGGATCCAAATAAGCAATTTAATCTCCTGCCCCGGGAGCGGAGCTCATGAAAGCTCATCGCAGCTCTTGTCTTGTGGGACAAACCAGACACCAGGCACTGACTTTAAACACACACTGTGAGAAAATAAGTTTTTTAATACAAGACTCGACATTTTAAAGGTGAAATGAAAAATGTTTGTGTGGGTGCAAGCGCGTGTTGTGAAACTGATGTTTAAAGTAAGACTCTCTGGTCTTGATGCAGTGTTTTATGATCATCCTGCCTCACGATCACTATCTACCCCTCACCGCCTCCTACTGCTCTCACTCGTGTACAAACAGGGACCGAGAGGGAAATAGAAACCTTAACTCTGAGGACAAAAAAAAAAAAAAAACTCTGATGAATTAAGAAGGTACAGTTCGCTTTAAAGTGAGTCAGCAGCTAAGATGCAATCAATCATGAAAGATGCAGCGGGCATACATCACTGTTTTCACAAACTGTGGGTGAAGGGTTTGGGATAACGTATCGTGTATGCAGATATGCAGAGGTACAAATAATGATCAATGGGTCTTGAAAATGATGAATGTTGGAATAGGCGTAATGCAGGACGAATGAAGGAAGGTAACAGTTATTTTCCTCTGCACCTGTGATATGTGGGTTTAGTCTTCTAATTTCAGCTACATGTGCATGCGTGTGTCCCGTCTGCATTTTTATGGACTTGACACACGGGCAAGGTCATATTGCTGCGATAAACCCAATCACTCCCAAAAAACACTAATATTTATTTATTTATAAGCAAAGTTTTAGGTATAAACTAACAATCATAGTGCTTCTTAAAATTGGTAAAATCAATTCAACTGCATAGCTTAGTTAAGGTTTTAAACCACTGTGCGAAATACAGGAGGCTCTGGGGCGGTTAGACCCCCCTGATTAACACTCGAGACCCCCTGAAAGCCTCAAAGGCAAAATTTGAGGGGGGTCTAAACTAGGGCTGGACGATTCATTGAATTTTATTCATGATTTCGATTTTGACTTCTCCTGATCATAAAAACATTATAATCAAAGAAAAAACGATTACAAACGATACAGCGCGGCGTGTATGTTAATTCCTGTTCTAGAAAAACACTTTGAATGCACCAGTGTTACGTGCAGCTGCAGCAAGCGTGAAACATGTGTGGATCAATAATATGAGGAGCGAGCGATTGAAAACATGGCAGAAAGGCAGCCTTTGATTGAGAAGAAAGGTAGGACAATATCAGCTACCTGGAAACACTTTGGCTTCAATTTGACGGACATTGAGCAAACGGAAATTTTGAAATCAATGAATATCGTGTCTACTAATCATTATTTCAATATCTGTCAAAAATAATAGTGACTAATATTTTTGCCATAATCGTCCAGCCCTAGTTTCAACATGTTACAGTGAAAAAAGATCTTTGTAATTTAAGTTTTACATATATGATCAACATACATAATACACTTTGCATGCTTTCTTATCCTTTCATACCAGACAAAATGTAAACGATTTTATTTGTAAATTTATATTTTTAATGTTTTAATGAATTGCTTTCCAAATGGCGCTGTGAAAAAGGCCCAGACAAGCCCACATCTGACAGGGAAAATAGCCAATACTGCAGCGTGGCACCTGGGGTGGTGAAACAGTATTGACCAACTAATGGGAGATGGGACCCCCTGATTATTAATGGGTATTTCGCACACAGTGTTAAACCATTACCAAAGTGGCATGTTTCTGTTTTCCTATAAACTACATTTCAATGATTCAGCATGCAATTGAGGAACAGTATCAAAAGCCCACAATTGAATGATACTTTACAGTCACCATTTTAGAATATTCTTTGGCAAATACATTTTTAAACCTTTAATGGATGAAATATTGAATATTACATTTTCATTCATTCATTCGGCCTCACCTTTCAAAACACTGTATCCCTTCCATCATTTTATATTCATGAATAAGACTAATTTAAAGGTCAATCTTCAATCGACCTTAAAAAAAACCCCATCAACAGTTGTTTCTGAAAGAACAAGTTATGTCAGAGCAAATATAAAGAAGGTTAAAAAAAAGACTTTAACTTGAAGACATCATTGAATGACTCAAATGGGAGCTGACACTGCTCAGCACCTCTGTCTGTTTGTGTTGTCAAAGTAAGAGAAAAAGACTTCCTTAACCATCTGATTTAGTTCACGAGGAGGAAATAGAAGAATGTTGCCAACATTTCAATTTTTGACTCAAAATATTGCATCAGAACTCTGAGTAAGAAGTAATCTTTAAAAACCTTTAATGTCATGGTAGAAATCACTGACTGCTTTAGCTCCACCTTTAACCATCCAAATCAACGCGAGGTTGAGTAATAAAAAAATCAAAGCTTCTTGGCTACCTGCTTAAAAGTGTCAACAACTGCTGGTGTAAAACATAACACAGTGCCAGCTCTCAAAAACTGTTGTAAATGTGTCCATAAACAGGGCACTTAAAGCCCAACTGCTCCATTAAAGTAACTCACTAGCCCTAAAATAAATAATGCATAATAGACATACTCCTGTTGTGGGTTTGATGCATGCCAGAGGTTACAGTGGCTTCTTCTAGTTGGATTTCAATTTTACAGCTTTTAATTTCAGTGGTTCTGCTTTAAGGGTGTTCACGGTTTGACCTCGGTGACTGTGTAACTAAACAAAAACTTTACTCCAAGTGTAAGCACATTTGTAAGAAATGCAGTGTGTGGGATCATATGTATATACCAAAACAAATGCAAGCATATGCTATTTAAATCAACCTGCTGTGTTGAATTGAAATGAAGCTGCACCATGTCCTACATATCAATGTTTTCCCATGCAACAATATTTCAGACTTTCTCTATTTTAGATTGTTTTTTCCCGCAAAGTTATTACTGAAGTGCTGTCTCTGTACGATCAGCCACACTCCCATACTAACATCTCTCTTTCTGTACACGCACGCACGCACACACGCACGCACGCACGCACAGTAACCCCAAGTAAACCATCTCCCTAATACTAACTGACAAGACAGTCACACTTGCTGCAAACAGCATCTTAAATGAAGTCATACAGAATTATTGCTGGAGTCAAAAGACCAAGCCAAAATGAAGATGCGTTTTGCAGATATAGGGAGATGAAATGAGGGGATGTCGGGGTGGTGGCACTCAATTGAGGTGACAAAGAATGCAATTGGCTTTTTTTTTTCCACCTCAGAAACAACCAAAGCGGGGCGGATTGGGGGAAGTTGATTGGCTGAGCGGAATATGTGACTGGAGAATTAATCCTCGAGCGCATTGATAAAAATGGATTGTGGAGGAAACAACAACCGCTCATACTCTGATAACCCTGTCACCCCTATAAATGTGGGGGGAAAGACGAGGAGAGCAGTGAAAAAAAGAGGCAAGATGGAACAAAGGGAGACAATAATAAAGGGAAAAAAAGTGTGAATGACATTTCAGCTCTAACAGTCCTCTGTCTGGGATCCTGCTGTCAGCCCTGGAGGAGCAGGGGGGCGAAGAAAGAAGTGAATTGTAATCACATAGGTCAACCTTAAAGGAACAATGTTGGAAAGGGCAGCCATTTGAAAAGTACTTTACTATTGCAACTGCAGGATGGATGAATTCCACAGCCGTAGACTGCACTCTGCTAATGTTTCCCCTAAGGATGGGATACGAAGCAGCACACTCATGTCACATGAACAATGCAAGCATCAGGAATGGTGTCTTTAGGATTTTATCTGATACTATGACAAACACTGATAGCAATACTGCTTATCAATAACAGTACTTGTCTTGTATGAGCCTGTCTAAACCAAAGGACTCCACTAAATTGAAGGGCTGTATTTATTTATTTTTTTAACAACATTTTTTATATGAAGTTATAATTTGTTATTTCTGTATGGTTTTTTTTTGTAATTAATGAATTAATTGATTCAGTTTGCATCATAAATACATTTATTGTGAACTATTTATCGTTCCATATCAAAACAGGCAGTTTTATTTTGAAATGATGTGAACTATGATCATAACTGTTATTCTGCCGATGTATTTTTTCTCAAAAAGTTGGATGCTTTATCACTTCGCTCTACCCCGGGTCATTTGAGTTTGATACCCGTATCGATGACAGTCCTTTAGTTATTTTCCCTCATTCACCAATGTTAAATTAGGGTTGGACTGACTTTTGCAACTGCTGCTTGATTGACATCGTTGATGGGATTATTAGGAATTTCTCAAAACACCGTCTTTATTTAGCACATGGCATGTGGTTACTGAAGCATGTGTGTGATTCCAATAACAGCAGCAGAAACTGTAGCTTTGCTAAAGCAGTCGAACACACTGACTGTTGTATTTCAAAGTTTTAACTCCAGCAACCAGAGCCCAAACATCCCAGTGCTTTTCCTCCATGAGGGCTGAAGAGTAAACACCGCAGTGTGACATATAACAGCCTAACTGCAACAGCTTTGTTATTGCTAACAAATTGCACACGCAGTCTCACATTCCCAAACATTCGAAAGTGAAATTAGAATAAAACAAACCGAGATATCAACAGCGGCACCATTTATCCAGATGCTTATTGATACTTCGGCATTGACTGACCGCAAACCAATTAAATACCAGTTCACAATGCTCACCCCTAACAGGCAAACACTCACTTCGATGCCATGAATTTTTTTGTTTTCATGTAATTGTTGTTGCCCTCATTCATGGCCAAATCACAATATTCAGCCTCCACAACCACATCCCACAGAATAAATGAATAAAACATAACATAAAAACCTAAAAATACATTTTAAATAGCAATATCACATTTAGTTTGGTTTTCCAATTCCTCATAAATAATAAACCCTCTTACAAAAACATTATAATACCTTGACCTTGCTTTCAACTCTAATTTCAAATTTCAAAGAAAGAAATGGAAAGTAAGACAGAAAGGCAAGACACAGCTAAAGGCACAAACACACATGGAGCAAGAATAATTAGGATGGAAGAGAGTGTGCGTGTGACTGTGTGTGTATTTGTGTATGTTTATTTTTGCATAATTAATGACTCACTCTTCTTTCACTGCTTTCTCTGTTTATATGCAAAATAATGATTCTACGACACAAAACCTCTCAAAACAAAAGGTTTAGGTGAATGAACATTTAGATCTACCCTTACAAGTTAAGACATATCATTATCAAAGTCTGCATTATTAGCAAACACTACATCTGTGTTTTAAGGTGTAATTACACAAGCTGCACACTTAATGAGTTACTTTTGTTATCAATTGATTTTTACTAATTTTGGTGTTCTCTTCATTTACATGTGACACAATTTTAAAACATTCATGCTGAGCAGGAAAAAGAAAATCAAACAATGTTTTTCAATGGGATGGATTTAAAGGAACATACATATATCAGTTTATAACTGGGTGCTTTCAGAGGATGAATAGGACAGGTGGCATTGTGTGACTCTTTCACACATATGACTGCAATGAAGAACTTTAAAACCAATCTACTCTCTAATTTACAGCAACATAAATGTGAACATCAGTGAGTTTATGGGTGTAAACTAGGGCGGTTTGGTGGAAAATGGAGTTAACAAACACAGCACAATAGACAGTGAACAAACATCATTAAACACACATTAAAACAAACAAAAAAACAAAGGCATCATTATTGATTGGCAACTCAGTGGTCTCACTCTGTCAACCACAGCAGAGACTGCACAAAGAGATACAGCATACTTGTAGTATGTTAGAGAGCTATTTAATTACGATCAGGAAATATCTTAAGTGATGTAGTGTTGCTGAAGTCCAGATTCCCTGTTTGCTGATTAAGAGTTTACTTAGATCTTTTTCACATCAAATATTCCCCTCCTCGCCTGAGGTGGCGCTGCTTCAAGAATAACTGAAGTAGAAGACGAGACAAACAATGGACAAGCACACCTATTGGTTATTGCAGGACAACTTCTGTTTCCGCCACATCAGAGCAAAACATGGAGCTGCATCAAATCCTATCGGTCTTGCGTTTTTTATTTAGTTTCAAGCTGTACTGCAACATACGCATACGCAACAATTGGCTCAGCCGTTTCTCCCGACTATTGTTCTACACATGCGTATATTTCGGTTGTGCTTACCCAGAGTGCCCTGCGTAGTATTGCAACTCCTGTATTTGGTTCAGTTGAAACGAACCAAGACCGTTGGTACGTTTTTAGGCAGACCAGAGTTTGCTTCTTTGGTGCGCATCATAGTTCGGTTGCACATTCACACCTCCGCAAACGAACCAGACTTTCCGAGCAAACAAATTTGATTAAGAAGGACTGTGAATGCACCCTTAGAGACTTGCAAAATATGTTCCCAGTACTCTCTTCTCTCCCCTCCTGCATTTCCATTTATTACAATCACAGGTGGCCTGTTCTTGAAAGCATCAAAAAACACAGCAGCACTCTCGCTTGGTCACATGTAGGCATTATTGAGCATAAAATTAGCCTTTGCATAGAAGTGGGGAAGGCAGCAGGGAACAGGATGTGCAACCTTGGCCCACCTGGACTCTGTCAGATTGCTTTATATTCAAGCTATACCCATTCATTACAATTCAAGGATTACTGCACAAAACTCAAGTCCACTCTTTGGGACAAACAATAAAAAAAAATCCTATACAATAAACAGCTCTGAGCTTTGAATCACAAACTTATAGTTGCTTAAATCTGTGAATGTTTGGACACAAAACAAGATGAAATGTAAGAATAAAAGAATATTTTAGAGTCAGAGGAATACGAGCAGAGCATAAACACAATTAAATCTTATAATATCAAACATGTTGTTTATCCATGAATCTTCTGGATTGTCTCTGTGGATCATTTTACATGTTTTGTATATTTCGCCTTTAGCTCATTTCGCTCCCATACATACTCCTGCTGGCTCGCAATGTGACATTTAGAGGAGTGATGTGGCAGCAAGTGCAGAAGAGGCGCGCGATTATGCTCAGCTAATTTGAAACCATTAGAAGATAATCAGGAAAAAGCACTTGCAGCTCTTTGGCTTTTTAGTGCGAAGAAGCTTTACTGCCAATTACCTGCTTTCTATAAAACAAGGTCAGAAACAAACCTCCCAACCAAAGAACAATATGAGCAGCTTGTTGGCCACCAAGGTGAATCAGTGACTGCGAATTGGGGGCCTGGGGTCACATCAAGCTTGTGAAAGCTTCATCAGGCTGCATCAACATATACTTTTATTATTTGTTTATTCTAATTTATTTTCAAGGGACAGTGAACAATTAAAACCAATTAAAACTCCCAGGTTTTACAAACAAAAGTTCAGACATCACCTAAAACTTGGCTTGCGTTCTTTTATTTTTTTGAATTTTACCTTTATTTAACCAGGAAAATCCCACTGAGATGACAAAACTCTTTTTCAAGGGAGTCATTGCCAAGACAGGCAGCAGACAATAGGAAACACTTACAACAGTTACACAAACATAACACAAAGAATCCACATTATGAAAAACAACTGCATGTTGTGGAGAACTCTGACTTTGGATTTGAAAGCGCTCAATGAAATGAACCCTTTAACACCGAGCGCAATCGCAGACGACACATTTGCACAAGCGCACTTTGCTCTACCATAATTGCGACGGTTTGTGCTATCGGAAAAAAAATTCCAACCATTTCTGAAAGCTGAGAAGTTGCAAGTCAAAGCCAACATGTGGTTATTATGGCAATTTTACCCACGCTGTTGCAGGATGTCTGAGAATCAGAGAGGAATGAGTTGGAAAAACACCTATTCATATATAGTCTCCATCGTTTTTTTTTGTACCTGTTTCCTTTACATTTAGACATTTTTAAATACAACTTTTTTGATTTTTCCTTCATTTTAAATTGTTAGCACACCATTTTAACATGCAGTAAATTGTAAATAACTGCCAGATATTGAACGTTATTCAGAAAAAATGGGCAAAAGCACATTAGCTGGCCCTTTTATGGTTAAAATAAGCAAACAAGTAAATACTACATTTTGAGGCTTTGGTGTTTCCATTCTTTCTGCAACATATTCTATGCAAAAGGTGCAGAATGGACAAAAGGCCTTTTTACCCAGTTCACTGCAGGCATATGGAACAGAAAGCAACAAATAATTTTGTGAACGGGAAGAGTATGGATCAGCACTTCTCTGTTAAGGTACAAATGTGTTGCCTCATGAAAGTATACCAGTTCTTCATTTTTTGTTTAGCTTCAACTGACAAGAAGTTTACGTCAATGATTTATCCACGGTCTATGGAAAAAACACGAATGTCACCATATAAAGAACTATGCCAAATTAAAGCTCAGAGCTAATTTACATCTGCGTTCCCTTGGCACTGATTATCACATAGTGATTTTCACTCATTTAAAACATCACATCTGGATTGTCTTGGGTTTTTTTTTCTTGAGGAGAAAACGTGTGCGATTGGACAGTGTTAGAAGGTATTTTTATCGCAAGGTGAAAATTAAAGAGGAGGCGCAAACACAGCCTGTCATAGCGGTAGTAACAAGAGTATCGCGAAACCTAGTAATAAACACAAGGGAGAGCTGAATAGTCTGACCATTAGCCATCAAATTAATTAGTTCCAAATATTCCCAGGCTTTAACTGCTGCTGCTGTGGCAGCTGAGAGAACAAGAGCGGGTCAGGAGGGGATAACCACAGCTACTGAAGAGTGAGATGTGGGGTGGGGGGGGGGAGGGGTCAGACAGCAGCCAATAATATTCTGCTGTGAGGGCAGAGCAGCAGGTGGGAATGAAAGCAATCTCAGACAATAAACACACTGCAGTACTAGACAATCAAAATATAACGAGTGTCGCCAATTATATATGATTTTTAATAATTCATTTACCAACGCCTCATACAAGATTAGGGATGCACTTACTCAACATGACAGGACACTGACCATCAAAGCTGGTTAAAATTTAGCACATTCTGCCACTCAGGATTGCATTCTGCAGTTTAAGTTTGAGTGAACCCACTTTATTAGATCGATGCATGCAAGACATGGTTAGATTTGTGTTTCCAGTTCATATTAAACAATAACCTTATTTAAGACACAGTAAACAATTGCTGGTGCTATGGGGTAAGTCGAAACAAAAGCAGTGTGGGATCATGGGAATTGTCTTGGTTTTTCGGTGTGTTTGCGCTTTATAAATAGTGGCCGAACCTGCAGCAAACAGCAATGGGTAGTCGTGATCTGTGATTGAAGCCTTACATTAGTTCATGAGGGACATGGTAGTCAAATGCTCCACCTGTAATCAGCTGACAGCCACCTGACTGCAATCTATGTCTCCAATCCCAGCCACTCTCACGTCAAAGCAGTCCATATAATAGAGCTCCTCCCTCACTCTCACACCACTGCCACTGTCAAAGCTTTGCTGCCACCCCCCAGCCTCTATCTTCCTAGATCTGCGTCAAATGCCACTTTTCCGTTATACAGTTCACGCACTACTCAGCTCGACTACTCGTTTTGGTATCAGACACGTCGTTTTCCATTTCTCCTCAACATAGGCGGGTCATCGTAGCACGGCTGCAAGAAACTGCCGAGTGACAAGCAAAGCAGTTTTTTTTCAGTGTACTGAATCGTCAGAATCAAAAAAAAAGATTAGTTCAGTACTTTCTGCATGATTGGAGCGCAGCAGACTGACACAGTCACTGAAGTGGAATAAGGTGGAAGGGGATGTGATTCGGCTTACGATTGCTGGCTGTTGCTAAACACTCCAGACTCCTCTTAAGTATTGAGATTTTGGAGATTAACACGTTGACAGAATTTTTAAGTCTTTGTAACTGATCCACAGTTTTGGCATTGTGCGGTTTAATTCTTGCATCGGATGTCGGGCTCACGACTCTTCACGTGACGACACTCACTGCCAATCAGCGGCCGTCAGTCTGTCGATGTTACAACACACAAGTCGAGCCGAGCACAAGTCGTGCTAGAACTTTACAATGGGAAAGCGTCATAACCCAGCTCAAAATGTCAGTCTTGCTTGGGCTCACTCTTGTGCAGGTGTTTCCTGCATTGCGCTCCCTGTTTAGCTGAGTATGCTGCTTGGGCATTCCAGGGAGCATAAGAGTGGTGCCATGAATGCCAAGTCTAACAGTATTTCAATTTGTTGCAATCAGTGGTTTTAACTATATGACAAGAATGTCCCTGACTGAAGTGACAAATGCAAAACAAAATGAAGGACATTGCCTAACTAGTAGTACCAAATAATGTCCTTCATCACTCTGACAATTCATGTTGGGTTAAAGCAGAGACAGTAAAGCAGTCTCATTAGAAGGTGATCGAATGGCGGGCTAAATAGAAAAACACAATTCTGTGGAAGCATTTGGCTAATAAGTACACTAATCAACCAAATTAATAACACTATAGTGCCATTCGTAGGTACTTTATTACAAAAATATTACACATTATATATTTTTTAAATAAATATATCTACAAAAAAAAAAAGAATACTGACCCTTAGACAAAATGTAGCTGCGACCTCTGGAGGCACCTGAACCATGCAAGGCAATGTTAATCCAGAAACTTAGTTGTAGAGTCAAGGCCATTCAAATGACTTATTCCCAGAAACCTGATAAATCTGTGGCCAAAATGGCACCGTGAAAACATAATAAGGCTTACAGAGACTTGAGAGAGGAAAAAGGCCAGAGGAAATAGAAACGATGAAAGGAAGGAAAATAGCAAAATATAATCTCCATGCTACATCGGCAAATGTCTGCAATGTGCTTGTGTTGATAAAGGATATCTCTTTAGATTAATGCTACACCTTGTGGCTGAGCCTTTGGTTGTAGTTTTACAACTGAATCATACACACACAAACACACAATCATGCATTTTGTTTGGTGGAGACAGTATATACTGTGCGAGTTATAGGCACCAGTGATCTCTCCAGTTACTCATATTGGCTTTGTTAATCAATGTAATGATGGGGCACAAATGTACAGACACATTTGCCGGCATGCATATTGCATTTTGCAAAATAAAGGTGAGCCCCAATCCTGTTTATTATGAAACTTCAGGGTGCAAACATAAATTTGCACTTCATTCATAGTGAGGACCCTCATAGACCTAATACATTTCCTAGCCCCTTACCCTAAAGCTTCACCATCACAAATAAGTGCCTCAACCTAACCCTTAGCCTCACCTAACCGCGAAAGGCACGTTTGCATCATCAATGTGCAACGTGCAGGTTGCGTGTGCACTGTGTAGCCCAGATTTTGGAACACGTGCAAAGAGTGT
Source organism: Microchirus variegatus (assembly GCF_963457635.1). Classification (NCBI taxonomy): domain Eukaryota; kingdom Metazoa; phylum Chordata; class Actinopteri; order Pleuronectiformes; family Soleidae; genus Microchirus; species Microchirus variegatus. The sequence goes on from NC_139804.1 coordinate 21,721,909, forward strand.
GTTGGGTGCGCGTGGACAGCGCAAACATGCGCAAACTGAATTTACACCCCAGCAGTAGGTCGAGTATAAGTCCCACTCATCAAGCAGAAAAAAAACATTTTGACAACAAGAATAAGTCGTCGCCAAGGATAGTCATCCGAGCCTCGACCTGGCGACCCTCAATCCGACAGACACCCTGACTCCCCTGCCTGACAGGTCTTTCGGCAGTGAGCTGCTCGAACCAGATGTGTCCAAGGGAGCTGCAGCATCTTTCTCTTCTTTTTTGGTTAGAATGCACCCTATTCCCTGTGTCCAGACTTGTACCGCCACCCGATGGTGAAGTCATATACTACAGGACCCTGATGCACTAGGCGACCCCAAAACCAGGTCCTAACCCCCAAAAAAGCTGTTTAAAGATATGAGGACGAGCTAAATTGTCCTCACTTTTCCTAAAGTGTCACACACACAAGCATACACACATACACACACACCTCCCTGCATAGCACTGCTGAATTGAAAGAAAAGAGAATGCATAAGTGTGAGAGGTTGGCTGACTCTGCTGTTACTACTGCAGGAGAAGAAGCTCAAGTTGCTTGGCAATGCCATTGCAGCCCCGCCACCCGACATCATGCCCTATCTACTCTTCACTGTTGTGAAAACACATGAGGCAAAGTGAAGCAGATGATTGAGAGAGAGAGAGATGAGGAGAGAGAACAAGACACCACCTTAACCAAAAACTGTAAACGTCAGCAGAGGCAGTACTTAAAAAAAAAAAGATGCCGACGAAACTTGCAAAGGAAGTAGCGGATATGAGACAGCTGTGATGGTCTGCTGGAGGCAATGATGGACGTGAGGGAGAAATAAAAAAAGTGTTTTCTGTGACTTTCTAAAATAATAATAAGGGGAAAAAGGCACTTTATTCCATTTGAGACCAACCACATTTTCATCTGTCCTCAGTCTACTTGAAGACAACAAGGTGATTAATTAAGGAAATATTTTTGTTGTTGTTTTATAAGAGGTGTTTTTCAAATAAGAGCCCCACAAGGCTAGCTACTCGTGCAACAAATTTAATTGGTGTTTGCGTGAAGAGAGGAAAAACAAGTGGTGTGAGGCAAAGATGATGCTGTTCTTGCTAACAAGCTCTACATGAGTGACCAGGGAGGGTCAAAATAGTGTTTCTTTCCCCATAAATGAACTAATGGCGACTCATGTGCATATGAAAAACATCTATGTTTAAATTCAACATAAGATGTAATTCTTGTCTTGGTCTAATGGAGGTACCTCAGTAAATCCTTTGCCTCCTCAGGTGCAAAAGCTTTGCTCAACATCCACGGAGACTGTACGGCTTGCCAAAAGAAAAAAGGCTAAGAAGATTTTGCATTAAAGCCATCTGATGATTTAGGGGCTTATGATACAGCTCATGATAATGAGAAAAACAAAGATGAGTAGACAAGCTAAATCCAAGGTTATAGAAGACTGGCTTCAGTGGCTGTCTTTCCCTCTACAGGTATACCATTTATTCAGCTCTTTAATACCACTGCCTGCCCTTTGCACTTCCACTTCCAAATACCATCCCTCATTATGTCACTTTGTCCAGACAAGGTTTATTGGAGATCATACGCGCCTCAAAACCCATATATGTATGCAGCTCAGTTTAGACGCCTTTTATGCCCCACTACTTCCCATTTCCCTCTCAGTGTGAAACCGCCATCACCTCCTATTAATTTTGCCAAAGCTATTCCAAGTCTCATCCAGTACAGCTGTTTCAGCAAAATCTTAGCTTCTGATTGAGAGTCGGAGGTGTTAAGCAAACCATTCTTTTCCTCCTAATGTTGCTATTGCTGCAGTTTTAGGAGAAACAAAAATAACGTAATTATATTGTATTTATCTGTGCATTTTAGTATATAAATTATTAATAAAGTTCATATGCGTTAATATTTAAAAGTATTGTGATATCAACAACAAAATCACTTGAGGATTCAAAATATCACTTGAGGAAATTGATAAAAAAAAAAGTTTCAAAGGGAATAATTACATTAAAAATGCACATTTAAATGAGCTGCAGAAGTTTCACTGAACACGTTAATATTCAAGAGATGATATTTTGCCATAAAAACAAGCTGTCCATTAACAGAGGTATTGAATGCTCTCATTACGCACTACTAAACTTAGACATGGTCGTACTGATTATGCAAATTCATTGTGAAAATGCAAGATCAAAGCAACAACATACAGTACATTTTCATCATTGGCTCACATTAAAAGAAATCCATAAAAATTCAGATTATTGTGGCATTCAGATGCTCCCCTCAGTGTAATTCTCCTGATCCTTTGAGGCTATAACGATGTAAGGTGGAAGTCAAACCTGCAATCAGCCTCAACCGATCAATACTGCACGATCCGCCTCCATTCTCCAGATTAAAGTGCATCCTATAATAAGGAGAGTGATTGTGTTTGTATGTGTGTGGGTTCAACGATGTATAAGTGCATTCTGTGTACATGTGACCATTAACGATTCACATCCTTTCCCAGACTACAGGTCTCCCAACGCTTTTGGTAAGCAGCCATTTAACCTTAACCCGAAAGGTTCTACATTTACTTCGGTCGGCTGCGTCACCTACAGACTCTACAGAATCTAATTATAAAACAGCAATGAGAACAATGCGACAGAGCCAGCTCACATATGACAGTACAATCTGCATGCAAAGAGATACAACACAAACCCACATTTATATACACAAGGCAACACCAAAATGTCACAGAATCAGATAGAAAGTAAAATATTTCTGCTAATTGGGGCCTTTTCTCATCCATAGCATTGACTTCTAACTTTCCTAATGACATTGAACTGTGAAGTTTTGGGAAAATTTCTGGACAGAACTGTGTTTTTTCAAAGACAGCAACATTGCTTGATTTATTCTGTCAGTGTCTTCCAGTGTCTAAATGCTGTAGTTTAGCTTAAGAGAACTAGTAAGTAATTATCTGATAAATTATTCACTCTATTTAACCCCTACAACAAAGAGCATTTGAGGTGCCTTTTTTCTATTATTATGTTTACATATACAGTATATAATGGGGCTACAAGACTGTGCATCAAGTGTCTTATAACCTTTTTTTTTCAGCACAACCTAGGTAATCTGATGAAAAAAAAAAACTATAAACAATATAAACACACCTGAGCAAAAACTACTCAAAATGTTTAATATCACTCGTGATTTGTGATTTCTGCATAATTATTGCTACTTTATATCACTGATAAAATGTGATCATAACTAATCATAACATTGACTTAACAACACATGAGATGATGAAAAATACCCACATTTTTAGCCAGAATATGTGACGTGTCCATATAAGGAGTGGTATATTATTCCCATGGCAATTTACCATGAGCACTAAAGGTTATCCGGCATTTCAATAACAGCTGCTAAACTTACCACCACTAAACTTACATACCTCAGTCATAAGAAAGCCTGTTTGCTTATAATTGGTACGAAAAAAATGCCTTTCATTAAAAAAAATACATTATTTATGGGATCATGAAATACATTGTTATTGAAATTGACCTCCTGCTGCCTAACTAATCTCCACATGAACAAGAATCCGACGGTCCATTTAATGGACAGACCTGCAGCTCTCGTCAATAACCAGCTTACAGCACATACTCCTGATCCACATAACGCAGTAAGCACTTTAATGGTTTAATGCTTGCATGATCACTATACTACAGTATACTTGTTAAAAAAGCTGTCATGAGCTGGTTAATTTCCTTTCCTCAGCATGACCATGTGTAGACAGCTAAGTGCTTGGCGGTAAATGCCACCACATCAGCGTAAAGGGATACAGACAAAAGCATACATAGTTTAATCAGAACTGATCCGATCGATAAGCAGTCCATTTTGTGAGGCTTTGTCTGGCCTGAGGTTTTCGTAATGTACACCATAACTGAAAAATGGACAGCACAAATCATTGCTCAAATAGCAATAATTGTGTTAATCATTGCAGTGTCCTCTGTCTCTGGCATTTCCCAAGTTAGGATTTGTTGATTTTCTATAACTATAATAGGATATTGATAAGTGGTTGTACCACTAAATGGCTCATTATTGGCCCCAATATCAGGGCCAGCAAATTCAAGTAATAATACTGAAGTGAGGTCAGTCAAAAAAAGGTCATCAAATATTTGCTTTCATTGGGAAGTGGTGACCAGTAAAAGTTAAACAGTGTTGCTTCAAAGAATGAAATGTACAGGCCGTGTTGTAGCAAATCTGCACTTATACTGCTCAGTGCATAATGCAAAACTTGCATGATGGCTGTTCTGGGGTTATCTGCTGTTTTGCATGATGTACTCTACCAAAACAAGCTGGCTCAGTCAGCTCAGTCAATTAATGTAATACAAAGTGGCAAACAGATAACCGATTTTGCAGTAATCATCTGTCCACAAACTGAGTGTGTGTGTGAAAGTCATCACTGCAGGCAGCCAGCTGCACTCTGAAATGATGATGAACTAAACGTTAAAAGGTTGTGTAATAGGCATTCACATAATGAAAAAAAGTCATGACAGCTAATAAGACTTGACAGAAATGATGCTTTTAGTTACTTTAATATTCGCGCTGTGTCGATGTTTGAAAGAAAGAAAATTGGTGCCTTAATTTGCCCTTCTGTTTTCAGTTTCTTTCTTGTCTTTAGTTTATTTACCCACATTTATTTATTTATTTTTTATCTGTGAATTCATTCAAACATTTACTATTTTCCTATTAAAATTCATTTTTCTGAGTTAAGCCTATTCGTTGTGCACCATGATACACGTCTATGGCTATGACAGAGTTTTCACAACATGGATTCCGCATATTATTTGCTGCCATAGTGTTGACTTCTGGATCTGCCATGCAGCGACTCTCGACTCTCATGCAGCTTGTTGATTCTCACTGTGTGAAGAGCTGTGAACAGCTGCTGGAGTGAAAAGCACCTGACTCGCTCAGCTGGAGACCACCCCACATTGCTCCATACAGACACACAGCTTGTGACTGAGCTCACAGCAGCTGCAGCTGCTGTCATAAAAAGGAATGCAAAGGGTGTGTTCATCATCACATTTTCTGTCACATGTCTCTGTGGGTGTCACGGTGCCTTTCCTTTTAACGGGGCATTTGGAATTAACAAGTCCATAGTTGCAAAGTTCAACTGAACCACCCACTCCAAATACAAGATGGTTGCTCTGCACAACAACAACACTGTACTATAAATGCTTTGCCTTGATATAGCGCTTGTCTTATTATTATTATGAATTATATTTCTATAGCGCTTTTCTATACTGAAATACCCAAAGCGTGTACAAATCACCCACTATTCATATACACATTCTTACTGTGGCTATTGTAGCCACAGCTGCTCTGGAGCAGACTGACGGAAGCACCCCTCCGACCACCACGATCATACACAGACATATATAGAGACAAACAACCATTCATTGCATGTTTTTTCGAACTATGGGAGGAAGCCGGAGAACCCGGAGAAAACCCATGCACACACGGGGAGAACATGCAAACTCCTTGCAGAAAGGCCCTTGTTCCAACCGGGGCTCGAACTTGTTCCAACCGGGGCTCGAACCGGGGAACCCGGGTCCTCCACCTGAGTAAGTGAGGTGCTTTTCACTCCAGAGCAGTTCACAGCTCTTCACACAGTGCGAATCAACAAGAGAGAGAGAGTCGGCAGATCCCCAAATCAACACTATGGCAGCAAGTCTTGATGACCACTCAAAGCTGCTTTACCCTACTTGCCATTCAGCCTTTATGACATCTATTTTGACATCAATAATTATAATATGATGTTCAGAAGTTCCGCCTTCAACCTGGCTCCGAGTGAACAATACCAGCTGTCATTCACACTGTGTGATTGACACACATAATGCGTTGGCCTTTAACATCTACATATTTCCTCTAAATTCGATCGTAGCAATTGCTATGAAAGAAAACCAGATTAGAAACTGAGACCATTAACTCCTGAACAAAGGAGAATGTTAATGGTATGAGTTATTTTTGCAAGTAGTGGAGTTGCCCCTAATGGCTATACACTCTCTAAGTCCATTTTATGTCTACAAGTAGGATTCGGTTTGCAGCTATTATCTCTTTTTCGTGTCTTAATGTGTCAGTCATAATTACACAAATGGTACATCCTGTCCTTCCGAGTCCCTTTCTCTCTCCCGTCCTGCCTTGAACTTCCGATGTTGCCATTCTGTACTCTCAACTCATCCTATTTGCCACATCCATGTCATCTTTCCTCGTATTCTTCCTTTCCTCGTTTCCGTTTCTGTGCTTTGCCTTGAGCTGCAGTCTAATGAGCAAGTGGCTGGTGTTGGGAGAGTGTTTTCTAGCTCTGAGGACAGATAATAAGCCCATATGTTATACAACCACAGTGGCAACTGCAGCAGCCGACCAGTGCCAGCTATTAGAGACCATCCCCCCCCCGGGAAAATTATTTCCCATCAAATTTGTGGCTGTGCATCAAAGTACCAGGAAGAAGGACATACTTGACAACACTCAGCAACTGTGGCTGTGAGATGCCTTTGCATTAGAGACCAGCATATTGTAATGAAGAGTCATAAATATTTTCCCTCTACAAGTGATAAGCTATTTTTTCTCATTAGTGAGATGTATTTTTTTATTTTCTCCTTGGGCCTATATTTTGATTACAGTGCATGTGTGTACTTCTAAGGAGAAAATTCACACTGAGAATGGAATAAAATTAAACAAAGCGACATCAAGGCAGCTGCAGCCACTTTATGGAATCTTCAAATTTTAGCCGGTCATACTTTTGCTCACTGAATTTAAAAAAAGTACTATCATAAGAGAACATTTCTGACAACACTTCACACTACTTACCACAAATTTCAGATCAAATACTTCCCCGGGATTTTTGTAAAGCAGCCCTCCATCAAAGAGACATCCAAGAAGACAGATTCTTGTCACGATGAGTGTTTAGCAGTCTGCTGCCACACAGAAGATTTAATATGTAAAGCACTGCTGGTTATAGCATATGGTCCAACAAAATGACATGCCAGACATCTGCTGGGGCAGTGGGCACTTGCAGAAGTACCAGCCAAGAAATCTCACAGGTAGAGACTGAGGATGTGCACATGTATGTGATCTATAAAAAGCCCATGACAAATGTTTGCCAGTGTGTTTCAAAATATGACATAATAGCTTTAAAATGCTGTGTCTTAGTTCTCATGAAACCCCGATTTATACTCGCTTTGTGGCTTGACAAAACTTAATGAGGTGCATCTTTGGTTTATGTTCAGTCAAAATGAAGTTATAGACTTCTCCATCTTCAGCTCTCTCATACTACATTGTATCATCCTGATGTCAGCTAGTTTATTTTTATCCATACCTCTGCCACTTTTTCATTCATTTAATGAAGTGTTTGATATGACTTAGGGGAAGGACATCTGGAATTTACTTTTAGTGAGAGAATAATGTGAGCAACTGCAGCAATGTACCAACCAAAAAAAGCAACAGGAATGAGATGTACTGCTCTGACATTTTAAGATGAAACATCTACATTCAATCATATTGCAAAACAGCTCTATAGGTGCAACAACATAAGAGGACAATTTGAGTTACAGTTTTATATAAGTTTAATATGAGTATAAATCAAGCTATCCAAGCAGATCTCTGATGTTGTTCTTGTGCTTGAAAATACATGTTAACATCACACCATAGCATCAAAGGACGTGGCCACAGCTTGATGAGCCTCTCCATTTGACAGTTCCTCCATTGTGACACCAACATTAATCTCTTTTTGTGTGCTATCATCTCACATGCATTCCCTTTCTTGGTCATAAACAAAATGAGTGAGCAAATTACATGTGTTAATAATAACACTAGCTGAACGGTCAATGCATCAAGTTGAACTAAAAAAAAAAACAGGGTGCAACTCTTCAAAAGTGTGTGGACTTCCCCATCAATGCAACATATAAAGTTGTCACCAATGTCAGCAGGATTTGTCATAATCGTATAATGATCAGGCACCATCATACCTTAAATAAATGAATTATAATAATCAGTGCCAAAATGCAGGCTTCCTTGTGGTTCCAATTGTACAAGAGTTACCAGCTCATATTGATGGTTCGGGAGGCAGACACCCTCCCGGGAGGGAGGGTTTATAGTTTGACTTAAAACCTTCCTTTTTGACAAAGTTTATGGTTAGAGCTTGCTCAGGGAAACCTGAATCAGTTATCTGGTACCTCTTAGTTATGCTGCTATAGACTTGTGGTGCACTCACACTCACTTCCTCACACTCAGGGTATGAATATGACATTATTGCATGTCATTAACCTTGTTCTTTTTCTTCCCAGCATGTGCTTTTTTCTTTCTGTCCTCTCACTGTCTGCCATCATTGCAGGTTAACCCCAGGCTGCAGGATCCAGATCCAGTTGTGAGGCAATTACAATTACCATTAGCATTAGTTAGTATTGTCATCATAATTATGCTATGATTATAGTATATTATTTATTTTATTTTATATTTATATCTTGATATAACTGTTATATATCTGCTGGTCCTCGTCTTTCTCTTCTTGTCTCTCCCTCGCCTCCCTCTTCCCCCGTTTCTCCTCCTCCCTGCTCTTATCCAGCCTCTGGTGATAAAGGCAGGATCAAGGCTTAGCAGTAAGACTGACCTGAACAGCAACAGGGCTGAGTGGCAGACAGTTCACACAAAAAGTACACACACAACACAAACACAGCAGGTGACCCAGGGTAGTAGGCAGTGGCGGCTGGTGATGAAAAACAAGCACTACTTGAACATGAACTAGATAATAGTGAATAGATAGAAAACTTCAGTAGGTTGTGAAGGTCTTTCTACAAGTTATGTGGCTTAATGAAGCTTCATTGCGATATGACAGACTTTGACCTGCAGCTTCAGATCAAACATGATGTACGAGCCAAGGAGAGCTTTGCCATCTTATTCAGGTTAATCATTGTCGGAAGGGCTTATTTGGGTAAGCTATTTACATGAATCACAGGCTAGTATGGCATGTGCATGTAAACATAGTCACTGGAGTATATGTCTACTTGCTTCGGGATTGGTCAACAGAGAGTGATTTTGTATGACAGCCTTAACAGTGTAATTTCATTGGCCAACGGGATGTGGATGGAACCAATGAGAGAGCAGTACCAGGTCACCTGCTTACGTTACCAATCATGGTAAATGCATGTTACCATGTTACCAGGAAACATATACATTTACCCAGAAAGTAACTAACTAAAAACAAACGGTATGCACAAAACACATTGTGTGAGTAATCCTTTTTCATTGAATTTTGAAGAACGGACAGTGAGTGCAAGTCCCTGACAACTTCCGGTCCATTGAGCTGCCGCTCTAAAACTCAGGAGCCAATCAGCAGGCAGCTTCCAAAAGCCCGCACATGGTCAGAATCACGAACAAAAAAACCATGGCGCAAAGAACAAATCAGGGAGACCAAAGTACAAGTGAGGGAGCACAAAAAATTCCGATCATTGCAAACAAAAAGTAAATTTTCAAACTAATAAGATTTTATTTGCAATTTGTGTATTTTTGATTTTGTGGTTATTTTTTTGTTTTCTCAATTCATAAAGTGTTGCTTGCTTCATGAAAAGTGTTGTTTGAAAATATTGACACAATTCTAATTCCATAAAGGTGACATCCTAGCGTCCCTTACTGACGAGCCCCCCCCCCCCCGGAATTTGGACAAAGAAAAGCTGGTGACTTTTATTTAGCCATAGCAGGGAAAATTGTTAATAAGCACAGAGTTACAACACGAGGGAGGTATTCTCAAAAGGTGATCACAAGAAGGACCACATAGGCAGTGCTACATGTTGTATGTTTTCAGACACACACTGACAATACCTCTGCACACAACTAACCTCATCTTTACTCCTTGGAGAAAGCAAGTGAGGTCGCGTTTAACTGTGCCTCTCAATCTCACTTCCATGTGCATTCACAGGCTTGAGTTCCAAAGGGTTGTTCATTTATCTGACAGGCCCAGGTTACTTAGATGATGGAAACAAGATGGAGGGAAAGGATAGTGGCAGGTTCTATACAAGTAATAGTTATGTGTGTGGGGAGAGGATGTGATGGAGAAAGAAATAGTACTCCTCCATATCGGAGATAAGACCGGGGGAGATGCTGGTCAGAACTGATGGCCACTGGCTCGCCTGGTTAGTCAGTGAAATATGGCCACAGAGGCTCACCTGCATCCCCAGCAAATACCCCGGCTGTCATGGCTGCCCATGGGATGGCCCCATTTAAATGCATGAGAGCACTTCTCACAGCCAGCATAAAGAAGATTAAAGAGGCTGCATTTTTTTATTTTTTTTATTTTATTTTAGAGATCCAGTCTAAGCAACATAAGCTCAGTAGCCCAGGGAGAAAAAGGGAATGGTAAATTGTTGCTTTCATTAAAACTTCAAGGAGTCAGTTTCATTATGAAGGTTCAAAGGCAATGGTAAATGTGTGTGGCTGCTTTCTCCTTCTCTCTTATTCCTTTACTTCATTCAACTGGGTAGCCGTATGAAATAATGGACAATGTGATGGTGACATGCAGTCTTGTTCCTGGAGGGCTGTGGCACACAGATCTGTGTCTCGTAGCTGGTATGGCAGGCACAGTGGGGTGCATTGGCTTACTGCTGGCCCATCACACAAATAGGTGGGTTTGTTGGGAGGTTTTCAAGAACCAGAATCTCTTATTTTGATTGCTTCTTCACATCCTGCATCCATGAGTAAGCTTTGGTCCATATGACATAAATGATGTTACCAACCTGTATTCACAATGATAAGTGCAGACTCTATGCTTAAAGTCAAATGCAGCTGAAAAATTATTGGAATGGAATAGTGTGTGATAGCGTTTGCATCCATGGGCAGGAAGTATGGAGATGCCTGTAAAGATTAAAAGCTGAAAATAAAGTACAAAGTGTGTTTTCTTCTGGTTTATTGCACTTGGATTTGGATTATTGTAGTTCATGGTCATAGTTTCCTTGTTAGTATTTATTTTAGAGCTCCTACTGTCTGTTGTCTAGCTATATCTACTGTGTTCTGTGGTGATTTGGACACTTGCTCTCTTTTCTTGTGTCCTCATGTTCTGTTCCCTCAGTATTTTTTGAGTTTAAGGTTATTTTTGCCTTTTTTATTTAGTTATTATTATTATTATTCGGCCTTCTCTAAAGTTATCAGCTCCCATTCCTAAGCACAAGCCTAAACAATTCAGGACGTTGCGTACCACAACTGTAATCACAGTGACCTCGGTACAGGCTTTTAGCTAGGATTTTTTTTAGCGGGTGTCCCCCCCTTGCCCTCCTTTTTGTGTCAATACTATCCTGCATTTGGGTCATATCTTTTCTGTACCCCTACATTTTACTTGTGTTATTTTATACTGCAACAGCTGTTCACATGCAGTGAAACAGCTCTAAAATCGGTATACACTGCTTGCAGTGCACCAAACACCACAGCCAGTGAGTAGATACAGTTGATGATGAACATTGTAAATACTTTTGTATGGAAGGGGCAAGAAATTAAGGATGTAAAAATTCACCCGATAAACAGAAAAAACTAAAAGCATGGTAATCGTGACCACTGACTTCAACAAAGTTCTGTTTGAAATTCATAAAATGTTTAATTTGTCCAATTTCCTGGACGTGTGTGACTCGAGCTTTGACCTACTTCGTTCCCCAATTAAAGTCTTACGAACAGCCATCAATTTACTGAGAACATTTTTTCATAAAAACACAAAGGTCATACACTCCTTTTAAGAAAACGGTTGCCTGCTGTTGCTTTATAGGAGCTGACAAACTGCCCAATCCAAACATTGGCGTAATATATTTATAATTTGTTTCATCTGACCAAGGTCATGTATCTAAATAACTGTCAAATTGTAAGAGACATTGATAAACAGCCTTTATCCACATCACTGCTCGGTTTTGATATATTGTAAATTGCAGTGTCGGTGGCATCAATCCCGGTGCATTGTATGCAATAAACACTTGGACACTGGACAGAGAGTAAATTGTGTTCAAGGCTTTGAGTGCCATGCACTCTTCAGTTGCTGGAAAGTCCTTGATGAGCAAAAGCTTTGTCTTCGGTGAGAGTGAGGACGACTATTTGTTGTTTTTGGGGGTGTCGGTAGCTCAGTTATAGGGCGAGTCGTCTTTCAATTTGAAGGTTGTGGGTTCAGCTATAGTCTACATGCTGATGTGTCCTTGGGCAAGACACTTAAGGCAGACCCACGTGATGGAAAAAAAATGTGCTGCACATCGATGCGCTGTATGATCGTGTGAGTGAATGGCAAAACTGTACTGTTAAGCAGCTTTGAGTGGTCATCAAGTCTAGAAAAGTGCTATATAAATACAAACCATTTAATTTGGCGAGTGGAGGCTTAATTGCTATCTGCTATCGTGCCAGTTTCACGCAGGCAAAAAGGGATCGTCTTGCAAGAAGACTTTTTGTCTGAGCTCGAGGGCTGGTGGCAATATAAGCAATAATGTGAATGTGGGTTTGATCGTGTTGCTGTAGTAGAGCCAGACACGCGGCTGATATCTGAAATCGATATAGCCTAGCATGTGTATGTGTATTAATTTGTCTGTCTATCTGTGGGACTTATGCACATGACATTTTGCCAAGTAGTAGGAAAAAGCAGAGGTATAAATAATCAAATGGCTAAGTTCTATTTAGTTTCATGCTTACATGAAGTGACTCAATAAATCACAGGTGTGCAGAGGCAGACGAAAATATGGGGAGAGGTGGAGAACATAGTGGATAAAGGGCTTCACAGGCACAGCTAAAAGATTGTCCCATGATACCATCCAAAAGGTCAGTCTCATCCTCGCAAAGACTATAGTAAAGAACATTATGTGCAATAACACAAATACATGCGACCTTGCACATCTGCTCTCTCTTGCAAGAGCGCTCACATGTTTGCCTTCAGAGAGTTTGGTGGATTAGCACTTTAAATAACATAGTGCTGGGATATAAGGACAGAGGAAATGAAAAGTAGAAAAGATGGATAAGTGTGGAAGGGGGAAGGCATTTTTTTTATGGTTGGTATCTTTTCATTAAAAATTCATACATGCCAAGTAGGGATAAAGGTTGTACCCCATGGCTGAACGAGAGAGTGTTGACGTTAAAGCTCATACTTTTAAAAACAGGGAAAAGGGCATTTTCCATACTGAAAAAAAAAGAAAGGTTAAAACGACCAACATGCTTGAGGGGAATATGTTACAAAACTGAGTTCTTTGTTTACGGGCAGAATAATCATAAGTGCAACAGTGCAACAGACTGATTGTATTATACTGATTTTATGCCATGACCAAAAAAGAACAACATCCCAATTATTGCAGTAATTCCGTCAATTCTGATGCTCCAGAGCAAGTTCTGCAGTACATTACTATAAGTCACTTTTCAATGGACACAGCAAATTGAATGCGGTTCACGACAACCAGGGAACAGCTGCTTATGGGATTATTCACTTTACTACTTTACAGTCACTGGTTCTGTGACATTTATGAATGGATAATGCAATTTGTCTCGGAGAGAACGCTGCTCACAAGGAAAGATTGGGCAATAACTTGTGGATTTAAGATCTAATTCAGATTGCCCAGCCACCCTGGCTCTGGTCATAAACCTAACAAAAAAAAATGAAAATTTGCCAGAATATACAGTTCAGTGAATATGGCTTGTCATGTTTTCGGTGCTCCAGTTAAATGAGTGCAACATTTGGAGAAAGTTTAACAAGAAAATTATTTCACAGACTGGTACCATATTATTTATGATTTTAATATCAGCAAGGCCACTAAAGACCTAATTTTATGATGTCAGGAAGCAGTGGGATCATGAGAATTATTGTCTTGTTGCCTCATTTGGTTCCCCTGTGCTTTATGAGGCAGAATGTGCAGCAAACAGCAGTGAGTCGTCATGATCCACAATTGACAATTACTATAGATGGCAGATGGGCATTAATTATTTGCTTGATAAAGAAAACCTTAAACGGTAAAAGTGATTATTCATTAAACTAAAAAAGATACAGGACTGAAACCTTATTCATCAATGATTCCATTGACTTAAAAAAGTCTTTCTACTCCAATGGCAACCTAATTTGGTGCATCTATTATTATGCAGTGGAAGCAGCAAGCATTTAGTTAGTGGACTGCATCCGTGTTTGCAGAATTTATTAAATTTAAGAGTTTTATTGAATGAATTATGATGATTATTGTACATCCCACAGAGGTGATGAAATTTACCAGGGTTTTGTTGGCTGCCTTTCTTAGTTTAACCTACTGTGAACCCTGCATTTCTTTCATTAGCCCCTAAGCACTGGAATTCAGAAACTTCAGATATAATATTCAACAAAAAATACTTGAATATTGGAATCATGCTAGAGATGCCCTTTCTTAAAATACACACACAAAACTAAAGACAACATACTGGCTCAAGAGTGCTGAATATTTCCTTCCTCACTCTAATGTTTCATGGTAGGTTTGAGTCGGAAGATTATAGCAGAGATGGTTAAAGCATATAATGATGTCATTAAAAGGCAACAAAAATGAAATGGTCCATTACCTTGAAAGGACATAAAGTATAGGATAGAAGTATTGAAAATGTTTTGGCTAATGTAAGCACACTAGTCAACAAATTATATAACATGTGTCAAAAACAAAAACAAAAACAAAAGACACTGATTCGCCGAATGTTTCCGAAAAGCACAAACCACCGCTAATTACGGTAATGCTTGCTCAATCATGTCGTTTGCCATACGCTCTGTGTTAAAGGGTTAAATACTGTATCTATCTATTATTTTGTTGTTTAACAAAAAAAACAACAAAAAAAAAACATCCTCAACATGTGTCGAGTATTTAGCCTGATCCACTCATCCAGTTGGACAATAACACAGCTCTGGAGTGGAACCTTAATTCATGTTACTGGCAAATTCTGTGTTTGTCCGACTATTTAATTTAAAGAAATATCTGCTGTAAAAAGGTGTATTATGCCAGTTTTATTCAAGACATGCTTGAGCATTATATGCATGAGTTAAACTCATTGACAGCTCGCTAATATAAGACCAGCATTAAGTCGCATCACTTCATTCCAAATGTCAATGATCACAGAATTTGACAGACAGAAAAAACAACAGAGCTAGTGGTGCCTGAAACTTTTGCACAGTACTGTATTTATATATATATCTATTTATATATAGATATATATATAGATATACATATATACATATACAGTATTTAAGTGCCATCTTCACGAGAGTGAAAGGTTTCATTTAAAATTAAATAAAATAAACCAAGAATGCAGAAAATGTGAAACAAACATGTAAATTAAGCTACTAAAAGACCTGAAGGAACTCATCGAAGCTCACAAACCAAGAGCACACATTTATATGATCAACTTGAGTAGGTTAGTTCAGTGCCCCCCACAACACTCTAATACATGGCCATGAAATAGGTATAACATGCACACTAAATATTAATTTGTGGGCACAAAATATTAGACTGTGGGTCCAGAATCTAAATTATTGGTTCAGTATTATTCCTATCAACAACTTGGACAGCTGGGTAGGCAAATGGAGCGCACAATGTAAGAAGTGATTTTGGAGAGTGGTAAATATGATCTATGCAAACCATATAAAATGTACTGGATTATTGCAGTCGTTGAAGGAATTATAAAGTAATGGGTAAATTATACACCAAAGTAAAGTTAGAAAGACATTCACAGACTCAAACCTCTGCAATCTATAACATTTAAACGAAATCATTGTTGAAGCACATGCGAGACATAATTTGAATCATAGTGGTGTAGACCTAAATTTACATGAAAAAAGCCAGAGAAACTACACTGACCTGTACGTGCAGTTGTCAGCAACTTCAAAGTGCAACACCTGAAAAAGTACACTATGATACTCACTTCACGCTTCGTTTGGATTATACTACACCACTGGGGAAAACATATGCTTTAATATATTTTTTTGTGAATATGTATTATTATTATTATTATTATGGTTGTTGTTGTTATATTAATAATAATAATAATAATAATGATAATAATAATAATAATAATAATAATAACAATAATGCCATATCATAATTCTCAATAACTTCTATAGTACAATACAGTATAGTGTCATTTAACCCTTTGTAAATGTACTGTATATGATACTATACCATAATGTGCTTTTTATATGATACACTTTTATATGTATGTCTCTCTGTGATTATCTTTCTAACTTAACGTCAGCAATAATGATTCCTTGCAATGCTGGGCTTTTGAGAACATCTTTGTAACTCATTCCCAGCCTAAAATAAATCACACTATCTCTCTCCATGGTGCAGCTTCAGTCCTCGAGCACAACTTTTTGCTTACACAGCTCTCAAAGTAATTCATGGGAATGATATTAATATTATTAATTAGTATTTCATGCACAGGTTATCCCTAATCTCCCCCTCCCCCCCCATGTCATGTCTGAGCTCCATAGGTTAGTACCCTGAGTGATTGTGTAATTACGCTGAACAAAAAAATCCAAGCTATTGCTGCTTCAGTGTCAACTACAGGATTTGACAGAATTAAGTGTACTTTACTTTGCTATGTTAAGGCCAGTCATATGAAAGCAACCACAGTACAAGTTATCTAAATCACTGGCCTTGGTTATTATTGTACTTTTATTACTGGAGCAGTTGCATTAAATTAACACTGAAAGTTGGATACACTAATGGGAAACACAGTTTAACAAATAATTAAAAAAAAAGTATTTCTGATTGCAATCAGCAGGCCGCAGACACATTGTCAGTTGCGCTGAGTGCAAAATGAAATTAAAAGTTCCACTTCTGTGGGATGAGCGCTATAAGAGGTCCTCGTGAGATGAATGAATCACTCTCCAGCCTCTGCATTTCGTGAAAAAGTATTTAGATTGTGCTGACGTTGCTTGTGCAGCTGTGGATGGTTGTATAAATGAATGTGGGGAAAGTATTGAGGTGGGGATTGTGTCTATGTTTAGGCTTATATATATGTTCAAGCTTTTTAAACTAAACAAAGAAAAAAAGCCTCCCCTAGTTACATTTTAGTGCACCTCCTTATGATATTTCATAAAATATTATTTACAGCCAATTCTCTTAAATGATCTAATCTAGGGATTTGAACAAGAATAAGTGTCTACAGCTATGCTAATGGCTCTGTGAGGCTGCACAAGTTTTTAGATGAATACTAATTTCAGCAGGCAAACATGCTGATAACTCAATTGGAGAGCAGAATACTGTGATACAATACGATATGTGATGACCAAAACCACATGGGGATTAGATAAATTGGACACTCTAAAATTGACCGTAGGAGTGAGTGGTTGTTTTTCTATGTGGCCAGGGTGTACTCTGCCTATTGCCCAATGTCAGATGACATTGGCACAGAGCCCCCTGTGACCCTCATGTGAAGGCTTAAGCGGTAGAAAATGGATGGATGGATAGATGGATGGAATAGCAATACAAAGGCTAAATGAAATAGATAAAACAGACAAACATTCAACACACATTTCATCCAGCACAAAGTGCCAACCTTCATTCATCTTCTACCACTTTATCCCCTACATGAAGGTTGCAGGGTGCGCTGGTGCCAATCCCAGCTGACATAGGGTGAAAGACGGGGTACAGGTCAAAGTGCCAACATATGCCTTTAAAATGAGAAATTAATCAATGGGTTATTGCACATTCAGGGCCTGATTTACTAAAGCTTTGCGCGTGCAAAAACGTGTGCAAACTGGATTGCACACGCAGATTAGCGTTGATGCTGATCTACTAACAGGGCGCAACGAGGAGCGCATCCCTCAGACGGGCAAAATAGCACCCGCAACCCATTTAGCGTTCTTGCCTTAATGCATATGCAATATGGGGCGTTTACATGCTATTTTGCGTGTGATGGGAGGAGAAAATGTAAATATGTTATTTTAGCACGCGCAAAGTGATTTATCAAACCTGAAACTGATTGCGCTGTTTATTTTTGCATCTATATTTAGCACGTTTGAAAGGCAGGTCTTAACTGGCACAGCGGTGCGCGGCGCGCACATGGCTGCGGTTATTTATAGTTATATATATTTGTAAATCAGGAAATTACGCTTTTCCAGAGCATGTTCAACTACGCGTTCACAGATGACGCACATTCGTTTCTTATTTGGTATATCTGAATAAATTAAATATAGATATCCAGAGGAGAAATGTATGTTTGTACTGGTATGGGCTTACCTTGGTCTGCAGTTTGTGGTTCAAGGAGGGGTCGTACCTATGTTCCCCGGTTAAGACCGGAGGAACGGGGAACCCCGCTTTACCTTAACGTGTCCATCTAACCTGGTCTACACGGCGAAGCGCAGGCGGCACAGTGCGCACACGTCACCAAAACCTCACAGGCAAGTTACCCTAACTCTAACCCTTCCAGTTCCAGGCACATTTAAATGCAATAAATAATCACAACAATCACTATTTAATGTAACTATATGAATCAGCTATAGATATATAATCTATATCGATTGTCCCGTCGCCTCTGACGTCAGTTCAAAGGCTGTTGGCAAGCGCAATGGAAACTCAGCCTGACTGAATGAACACAGATGAAACCAGGGACGGACTGGGACTAAAAAGCCGTTGTGATGATCCGCTTTATTTATTTATTTACTTATTGATAAGAAAGTCACTCATCCATTAGATCCATAGATACAGCAGAACTCGCTCCCTGGCAGCTGTCAGTGAGCTGCAGGTGAGTCAGGAGGAGAAACGCAGCACCTTCTTCTTTTTTTTTTACGGCACCATCCATAGTCCATAGTTTTCTTTGTTTGATACGTCAGGTAATGATGGAGCTGTCCAAAATACCGACGCAGGATTATAATAATAATAATAATAATATAAAAAGGTCCTATGGACCCGGGGAACAATATGTCATATATGCCTCGATCCCAGTTATCTGCTCATCGCAGAACGTCACTTTCTGTTCAGTGGCTTCAAATTTAATTCAGCGCTTCCGTTGAGTCTGCTCTTTCTCCATGTTGACTCTTGACTCGCGCAAAATCCTCATTTAAATAGGGCGGTCTTAACCACTTCTGCGCCTGTAGTCAATTGCGGCCGCAATCTTAGTAGTTCACCCGCAAAACGTAATCCAGTAGCGGGCGCAGTCTTTCTGCTCGCGCAAGCAATTTAGCGCTCGCTATTTGGAATCTTAGTAAATCAGGCCCATAGTGTACTTCAGATTAAATTTCAGTGATCCTACTCAGGTAATAACTCTCAAAGAGTGTCTCAAGAGATTTCATCAAATGTGCACATTCATTAGTCAGTTTACACCTGACATTAGTGATGTCTTATGCATCTGAATAAAAACCACCGAATTATATGAGACGATCTATCTTTATTGATCCCCCATGGGGGGAATTCAATGTGTTGTAGGAGCCATAATATTCAGTAATTACATGAGCAATTCGACATAAAATCACTAGTTTTACAGGGAAAGTAAATACGTATATGTAATTCAAGTCAATTCTAAGATGATCGATTCGGTTTCATTAGCCATTTATGATGTCTTTAGCTCCCATCGCAAATTAGTTCACTGCTCACTGTTTGATGTTGGTTGGTTTACTATTGTTTGCCATATAAAACTGAGCAATTGCTATGAGGAAAATCATCTAGTGCCGAATACAGGAAGGAGCAAGTACAGGTGGACTTCAAGAAAGCTTTAGCTCAAGAGGACCAAAAAGTACATGGAATGTCATGTAAACTTCATGTCTCATCAGTGCAGCAACTGTACATGTTTAACGGGGTGATAACATAATTCACTATTCAGTGTTACCTCTGTATAAAAAGAGACAGAGAGAGATTTACACAGTTAAAGCAAAAGACCTACTAAAAATGCAATTTATTGTAAAAAAAACAAAACATATTAGCTGTCACATACAAACTTATGCTTACATTCCACCACAGATGTTTAAACATATTCTAACTCGCTGATCGATTACAAATAAACCTTCCATTGTCTTCGAAAGACTTTAAGTGTTAAAATTAAGGCAATTGGACTTCACAAGAACTTAATACAAAAGACTACCATGACATGGATGACTTGCCCATTGACTAAACTTTCTCATAAAAAGTCAAATTTGTTCTGAGGTGAAAAGCTTGTCATTATATTGAAATTCTTGTCATGTGCAGTGACCCTGCTGCTTGGTACCAGGCGCCTGGGCCCTGCGAATTTGCCTCTTTCTCATCCACCGCAAATTTACTTTGTCTGATCATTTGTTTTCCAATTACTTCCCTGTCCCTGCAAGCAGAAAATTGTCAGCTTTGGTTGTGTGAACCCAGTCTTGGGTCTGTAACCAGGGGCAATGTTTGATGCTTAGAACATTTTTGTACCCATTAAAAGATGAAGGCAGGGTGAATTATTATCCTGCAGAGTAGATTGGGTTTTGCGGAGGTTAGTTTAGATGGTATAGAGCAGGCGCTCAAAAAAGATACATTGATCACTTCGTGGTAGATATAAACCTACAAGAAGTGTAGAATAATGTGTATATAAAATTAAAATGCAAAAGCTGTAGATAAAGTAGTGACGGAATTGTTCGTAATTTTGCTCACATATACTAAGCAGGATTTGAATATTTGTCCAGTGTGAGAATACATACAATTTACACACATTCATGCTAATTGCCAGAAACCTGTTCCTTCAGCCCAGCACTGTAATTTAGATGAAAGATGCTGAACTCAACCTCAAGGAGAAGATTACACCCACATAATGGGAGAATACAACAGATGAGCTTAACAATGGCAGGGAAATGAAATGGGACTTTGAGAGGCACAGCAGAGGGGAAAATAGCAGCGAAAGAAAGCAGCAGAATCAATGTTTGGCTATAACTGTCGCATTAGCTGTGATAAACGAGGCCGCCGACAGAAACTCTGAAAGTCAACGCAAGACATTCCTATGATCAACGGCTGAATAATCGGACACAATGGATTCTGGGAAGGAGAGGCGATATGGTGCCGTGGATCCCCGAAGAGGAGCATCATTTCATATATTGACCTTTAAAAATGCTATTAATGGATGATATCTTCGGTTCATAGTCGTACGACACGTTCTCAAGAAGGCTATTGTGTGCGCTGGAATTACACTGTGAGCGCTGCCTCCACTGACAGCCTGTGATATTTACCTGGGGTCATGTTTCACATCATATAGTTTAGGTTTAAAATGGAAAGGGCAGTTAAAAGAAAAGCGTCTGAGTGATCGAGCAATCGACGAAAGTGAAATGCACGGAGACTTGTCACTACACAAAAATGTCTGCAGTGTATATCTGTGGATTACAAAGAGAATTTATAGCTCAAATCTACACACGCTATAAAGATTTGTTCATGAATAGGTCTGTGAACTCAATAATCCCCTATCAGACTCATTAGGGATCACCTCTTCAACCGATGTCTTCACATCTAAGAGTCAAAACGTTGATTTAATTCACAGCCACGGCTACAGTGCTGTCCACTGGTGATCTGATTGCTTTGGTGTTAACACCAGGTCTAAACTGGGACAAAGAGGACACAGAGAAACAATCTGTGACTGTGCTCTACACACAATAGGTAGTGTACACTAGGAGCAGTACAATGTTTTGGGGAATTTGCTATTTCTTCACAAAGGAAACAGTCAGGGGCCTCAAAGTTGGTGTAGTAGTTAGCGTTTGCCTTTGCAGCAAGAAGACCTGGGTTCACTACCCAGCTGGAACAAGGGTCTTTCTGCATGGAGTTTGCATTTTCTCCCTGTGTGTGTGGGGGTTTTGTCCAGGTTCTCCGGCTTCTTCCCACAGTCCAAAAACATCCAATATGGGGATTAGGTAAAGTGGACACTCAAAATTGACCGTTGGTGTGAATCTGAGAGTAGATAGTTGTTTGTCTCTATCTGTCCCAGGGATGGACTGGCGAACTACCCAGGGTGTACCCTGATGTCAACTGAGATTGGCACAGCTCCCCCCACGACCCTCATGTGGAGGATAAAGCGGTTGAAGATGGATGGATGGATCGAAACAATAATAAATAAAATTCAGCTCTGAAGTTCAACACATGATCTTGCTTGTTAATTTTGTACAATATCCACAGTAAAAAAAAATCAAAAAAAAAAATCAACTTGTGCTTGTGCTGACCACAGTAGCTAATGAGAGTCGCATTAATCTTCTCATTAAATAATTACTAGTAAGAAAGGGGACAAGAGATTAACCGAAAAACGTCAAACTATTCCTCAAATGAGATTAAATTATAGATGCAATGTAGCTGTAGCTAAATTAACCCCCACAAGGGCCACAGCATAAATATTTGTTAATGAAAAAAGCTGAAAATAAAACATGGATAAATCCAGTTAATGATAAGTGATTAATCACAAGTTATTTATTAAGCAAAATGCCAAAGTCTTATGTGGCTCCTGCTTACTGAATATTAATATTTGACAGTTTTTCCCTGAAATTCAGCATGTTGAAAATAGAAATATTTTTTTCACATTTTCTGGCCAAACAACTGCTGGACTAATAAATAATAATAAAAAAACTGTCTTATAATAATAATATAGCAGCTGCCTGCAGATTTTTGCTGTGTTAATTATAAATGGATGAAAACACAACTTATGAGCTTGAAACAGACAATCAAGGTCAAAGAAATAGTGTTTCTGTGATATATGGTTTATCCACTTACATAGAATGGTATGGGGGAAAACTAGAGGCCCACTTTCCACGGATGCAAATCCAGCCTTAATTGTCGCACTAAAGTAAGGCAATATACATCTAAAAGGGGAAATTTAGAGTGCTAAGATACAAAAAGGCAGAGTAGGAAGAGAAACACGGGACAATCTAAAAGATGCTAATAAACTAGATTTAAAAATGCAATAAAACGGGGCATAAAAATAAGGCAAAATTGAATCGCTTGAGCAGTGGGGAACTGGCATAAAACTTTTGTTTGCTTTTCTGGTTTGTGGTGCCTTTTTTCTTCATCTTGCTTTAACTCTGGGTACAATAAAGAGGCAATTTAAGAACATTCCGAGGAGTTTGGAGCAGTGGTGGGCTGTTCAGTGTTCTGTAACATGTGACACACACACACACCTGTCTGTGCTACTGAAGGCAATTCAAGTGCACTTAACTTAGATTCTTTTGAAATTGTAGAAGAAATGATGTTGCTGTAGGAGGCGTTTGTGTTTTTGACAACTTACATTCATAAAAATCATCACTGACACCTCGGGGGACACAAGGTGACAGTGACACCATACATCTCACAATTTAGAGATATTTGAAATATCCCTTCAAATGTCATCAAATGTAATAAGGGAAAAGTATATGAAAAGACTGATATTGTTTTTTTTGTTGTTTTTTTTTAACCCAAATTCCACAGCGAATCTCTCCCAGTTGAAATTGTGTTGTATTCCACTGCTGTTTGTGAAGTCTTACCTTGTATGATGAGGTAGACCTGTGAGGTCTTGGGCTGCTGCTTGGTCTGTATGGAGCAGGTGTACGAGCCCTCGTCATACACATCCACCTGTATATCAAAAAACACAATATTGCTTTTTATTAGTTTAAATGCAAAGACATTCTTGTAATTGTAATGGGAGCAATAGGATTTATTTTTCTTTTCTTTATTCTTTTTATATTAAATTATATTTATATTTCAATGATACAACAGCGTATTAGGGCCAAACTGAAGAGATTTTTTTTTTTATCTTCCGAGAATAAAGTTGTACAGAGCAAAAATTAGGGGGAAAAAAAGCATTCTGAGGTCTCGACTTGCAAACTCAAGATCTCAAGTTTAAAAAATGACGAGAAAAAAAATTTACGACAAAAAGCACTGCGATATCTCGACTTTCAAAGCCGATCTCGCAATGCTTTTTTCTTCTCATGTCATAATATTACGAGAGGTGGTGTTGACCTCAACCAGCCATTTCCTCGCCCAGTCCACAAAAGAGATGATTTTTGTTTGTTTGTTTGATTCTTTCTTCCAAACAGACTCAGTTTATTTCACATCCTGATACTAAATATAATTTGGTGCTGATGAGCCAAAAATATTAAGTATTTCATTATTTGTGAAGCTGATTATCTAAGATTTTGCCTGAATAATATTTACGACTGAATTCTTGAAAATTCTTCAGTTTGGCCCGAATACTCTGTCGTACAATGATTATGATTCTGGGAAATTACAAAAAATAAAGAATTACTAAAACCTCTTAAAGCCATGGTTCTCAAATGTGGGTCTCTGATTCTGTGAACAGTTTCTAGATTCAGCCACTGAGAAGCAAAAGAGACTCTCGCCCACTTTATAAGCTTGCAAGAATGATTTTATCGCTGCAACGTTTCAGTCCCAGACAAAGGTTCGCCTGATGAAGATCTACGACCAAAGTGATTCGACAATAAAATCATTCTTGCAAGTGTAGTCAGCGTGTGAGAGTCTCCTCACGCACTGATCAACATTTTTCTCTTTATGCACCTGTCTTAAGAAGTGGACGTGTGAAGGTTTTTTTTCCTCTTTTTTAGATTCTTAGTTTTTTTGTATTAGTTACACTTGGTCTGGGTATTTCAGAGACAGTCTCCGAAATACTAATTTACTCATCACTAATTAGTCTTACTAATTACTTTTAAAGCAATACATGGCCTTTCACGTTTGTACAGAATTGATCTACTTGCACTTTATAACCTTAGCCACTGCCTTCACTCCTCAGGCAGGGCCATCTTTACTCTTCCAACAATTCCTTATTCCAGCATTTATGTGTACAGTATCTCCAAATAAATTCCAGATTCCCTTTAGTCTGGTCACTAAAGGGAATCCTGCAGAAAATTGAGGTACTTTTAAATCACTCCTCAAAACCAATGACAGCATGTGCCAGTTTCAAATTGTGTTGTTTTTCGATGTGCACTCTTATTCTGTAAAGCACTTTGTTACTGTGTTTTGAAAAGTGATAAATAAAGGAACTTATTAGAAGATCTCACAGCGAGGCTTTGCTTCCACTTATGTCTCAAGTTTAAACTGATTTTAACTTTGTTGAGAGCAAACACAGTAGATAACGTTCAATAACAATTAATAGACAAATTATTTGAAGAGTCCCCTGCATAGTTTCACAAAAAAATATATAGAAATCTTGGAGGTCTTTGGTATGAGAAAAAAAAAACCTCTGTCTTGAAGTAGGAAAAAAAGCAATCTGTAAATTCAACACCAACAGAAACATTATCTTGTCGTGACATTCTGATTGAATTACAGCACAAGGCCCAATGTGTTTTCTTACATTTAAATAAAATTACAAAATTGCAATTTCACTAATCCTCCCCAAAGTGCTTTTATTGCCTTAAGCTGGAATTATGCTTTTGTGGAGATACACACAAATGCTGTTGTTGACTTACACAGTGAGGGAGGGATAATTCACTCACATGCACATGCACACGCACACGCACACGCACACGCACACACACACACACCAACGTGCTGTTGGGGATTTTTCTGTTTTCCGTTCTTTGGGTGAGTTTTGCCAAAACATCTCGACAAGCGATTCTCTAAAATAAATTCCACTTGGAGATACTTAGTTACTCTGAGTCTCATCATTGTGTGTCTATGTTGATAATGCTCGGTGGATTTTATTTTCCGTTTTCTCGATTGTTTTCCAAAGTGACACTGCCTCTAACACATGCGAGTGCATCCGAGTGACACCCGTCAGCAACTGTGTGCACAGAAGAGAAGTAATAATTCCAGCATAAATCTAGCAACTGTCTGGTCACTGGTGTCAAAATGAACATTCCCCACCCCCTCTATGATACATAAACACATAAATAATCCATCCAACATGTGCGGATGTGAGAATGTTTGTTATTTACATTTTCTTTGGATACATTTCACACTCATTACGGCAGCGCTCACAGCACAGATGCAGGCAGGAAGTTTGCGTGAGGGAAACAAACAAATATGAATGATGTGTGAATGTGACATAGGAGAAGGTTATTTTGGGAAATAAATGATGTCTGACAAGCCACGACAAAACATGGAGGTGTTAAGATTGTTACTTGCTGTTTATTGGGGTGTTATGCAGTATATTCGTTTTCTAACTTTGCTGTTAGAGATTAAATCTAAAGTTTGTTTTAGGTATTTTATATATTTGACCACCAACACATGGCAAATGACAACATTAATGGAATTAATTACGTCAACTGTGTCGTATATTATTTGCCAAACATGTTTGAAAGTGACCTTTAAAAACCACAACCTCATCAGGTTTTACAAAAGTGTTAGTTTGTATGGCATTTTAACCCTCTGGCTATAAGAATCTGGTGTCTTATACCGTTTTTTACAGCACAACTTAGGCAATCTGATGAAAAATCTTTTTCACCAACCATATAAACACACCTGAGCAAACAGTGCTTGTTTTTATGAAGACAAATAAAAGAAAAACTGTCTAAAAATTAAAGCCTGAGTATGTGACCGATAAACACAAACGCCCCAGGATGTCCATATTAGGAGTTGTGTATTATTCCCATGGCCATTTATCATGGGACCACCTAAGAGCACCAAGGGTTAAAAAAAAGCATCCTGAGGTGATTGGTAGGTTTATATAAAACCATCATTTGAATAGCTGATTTATCCCATATGGGGTTTAATGAGTAAATTCCTTTCCGGAGCGACTCATAACACAAGGAATGCTTTTACAGTTCTTGCTGATAGTCAGATGCAACAATCAATATCACTATCAAATTCAGTCCATTAAATATTAATACATTTTTACCTTTTGGACACAGGCAGTGCAGCTGCTTGCTCACATTTCTAATCTTTATAGTTTGCTCTTTATACTACACTAACCTAACCACTCTGGTTTCTGCATGTTTTATACATAGCTGATACACAATCATTAATCTCTAAATGTCAAACTAAAAGCACAGAAGAAGAATTGCATTTAAACTTAAACATAAATCAAAAGTGTAAGCACAACAGTTGAGTCCATTTGTTTTACCCACTGTGGTCCACATTACCTTCTGAATGCGTAGGCTGTATTCCAGCTGTCCTTTAGTGACCAGATCTACTCTGGGGTCCAGGGACCATTTGTCTTGACCAGCATAGATGATGTTGGATCGATTGAGCCATGCCACCTTGGACACTTTGTCATCAACATAACACCTGTGGGCACAACAAGAATAAGAGAGGATTTTTTATTAGGAGGATGGAATGTGGAAACCTGGGAAAATGTTATGATTTAAGTGTAACATTTTGCTGAATGTGTTGTAGCAAAATTGTATAGTTCACCTCCACCAGGAGGTATATGTCTTCGCCTGAGTTTGTTTATTTGTCTGTCTGTCTATCTGTTAGTGACCAACATAACTTGAAAAGTCACGGACAGATTTGAATGAAAAGAAATGTCCGCAATGGGACCAAGAACAACTGATTAAATTTTGGGCGTGATCCGTGCATGCTGCGGCAGGGTGTATTTCGTAGGTCCTGAGCTGCCTTGGCGGAGGTCTGCGGTCTCCGAGTGTTTTTCTAGTTGATCTTTGATGACTTATTTTTTGTTTACCCTTGACCTTGCTGGGTCTGATTCTGGCAGTTTGAGTAACTGACTATCATTCTGTTTCACACTTTTCACAGTGTTTCTGCCTGCTCAGCAAGTTCCATAGTACAAGGACAGATAGAGAAGAAATGGAAGCCGGTTTATACAAGTCAGTGACCCTTCACATTGGTTTTAAAGCAGTTATTTTAGGGTACAAAAAGTAGTGTAAAGGATTCACACACAATCATGTCTTGAAACAATAGACCCAGCTCACAATTCAGGGTTATGTTCAATACTGCTGACCAGCAAGGTAATGTTTGGTCGCTGATAAGACAACAAAGTTATGGAGCGTCTCTTTTTCTCTCCCACAATGAATTTGTCCCTCTCCAACACACTTCTCCTCCGACTCGTTCTCTCATTTTACACATTTTTTGAATCTGCTTTTATTTCTGTCTGGTAAACACAACTTATTTAAAGGTGAGCCTATTTCTGTCTGGGAGAAAGGACACTGTTATCCTCTTGTTTACCTCTTGTTGCATGCTGTCAGAACATTACGCCAAGTAAGCTTGAGCTAAAACATCTTGCACGGGAGAGAAGGGAGCCGAGCGTCTGCCTAATGAATAAATGTAAATGTGGGAAGACGTTGGAATCAATGAGAATGGATATCAGCTGTAATGCAAGCTGACAGTAGATGTGTCTCACATGCAAATTCTGGCAACTCCCCGAGCCCTGGCTGTGCACACTGCTTTGCAATGTGTTGGTATACACGAGAGTAGATTAGTGAGGCAGTGGTGTGCTGCTGTCTTTGGCAGGTGACCCAGGGTGATGCACAAAAGTGGTGGTGCAGTCACCCCAGACTGTGTTACCCAGTGGGAGTTGGATGTCTGATTTGTTGAGGGCTTGTACACGCAGCTTGAAACATTGTTGAGGTTCTTTCCTGTGTGTGGAGTCCAGATAACCCACTGTATTATTCAGTTGTGTTGGCACTCCTTCAACTTCTCCCCTCCCAAGTGTTTATCCAGATTTGCTCAAAAACATTTTTAATTGTTTCTGTTGTCAAGTTCTGTTTTCTTAGTATTTTTTTCTGTATGTTGATGGTTTTTGAAATGGCAATCTGTTTTTGCAGACTCTTATTTTCAGGGCTGTTTCTATAGCTGTGTGAGGGCCCTATGCAATATGCTGTTGGGGGCCCTAGTGTGCCAAACTACAATAGTTGGACTGGAGTTCTCCTCAGATGAGGCTGAACAAGCAGCTTTGGGGCCCCTTGGGGGCTTGGGGGTCCGCATATAGTGAGAAATGGCCACGCTTATTTTTGGGAAAGTGTTCCCTTTGAGATGTTTTGTAATATCACATATTGGAAGTCAGGGAAGTAGTGTTTGTTGATCATTGGACAAAGATGAACCCAAAGCATCCAAAACTACTCCAGACACAATGTCCCGTAATCATGTAATCCTCATCCTCAAATGTAGTTTAGTGTACACTGTGTTATGCCTCTCTCCAAATCCATCCATGAATGATAGGCCCCTGTGGCTCATGATTCATGCAAGCTATCTGTTCAAAGCCTTGGAACTTTTTTTTTTTTTTTAATATTCTCACCAAGACCTCACGGCACTCGGAGATACAAAAACATCAGCTACAATTCTGCACATGAAATCCCGTTTTCCACACTGTCAAAAATGATTTTGGTTTCTCCAGCAAAAAAACTTCACTGCAAAGAAAAACGTTTGTGTGCTGCTGTTCTAAACCTGACATTTATGAAGGATGAGACTTTGTAGGAAATACAGAGTGACATGGTTTGGGTGTTTGCAGTGAAGTAATAAACGTCCCTGGCTCACTGAATGGCTGCATCTTGTTATTTTTTTTCACCAACTGAGGTTTCTTCCTTTCCTACCTTATTACCTAAAAGTCTCCTACCGTGAAGTAACTGAGAAGAGGATAAAAAAAAAAGAAAAACAGGGAAGTGGAAGACAGGAGGAGAAGACGTGAACAGAATCATGACAGCACAGTTTCCTTTACTTTATTTCCAAAAACTGATATACTGAAATGTTTTATCTAGGGATTAAACATAGAAAATGTTAATGCATTATTTATAAAGTGAAATCAAAGATTGATTTAAATTGATTAATTAAAAGTTATTTAATTTAGGACCACATTGTGAGTACTGATCCATGACATATATTCCTAAATGAAACATCACTGATGACAGACAGGCACCACTCAAGGTCCACACTAGAAATCTTTTGATTGATGTAGGGGAATGCTTTCTGCAGTGCCGAGGGCACATTTTAGTTTTTTGGAATTTCAGACTCTGTGAGTGGATCTGACAAAAGGTGCATCATGAAAAGGAAAAACAGCTCTTTTATTCCTCTGCAGGGAATTTCCTCAATATTGCATCTATTGCGATTTGAAATTTGCACTTGGCCATATCGTGATTTTGATAGCAATTTGGATAAATTGATCCAACATTATTCCGAAATCTAGAAATTAACACGAGTAATAAGGTGATTGATTGCAATAGAATTAATTCAAATGTTGAAAAAGCAAGAATTAATTGAAGGAATAACACAATAAACAGTACACAAATTGGGGGTAACAAACTGAATGATAACCCTAATCGCTGAGTTTACTCAGTCCTGGGATTGAAAAATCAGAACTGTTCACTTATTTAAATCAGCTCCTATAATTTGACTCAGAGGTAAGTAATAAAACACAACCAGCAGTGAAGTTACGGTACAACTATTCACCATGGCAACAGGTAAATAAAGATAAAAATAACAACAAAAAAGAAAAGAAAGAGCGGAGCCTCCATTTGAATTCAGTGGAGCACAATGCACATTTATCAGAAAAAAAACAAGTTGTGAGAGAACCTTAGCTCGAGACAATCTGGAATAAGTTTGCACAATTTCATTTTTGTTTCACCACAGTCCACTGGACCAAGTTATTCTGAAGACTTTAATTTCCTCAGTGGATGCTGAAATCCTTCTGTTTGTTTTTTTTTTCCAAAAGTGCTGCTCCGAGAAGATGAAAATGAATAAGTCATAAGTTCATATATCTCTAATTGTAAGTTGATGGTCTATTGCAGTGGCAGCCAAATAATTTAGTGATTTGCAGTGATTTGTGAGTGCAAGCGTATATTTCTGGATGTGTATTTTAAACAATTCAATGACTGTATGACGGTACTAAATATTTAATGTTATAAACGGTAGTGTTTTCAGTCACACCATGATCATGCTCACTCAGATATAACACATAATGTAAGTTTTCTAGGAACATTTCACCTGTCATTTCATTCAGCAGTCTTATGTGTCTAAAGCTACACACAGATTTCTCTTTATTGTACATCAATCAATGTTGCAGTGCAAAGGAAATGATTGACAGCATTACATTAATGTTATATTAAGTTTCAGTTTTCGGATGTGAGTGTAAGGATTTTACATCTGGACTGGGAAGTGTGCGGGTAATAATGGAAAGTAAAAATTGTAGTTATATAAATTATATATAAAATAAATAATAACTTATCGTCTCAGATTTAACCAACTCTGATTTTTTTTTAATGAATCTGCCCTCAGGGACGAGCTTAGCAGACTTAATAAACACATGAAAATTACATTTTTCACACCATGTAATTAAAAGAGTGAGTGCTATAGGTTAATACTACAAAAGTAGTAGTAATTACTGAAAACGAACAGTTTTAGTATTACGACTGTAGATGCATATACGGTGCCACTGTGCATTGGGAGGAAAATGGGCCTTTTCTTGTTGTTTTCACTGTCAAAGCCTGAGGCTCATATGCATCATACGTGAGGGAGTATGTGTGTGTGTGCTTGTATCTGCTGTTTCTTTAGGACCTTTTCTCACATTAATACTGACCTTGTCAGGACCAGCAGTCGTCACCAGAATTTTGAACTGAATTTTGGGCTAGGCAAGGTGAGGGATTATGCTTTGTTTAGGCTGTCCAAATGAATGCAAGTCAATGCAGTGTCGAGTGGCTGTGCAAATCTCTGTGTGCACATACTAGGGCATTAATGATTTCTCATTTTTTTCAGATCGACCTTTCTGTTTGTACGACAATGAGCGACTTTTATTTAAGTTCTCTGTTAAGTGAACTTTCAAAAAGAAAAGAATCAACATGCCTTCTCAAAGACAATACAAAGCAAAATGTCGCCTCATAAATTGAATTTTTCTGGTCATTTTAAGTGCACAACACAAAGTGATTACGATTTCTCACACCCGGCTCTAGTCTGGGCTACATCCGCACCCGGAGGTGTGCTCACCCCCAGATCTGCTCGTCCGAAACCCCCGTCAAACCCACTCCCAGGGCCGATGGCCTCCACCCCCAGGTACACACCCGCACCAGTCAGAATCTCAAACCCCTGCACGGTGCGTTGACCGCTGCCCCCAAGTATCCAACTTTGGGATACGCAACTTGTCGGCTTGTGCCGCTGATGTCGATGCGTTATTGCGAAATAAAATACAAACTGTTTTTTTGACATTTACCTCTAAAGACCAAAACTATAAAACAATTTATGACATGATGCCCATTTGTGACACCTGTGGAATTTTTGTTGTATGCTGAGATTGTGGGCCGTGGGATTCTTCTGAACTTCCTGACCCGAAGAGAAGTAACACCAAAATGAATTTGAAAAAGGTCACTCCTACAGTGTGTCCTCTGCCTAAGGTATTTTCAAAGTAATATCAAAGCAGCTCTCTATGATTCATACAGTCCTGGGACAGCTGCCAATATGGTGAGGCACATTTCAGTGTGCAGAATAAGTACTGAACTATAAGGAGAAACATTTGTTTGTTTATTTTTCTGGCAAGTATACCGTCTGTCTATGTGAGACAAGCAGTTTTGACTGTGAATAGCACTCACGTACTGTGAGTGTGTCTCCTCTAAAGTGTCATGCAAGTTCTTACACATAAATACAGGTGACTGGATATTAATCATCCAAATGTTCCAAATTGTATTACCTCCCTTCAGTAAGAGGTCACCATGTGGTGACAAAACGCATGCCACCAAACTCAGAATTCAATCAGAGCCATATTCTACTGCTCTGTAATGTTCTCATCTTCCCTTGCCTTATCTCTTATCCTCTCATCTCTTTACACCTCTGCCTCACTACCCCTCTACTCCTGCTCTTCTAGTTCTCACCCTGCCTCCCTTTCATCCCTGTCCTCCTTTGTCTGTTCTGTAGGTTTCGTCTCCCCTCTCATCTCTCCATCACTGTACAGCAGAAGTGGACAGCATGGGATGAAAATTCAAGGAAGTATTCACTGATCTGCACTACAGGACAAGTATCTCAGCTGCCTGTGGTTCCCCACTTAGTCAGTCATCCCTTGAACTACTCAAGCTTCCTGAGAGCCCTGACAACCCTTGCTACAGAGCGCAGCGCATGCTCAGTAGTTACAATATCCTGTTCTTACTAATGAGTGTGAGTGTGGGAAGTAGAAAAGCTTCTATCACTTGTCAGAGCAGTTGTCTGCCTGCAGCTCCTGCTTCCTTCTAGCAGAATATCTGTCAAGGTGTGTCCTCAGTATGCTGGTGTCTCATGCTGTGCTTGGGTTCTGCTGGACCACAATGAGAAGTAAGAGACAGGCTTTTTTTTTTCCACACAGGCCTCATCTGAGGAGTATGCAACAAGTCACTTCAGTGAACGGGATTTGATTGGAACGGCGGTGGGCCATGGTTGAGTGATTTGTAATGAAAATACATTCCATTAACTGTCTGCAGCCCTTGCCATGATGCACTTTCTGAGCTGTGTTATTTAGCCAGCATGACTTCATTCATTTGAATATTTGGCTAAATAAATAAAAAAAAATAAAAATCTGCCTGTTTTAATCACAATACAATCTCTGTGTGTGCAATCCTTTCCTGAATGCTTGTTCTCGGCAGACTATATTCTGAGCTAACATGAAAGTGCTTATAAATGTTTGCAAGTATTTGCTGATGCTTGTGAACAAAAAAAATCTTATTAAATGAACTCTTTGTACAAAGTGGCATTGTTGTTTATCAGTCCCCTCAGAGACCAGGGCTGGGATTACACAGGGTCTTGCTTGTGATGGATGCCTAGGTTGCTGCTCTGCACTGTTTTACCCTGAGCTTTGTTGATGGATGCTCTGCTGTGCTATATTATACTCTTTTTCTGCCCCACTGTGCTGTGCCAGTATGGACTGGCCAATAGGCTATGGCTGACAGGGGAATGTGTGGGCTGACAGATGCCTGGGCCAGAGCTGCTGAGCTGGGCTTGTGTTGACAGGAGGGCTGGGCTGGATGGATCCCTGCTCCAGGGCTAGCCGTGGGGGAGGACCAAAGAGCAGGCTGGAGCCAGGGATTGAAACTGTAATGAGAGAAGCGATGTGCCAAGACTGACAGAACAGCCAAACCACCCGCTATCCCATCAATACCCAGGTCTCCTCATCTTACCTCATCTTTCCTCTCATTCCTTAATTTTTATTTTGTATTGACTCTGCTCTGTTGGGCCCTCAATATTTTTCACCTTCATCCTCCATCACTTTCCCCTCCTCACCTATCCTCCTTTTGCCCTCGTATTGAGTGGAGGACCTGTGTCGCATGCATGTGTTAGGGCAGATTTGTGTGTACACTTGCAGCAAATACCCGATCTGCCAGACAGACAGAATTCGAAATCTTTTCTCCGAAAGAGTCAACTTGACTCATCAGTCGATCAAGGTCAAAGGTGAGAGGAGCACAATGGCTGTTAGATCGAAATCTGCTTCACTCCGAAGAGCTGGCCACTGTCTTTGTTGTGTGTATGTGGCAAGAGGGGAACAACAGACAGAGGGAGTGAGATGGAGAGATAGCCAAACAGACATGCAGAGAAAGGAAAAGATGAGAAACTGAAGGAAGGAGCTTAAAGGAGAGGGCCAGTGGTTGTAAGCTGCAGGGATCTAAGCAAAGCTAAAGCTGTGAATCGATTCAAAGTGAGGTTGTACATGTATAGCCCTAAAAAAAAGTTGTTTTTTTTTGCCACAGATATTCACTTTGCAGCAGGTTAAATGTATTTCCAGTATCTAAGTGTATCCCTTACTGGGATTAAGATAACAAAGCATTTACTGAAATACCTGGTGCAATGCAGTCTATCAATGGAATTCACCCTCCACATGTTATATGGAGACTAAAGCTTAATGTCTTCCCCCACTACCAACCCCACTAATTCCCAAGTAATCTTCCTCCATCACTTGTATGAATGTGCTGTTCATTTGGTTTTAGAATTTGAATGTGATTGAATTCACAGATGTTACATTAACACTGCACGCATTCCTTGGGTGTCACCATGTGTGACAATCGGCAGGTAAAATGTTCATTACTCCTTTGTGTATGCAGCTGTTGACACCAACTGAAAATCGGTTACACTCTTTATTTGGCTCCAAAGTGTTTGAAGCATGTTTTTCATACTCCTTTTGCAGGTTTAATGAAGCATTTACAAAGAGAAATGATGAGGATGATATGTCGAGGGTGATAAACTCTCCTTTTTTTCCGCTAATTGTGATTTTGAACAAAGCTGTTATGAGCAATAAGAGCCCCTCCCCTGTGCCTAGTTCGTGCCCAGCTAGAAACAGAAAAGACACAAGTCTCTCAGAGAGATCAAGCATCTTTCTCTTTCGCAATAAGTGCTTTAGATCTAAAGAGAGACAGTGCTATTTTAACCCGTTTAACTTCTTCAAGACCTGCCGTTAGTTGTTACAAGCACTTCAGTTAGTATAATTATCATTTACCTCCAAAAGCCAAACCGTGAAGCCAACCCCCAGTGGGAAATCCCTGCTGATGGAGCTGCATTTGAATAAACTTTTCAATTTTAGTCATCTTTGCTTCAAAGCCCACTGACAGCCCCCATCATGAAACCAATCTAGTTTGGCATGCATCAGCGCTTAGAACAAGCATTAATCAAGGCAGAAATTATTGTTCTGATACCTGGCCAGCAGACATTCATCAAAAACGGTTACAAACAACTTAGGACTTTGCACTTAAGTTTGATTCATATTTACTTGGCACAGGTTGAATTTCCCCTCAAGCACTGTAAGTGCCAATGCAGTTACCTCTCTGTGTGTGTGTGTGAGTGTGTGTGTGTGTGTGTGTGTCATGTCACATGTTGGAATGTCTCTGAAGATGATCCACATGCTGGGTCTGCTGCAAAGTGCAGGACTTGAAACCTCCCCACAAATGTTGGACCGAGGACAGGCTCAAAGGAAAAAACATGCACCACATGAAAGCCAAAACATTTAACTATTGACCAAAGTTCACCTTGTATGTGGGAGCAGTGCAGGAGCCCTGTCATTTCTCCTGTCAGTGTGCCTTCTCTGTGACCCATTTATCCCTATTTTAAAGTCAATGTGACAACTGGAAAGAGTTCCTTCCTTGTCCTTCCTTGGTTGGATGTGAAGAGACCATGACAGATGGAGCCTCGTCAAGACTTAAGACAGGGAGATCTATGGCAAGGCCAGCATCTTGCTATTGGATCTTAGAAGATGTACTCTGCTTCTTCTCTGCCGTACAGTATATTCCTCCTTTTGTCACTTTCATCCTCCTCCGCTCTCTTTTTCCGCATTTTTTTCAACGTTGTCATGTCTATCAGTCAATGATCCATCCTCTCTCGGTTTTCCAAATTCATTCTGGAAATCTTTCTCTCCATACTTGTTATTCTTTATCTCTGTTCTCTTTGAACCTTCTCCCTCTCTAAAGCCCCCATGCTGCTGTTGCTACACTGCAATTCAGCACATGGAGAAGATAATAGTGCATATTACAGAATATTACAACTTCATTTTACAATAAGTCCATGCAACAATGTTTTTTTTTTTTTTTGAATGACATTGCATCAGGATTTCATCGTTCCTACATATCCATGATGTTTTGTGTGATTAAAGCAGCATAAGTGTTGGGTAGAGCGATATCATGACTAATGTTACATATGCCTCTTTCAGCTGCAAATTATATTCATTACACCACAATTACTGCCTGCAGAGCATGGACGACTTCTCTCACTTGTGACTTTACGCTGCATTCCCCGTTATTATTACAGGATGTCACAAAAGGCCTTGTCTCCAAGTGTGACACTGTGGAACTACTGGCTCATTTCTCCACTCCACAAGATTTACTTCTTATACCATCACTGTGTTCTGCTTTGGTGCATCATGGACAAAAAGAGGTGAATCCGTTGATGATCCAGTGCCACTGAAGGAGGCAAAGGGGAGAAAAAAGAAACAGATCTGACAAGTACTAAAAAACGCCAGACCTGACTGTTTCTCCTTCGGCTGTGAAATGAAATGCAGCAACATAAATTCTGTCTGAAATGAAATGGGCTTGAATTTGAATTTTTTGGCCTGGCACACTGTTTATGTTTTCTCGAGAAAGCGTCTCATAATGGGCAAAGTGTGACTAAAACCTAACAGTACACACCATAGTTGCTTTAGCAAAGCTCAGAAGATCACAAACATATAAATTAAGAGCTTCTTTTTTATTTAGCTCATAGTCATTTTCATCTCAAAGGCAACGCTTTGAACTGAAAATGTATTGTATCTTGAATAATGATGGTGTGAATCAGAGCTTGGGGCGCAGGTTGTTTCATCATCATTTCCTATGTTAGCATTGGCTTTTATTCCCACTTGCCAAACTAATCAGTGATTCTTCTCCCTTGTGGGCTAATTTTGAAAGCGCAGCCTTATTAAGCAGGTTGTAAGGGATGCTATTTGGCGCCGTGTCTAAAAAGCACAGCACTTGTGGCTGGACTTTAAAGGTTAAGCAGCAGCGGTGTGGGGATCAGCATATCAAATACATGACTGACAGGTGTCACGGCAAATGAGAAGGTCAGCAAGGTCTTCTGTGATTTGCTGCCAGTGCAGGAGGAGAAGTTGAAACGGTGACAGCTCTTAGGAAAAACATAGATTTCTTGAATGATTCATGTGCATCACCCATGCATCATAAGGCCCTTGAAAACAATGCTTTATATAGCATGTCTCATGCATGCCACAGATTAGCACTGTTAAATTAATTAATATTCTTACTAAATTGTTAAGATCATTCACCACGACCTATGACAATTGTTAATTTAATTTCACTCAACAATTCAACTGAAAACATTTCTAGATTAAAACCGTTTTGATTATAGACAATTCTTTATTGAGAGTTTAACTGTCAAAGGCTTATGGTAATTGCTTTATCAGTCCCATGCAGATGTGGTTTTAAGGCATTTGAGTGACAGCCACCAAGCAACCCACATAATGTAATCAGATTTGTATCTAAATGAGGCTTAATCCTGATTGGTGCATTGTGTAATCAAATATGTGACCTCGCCCTTTCCCAAAAGAACCAGAACCAATTCAAACCAGTGAGAGACCACAAAGGAAGGAGGATCTAGAGTTACATTTGTACATTCTAAAGAAATGTTCTGGGTTTTTATTACATTGATAGACACATCCTTAAATATGAATACTAAATACACACCTCTTCACACTTGATGCTTGCAACGTTCACCCTTCATTCAGTTTGATTCAGTACATTCATTCTTGTTACAAAGTGCCCTGTGTAAAAAAAATATATAAAAAAACAAAAAAAACAGGCACAACCTCCCACTGTGCAAATACTGCATGAATTGGTAGCCATGGTAACAATGGATCGTGTCACAATTCCAACATATGCTCATACTTATTTTGTCCTTTCCATGGGGTGAAATCAGTGTAAAGGCCACATTATACTTCTCCGACTGTGTAATGCGTTATCCGACTGCGTCACCACGGAGACGCCTCGAGCCTTTATACTTCTGCGTCGTGGTGACGGACACGCGCTGCAATTTCCCGCCTGATCAGTAGGGGTCGCTGCGCAAGGTTGTTGTGCTTTTGGCTACAGTGAGCAATGGTGTCCGAGAGAGAAAGAGAGAGAAAGACTGTTGTTGTTGAAACAGTGGCCGTTTCTCACTTTTCTGTGTGACGGAACGCAGTTTTAAGATCATTTGAGGCGAGAAATTGGCCATTTAGTGTCTAAACATGTGCTGTGTGTGTTAAGATATGACGTATTTATAGTTTGGCAGCGGCGATATCGGCGGGGATGAGCTCCGCGTCTGTGGACGCTCGGTGCGCACTGTGAGCCGGCACAGAGCAGCTTCGCTCAGCCTGTCCTGAGGACCAATCGTAGCTCTTGCCGTCTCCGTTGTCCCTTGACGGAGTGACGGACACTTAAAAAATATTTCATGCAGTCGGAGACGACACAGAGGCTCTTTGACAGGCTCTGCATTGACGCAGAGGACTCTGCGTAACCTACGCAGAGCACTTTACGCAGAAGTATAAATTGGGCTTAATCAGTCACTAACGTCGCCATTTTAGTTTGCGCTATGCACAGCTTGAGTTCCTCTGCTGTTACAAAGGTTTTATATAGCACTTTCCACCAGGGACAACTTGTTACAAGTTGTCAAGTGGTCTCCTGAGCCTCTATGAGGTTAAGTACTGTAAACAACCACTGCGCCCATGAATAAGGCATATGTAAGTGGCTCTGTCAGTTGCAGCTGATTCCTTAAACTAACCTTTAATTACTCACTTCATCCTAAGTAAGCATCCATTTACTGATCAAAGAACGAGGAAACCACAGCCATGACTTTGACATCAAGGTGTTCATTTCGGTACCCACCGTGTCTTAACACAGCACCTCATAACATTCAATGAATATTTATTGATTTATTCATTAACTTACTGAGACAGAAGTGCTTTTGGGCACCGCTGTATAACTCACTGCTGCATGAAAAAGGAAAAATAAATTATTATAATTCAGACTCAGCAGGGGACTCATGAATTAATGAAACTCAATTATTATCTTATCTTTGACCTAAATTACTTTTTGATGTCATGGGTTCAAGAGATACACACATTAAAAAAATAAAAAAAATTAAAATAAAAATCTTGCCTTTTTTTCACACTGCAGACCAGATCATAGATCATACAAGAAAAACCCTGAACCATTTTAAGAATAATGTAAAATTAAATCACTACCATATCAGACTACCATACTAATCGTGCAGCATGTATAATGTAATATCAGTGATATCCATATATTAACCTAATGGTCATGCTTGATGGACCATTTTATGCACCGCCAACGAGTAAAGTAAATACATCACTGTGTGATTTGAACATGGTGATTACTGCCTGTCTCTACATCCACCCCATGCATTTACAGGCACATGACGTCACTGCGTGTTAATAAACAGCTTTGCAACAGTCATAACTGATGATAAACAGTGTTCATTTGACTGCCGACAACTGCCTCAACAGTTTCTTGGAAAATAAGGATGGGAAGAGGGACAAATGACTGATACAGACGAAGAGAAACAAACAAAAAGCTTTATGATTTGCACAGTAACTGTAGTAAAAAAAAAAAAAAAAAGCCTCACGCTCTCGAACGCTGCCATGTGTGGCATCTCCTCCTGCACACCGAGAGATAGGCATGAGGGAAACAGGAGATTCCGGGTAATGATCCAGCAATGTGTTATTATCATAACAGCCCTGGAACCTTCTCTGAGATGCTGTAAACAATCGAGCAGATTCTCTTTTAATTGCTTTAATTTCTGTGCAAGTCAATGAGAAGTGGGGGTGAGGGAGTCAGTGGCAGGGATGGAAATAAGACAGTTGGAGAGGGAGAGACGCAGGGTGGGGGGTGGTTTGTTTCTCAGAGCAACTGTTCCAGCAGATAATGCCAAGCAACTATGACAGAAAAGGGGATGAGAAGAAGGAGAGAAACTGAGGCAGAAAAATGTGTTTTTCTGGGCTCGAAATCGTCCCTTCTTTTTGCTCTCGTCTGCTTAGATCTATAAAAGAGAGCGAGGGAAAGGGGAAGCTTGAAGCTAATAATCATGCTAAAATACTCTACTGACACTAGAAAATAAACAGGAATGCAATTTCATTACAGTGGTGTTTTAATAACAAAAGAGGCGGCACCACTGTTGTAAAACTCTGACTCTGTGCAGGAAGAAATTAGCCTCTGGCGCAAACAAGGATTAGAAGGGTTTTTAGAACATTAAAACAATATGCCATACACAGTTTGTCTTCTCATATAGTTTAACTTAATGCACCAGCACAGGCTCTAGAAATCACAATCACCAATAAACTCATAGTTGCTGTTGATCAACAGTTATTGCCTGTGGGCATAGTTTCCCAAAGCTGTAAACGGGATTGAATCTTAACTAGACCTCACCAGTGTTTTATATGTCTTTGCTACTCACAGCTGCATTACAGCTGACCATTTCAGAAAGATTGATTCCTCATTTTTCAGGCAATCGCTGAGCTTCATCCCTTTTTATTGCACAATGGAAATCAACGTTACAATACTTTTGAAGCTTTTTTGATTTGCAATCCATCACTCTGAGCGTTTTATTGCTTGTATGTTTTTAATCAAAGTTACTGTGTATTGATGTGAGCGGAGTCTGCTGGGGTGGGGCAACTTTAAAAGAGCAGGAAATGAAACAACGCAAGAAAACATGATACTACTCCAACCTTTGATGTTTGCTTATGTTTATAATGTTGAGCATGAATGTAATGACTTTCTGCTGCAGTGTGTCATTTAACATTAGAGTGAGAATGCTTATTATAGTCAGATTGCAACATAACACCATCCATCCATCCATCCATCCACCTTCTACTGCTTTATCCGCGCTGTGCCAATCTCAGCTGACATAGGGCGAAAGGCAAGGTACACCCTGGACAGGACGCCAGTCCATCACAGGGCCACATACAGAGACAAACAACCATCTACTCTCACATTCCCAGCCAAAATGTTGGGACTGCGTGCAAGCGCGTTGGGTGCGCGTGGACACCCATTAGTGGACTACCTCACTGGTAGGTGGAGTGTTAAGCCCTTCTCACCATGCAGAAAAAAAAAACATTTAGAGAATAGAAGAAAGTGGGTCTCAAAGATAGTCATCCGAGCCTCAACCTGGCAACTCTTAAGCCGATAGACACTCTGACTCCCCTCTAACCGGACATTTCCGAGGGAGCTAATATTCCTTGCGTCCAGCCTTGTACCAATTGGGAAGTCAGTTACTACAGGACCCTGACACGCGAGCACACCATCATTTTTTTTACCACCATAGGTATGCGGAAGGGCCATTAGAGTGTCCAATTTACATAATCCCCCATTTTGCACATGCTGGACTGTCAGAGGAAGCCAGAGAACCCGAAGAAAACTCACACACACATGGGGAGAACATGCAACCTCCATGCAGAAAGGCAACATAACACCAATTAGTGAAAATAAATATATATATGATAAAAAAAAAAACAACACACTCTTCTCTATCAGAGGCAAACACCAGACTGTTGGATGTAAGGGGATATCACATACAGAGGAGATAATGAACTTATCTTTCCAAGCCACTAACGTCACCTACATCCGTTGATGGAATCCCCTCACTTCAAACAGTATGTGCCACTAAGTCCCCTGATCACAGTCACTGTTTGAGGCAATCTAAACTCCTCCTGATTTTGATTCCCCTTGAAGTCATCTGCTTTGGTGCTCTTGCTCACATCAGCTGGAAAACCCATTTTGCGGGGCCACAGCCCAGCCAATTTCTATCTGTCACAGGTACTGGGGAATTGACTATGGGACATGTAGCATATCACTATAAAGTGACAGTAAAACGGGAAATCACTTTGTGCCAGCCACATGCTCTTGTCACCTTCCATAAGAACTTTGTTCAGTCAGAGGGAAAAGTCCTTCAAGCTAAACGGTTTGTAGAGGAAAAGATAGCAAGTCAGCATCAGGTCCTGTCTCCTTGCCCCAACTCAGGACACAATGTGTGAGAACGTAAGTGGGTCTCTGAACTGCACACTTTAAAAAGACAAACGCTTGAAAAGAAATGCACAGGACACAAATGCAATAAGTAACAACAGAGAACTCTGCATCTGGAAAGCTTCGAATGAGGAGCTTGCCAATCTGATTATCTGTCTGAAACACAGAAAATGTTCCCATAGCTACACAATCACTGATGCCTGATCAGATTTTACAAACAAGACAAGGCAGTTTCTCTTTAACCACGGCTTACAGCAGACCAGCTAAAGTCATGCATGACCTAATGCTGCCAGGGTTATGTTTTATTCTTAGCTTGTCAAAGTAGATTTGCTGTTGAATGGAGCTTGAAATGTGGAAACCAAACTGTGGGTAGTTGTGAAGCAGTGGCGGTTGCTGGTCTTTCAAACAAGGGAAGCTCATTTCAGGCCCAGCTATTTATACATAGATTCTGCCCTCCGTCTCTGTTCCTTTTGTAGAAAATACCCTGTGCC
Source organism: Microchirus variegatus (assembly GCF_963457635.1). Taxonomy (NCBI): domain Eukaryota; kingdom Metazoa; phylum Chordata; class Actinopteri; order Pleuronectiformes; family Soleidae; genus Microchirus; species Microchirus variegatus. The sequence continues at coordinate 21,764,673 of NC_139804.1, forward strand.
CTCAATCCACCCCCCCCCCCCCACACCCCTCGCCCACATTGGTAAAAATGAATTAATGAACAAAGAAATAATTGGAACAAGGAAACATGATAATTACTATAATTATGTAAAACTGAAACAAGAAAATGCTATAATAGTATTTTTATTTTCAATGTATGATGTACAAATGGAAATGCACTATATCACCAAGCAAATAACACACAACAGGCTTTATACAAACTTGTCAATCAAAAGGTGTTTCCCCTTTTTGCGTCCGTGTCCGCCCACTGCAGCATTTATCCAATCACCGTCAAGCCGACCGCAGTAAAATAAAGCTATTCTGTTTGTAGAGATCAAGTGAAGCTGAGCTTCCACTGGTTTTAATGCGATGTGCTGTTACAGGACTGTATGAGAAGATGCCATAGTCATAAATCACACAGACTGTGTTGTTGTGCACGTCTGGTCATGAAATGTAAATACAACAGGACATATTTGACAATTTATTTTGTGACATTTTGCTGTCTTAGAGCAATCGCCTCTTCAACTAAGGTATTTCCACAAGCGATTGTTTTTCCAGCAGCAGTGGCACCTTTAGCATTCACAAATTAAAAACAGTTCCCCCAGTTGACAACAGCCATTCAAAAAAAATTAGAAGAAAAAAGTCCATATTTAAAGTAATTAGCCAAGACGTGTTTCCCTGTAATTTTGTAGAGGCTCTTAAAATCATACCAGGCACTATTTGCTGTGGTGTTATTTGACACATGTTGTTTTTGTATGAATGATTACAAAACTTAAGTGAAAATATTTACTTAAATGAAAAAAAAAAAGATTAACTCACAATGTGCTGCTGGGAATGACAGCGTATTTAGGCCCGTAAGCTGTTTGTGAGCATGTATAATGTTTCCTTGAAATGACTGTGTCAAGTTTATCATACCCAGAATCAACCACGGACCAAGGTGTGTGTGTGTGTGTGTGTGTGTGTGTGTGTGTGTGTGTGTGTGTGTGTGTGTGTGTCTGTGTGTGTGAGAAACATGGAGAGCGAGAGGCAGAGAAAAATTGCTTATTTGAAGAAGACAGATGGTGGAGGCGTCGAAACAGCACCAAACTCGAAATGTTTATACAGTATATTTGCATGTAAAATATAGCTTGCAAATGCTTTTTTTTATATATATGTGGTGCATGCTGCACTAATCTTGCAGTGCAAGATGCTAATCTGTTTTGAAGGGCCAAAGAAATTTAAGGTGAACTTCACACAACTGAGAGTGCCTGTGATGTATCTGATGAAGGATGGAACACTTCCCCCGCTGTGTGTATGGGTGTGAGCATGCAAGCCGTTAATCACTTGGACAGTACTCCGCTTCGACTACAGTTCAAAACAGTGTCAGAGAGGAACAAGGACTTCACACCAGGAGAAAAATAATCTACTGTTATTTTTACTGCAAACACTGGGAGCTGTCTGTTAATAGATTTGCATGCAGTTTTTATTCCTGAGGAGAAAGGTGAATGCAGAGTGTTCTATACACAATACACTTTTAGAGGACTATTGTGATGTGATGTATAGCTGCTCTCTATGAGATGTGGAAAGAAAACTTCAAGAAACAGTTTTTTGGTTCATTTCTTCTCAGGAAGTGTTTCTTGATCTTAAACAGTTTCGGCCTGTATCTTGCACCTTCCTCAGAACTGTCACCAGATGTTAGGTGGTGACATGTCTTATCAGCTCAGAGGAACATGATCAAGAAAGATCACACATCACTGACCCAAGGAGAAGATACAACCACACATTAAATGCAACATCATCTACAAAATCTCTTGCCGTTCTTGCAATAATGTTTCATTATCGGTGAAACGGGCAGATGCTTCCACGCACGTGAAAAAAGAACACCAGAAAGAATGCGAAATAGAAAGAGAAAAGAGACACACAAGATGCGAAAAAGAAAAAGCATAACAGGAAAACTTAAAATCAGCCACTTCAGACCACTCCAAAGTTGTCTTCTCCATTTAAGCAGAAGACAACCGAATACCAACGGTGGATCATGGAGGCAGAATCAAATCTGACAGGAAGATCACGCCTCCGCAACAACAGCTGATAAGGCACGTAACCACCGAACATTAGGTGACAGTTCTGAGGAAGGAGGAAGATACACGCCGAAAACGGGTTAACAAGGTAAAGGAAAACTTCCTCTTGTTTAAAAAAAACAAATCAAAAAACTTCAGTTCAGTTCAATCAGTAGAATTTTCAAAACATACTTCAAGAAACATATTAAGGCGGGTATTTTATTAAAAGCAGTGGAGCTCACGTCCCTCTTCAGAGAGATCGGTCACCGATTCCGTTTGCTTGTGTTGTATTGTTTTATTACGGAGAGCTTTAAAACTTTCACTGTGAAACAGATAAATCAGTAAATCTCTATCTCTCCATCAGGTCTGTGCTTTGATTTCCTTGACAACAGCATCATCCTCAGATCGACTGCAGACTTGGCAGGTATATTGCTGAAGACCTGAGGAAGTGCAGGGTCAACTCAGAGAGTTTAGGATGAAGTGTCTGGAAAATCAAATACCCACTAAAACTTAACTGACAGAGGGCTCGGTGATGAATCTATATGACTGATAATGTATTACTATTTTGCCGTTATTGGAGTGCTGTTATATGGGAAAGCGCTACGATTTATATTAATCTTGGCCAGTGATGATTTACAGACAATTTGGTTTCAATCAGAATGACAGTTTTGTAAATTAAATTCAACATGAAAGAAAATCCGTCACAGATGCCATGGTAGCTTTTTTTGTTGAGTACAAAGAGTGGGAATTTCCCCCAAAATCTTCAGTCGATTTTATGGTGTGAGAGACACAGCCTTGCCAAATATGCATTATTTGGCCTCAGTGACTGTGCTGCCATCTGGCATTTGGGTCCTTTTTTCCTACTTCTTTTGAAACACTGGCAAATCATTTTTCCATTAGTTATACAAGTTATATTTTCCTAACTTAATCCGGCTCATGGCACTTTTAGATCACGATATAAATAACCAACACAAAATAATCAGGTCTGGGACCTTACATAAACCAGTGACATTTACAAACCACAAATAAACAAAAATAAAGAACATGCTGTGTTCACAGACGGTCTTTATTCCTTTTGACACTGGCAGGCACGATGTTCCTTGTGACTGCTTTGTCAAAGTGTTTTGTTCCTCAAAGACATGGCAGCTAAGATATGAGAGTAGACAAACTTCAATCATTTTTGTTTGGCATGGTTTGTTGTTTGGACTCTAAAAATTGGTTTGCACAGTAGCAGATCGACTTGGGCACTTTATGAAGAGACTTTTAAAAGTTACTCGAACTAAACTGAATACACTGAACTTATGGCCAAATCAGATGGCTCAAGTCAGAAATTCAGCCAATGCTATAGGATTGTGGTTCTTAAACTATCTTAAACTAGCTTCCTCTGGTGGTAATCAGAAAGACTGAGGAATTTTGACCAGATTGCATAGACAGGTTGGAATCCTGAAGTTAATTTCAAAACCTTTTTCAATACCTTCTGAAAATATTTCAAGACCTTTTTGCCACTTCAAGCTGTAATCAGCAACACATATTTAATTTAAAGTTGACCTTGCAGGGCGAGCATGCCTGTACATCGCTGTTTTTGAAATAAATACATTCATGCATACTTTTTGCAGTCAAACTCTATGGACAACATTTAATATCTAATGAAATTGTGATTAAGACTTTTTAATACTTTTTAAGGGCCTTAAATTATTTTATCAACTTTTAATAAAAGAGAGCTCAGTATTTTCGTAGGTGGTACTTGGTATAAACATTTTGAGAACCACTGCTAACAGACATAGTTGAAAAGAGACTACAGCAGACATTCTCTGAACAGGTCTAGGTTAAGCTGCCATTAAAAACCAATCAATAAAACAACAGTATACACTGTGTTTATTGTTTAATAAACATATTGTTCCTCTAATGACTACAATCTTTTCCATGGGAATTTAGGCAGAATATGGACTGGCAAACTGTCCAGGGTCTACCCCGCCTATCACCCTATGTCAGCTGAGATTGGCACAGCACCCCCTGCGACCCTCCTGCGGAGGATAAAGCGGTAGAAAATGGATGGATGGATGGTGTTCTGTAAAGACAGAGAGCAGTCTAACAAATAAGTCATCAAAGTAGCATAAGCTCAAAACAGCTGGACTACACTCACAAGTGGAAATACGTTTCTTACCACTCTGGCAGCAAAGAGAATATTAGAAACAAAGGCTTGTTTTCCCCTCCAAAATGTCTATTTTTTAGTTTTCTATAGCTCAGCACTTGAAAAAGAGTAGTAACCTCTGCCTTGATTGTCTCTCCACTTGTACAGACTTCCATCAGAGAAGGAGCTAAATCAAGCATGACAGATATTTTTTTTTTATTACCAGGTGAACACTCGCTGATTGCAATTTGAGGTTGTGTGGATGTTGAGCATTAGTGCATGAGTGCGGGCAGTATATGGCAAAGAAGAAGTGTTAATAACTGTCATCAAGTCAAGCAGCAAGGTTTAATAAGGCAAATTTAGTCTGATTACATTAAAAGCTCATTAATTGTGATTGCCTTATACTTACATGCAATAACATTCAGAATTTCTTAATACTCAGGGTATGCCAAGCTCTAAGTATCTAAGGTCGAGATTTTGTGGATTATATCCATTTATCTATTTTCATGAAATATTATTATTAATAGCACTCTTTTAACATTTTTTTTTTACAAAATAATGTGTAAATTGTGATTACACTTACAAGATGGGAATAGTCTGTAGTTATTTGTGCCCAATAAATCCTCCCAATGAGGGCCATTTACATTTTGTCCAGTGCTCTGTCATCTTCCATAACCATTCCACTTATTGTAAACCGGCATGCAGGTTCATACAGTTCGTCATCATTTAGGAGATTTAAGTAATTATGGGTAATGGATGAAAGTGCTTACCATTCGTATGACATAAACACTAACTAAAATATATTGGAGTTTATAGAGACATATATAGAACATAAGTGTTTACTTTTGCGACGTGTACATAAAACCGTGAAATTTTACATGAAAGTGTTTATGATTAGACAAGGTGGGAACATTGGTGTATCAATACAATTACATGCAAACGAATGCAATGGAAACAATTTCAGTGAACAAAACATTTAGAGGTCATGTGACGGAAACATCCCTCCCCCTTCCACATTTTGCTGTCCTTGAAAAACAGCAGAAAACTCAGATACAGTGGATGGAAATGTGTGGTATACAGTATGTGGACTGGTGAACACACAGTTTCCTACTATAATGAACTGAAACACCACCATATATGAACAGCTATTGGCACCTTTTTTATGTCATCAAACCATGTCAAACTTGATGGAGACATACAAAAATGTTGTGTTTTATTTTTACCAAATCTCAAAATTTTAAAAATTCATAAAAACGCTTTTTTTAACCAAAATTCAATATTTCAACACCTTGCTAATAACTACATTTGGATCTGGGATTTTGTCCACCTGGCAAATTTAAGTCAGACTTCTGGTATCTTCCAGCTCGTAAAAATCCAATGTACAGCTACAGCACAGCTGAAATGAACTGCAGACACACGGCAAACACTGTTTGAAAAACAAAGCAAATATGACACTTGAGACTGACTGTGATATGTCAACACTAAGTGAGCGCAATTTCAATGTAGGTTTGATGAAGGTGTCAGAGTACTTGATTATATTACAAGTGCCGCTCCTATAAACTCTCTGTCGCTGCTATCCATGGTGGATGTTTTTTTTTTTTGTTTTTTTTTAATTCTTTCCTTTTGTTTCTGGCTTACTTTGAAGAATGGTTCTCGGGAGAACTAAAAAAGAGCGTTGACACCATAACCAAAAAAGAACTTGATTAAGTGGCCTAATGTGAAGGAGTTAGATTAAATCCAACTGATGCGCCAGCTTAGTTGTGCTTTGCCACCACAGACTGAATGGTCTAGTTAAGATGTCATCAAAACCACTCATGCTCTGGTGCTGCTGTCAGGCACTTTCACAGCACACCACCATAAAAGCTGCAATTGATGTTTGCTCGCTCTCACTTTTGGGCGCGTTTAAATTATGCTTCACTGGGAGTGATACAAAGCAGAGTCTGGGTGGAGAAAGACCAAGCTGGCTTTTATCAGAAAATATCAAATTACTTACACTACATTACTAACATTTTGCAAAGCACACAATCAGGGTGTATTATTTTGCACGTGTCTGTCTGGACGACGCAGTTGAAAAAAAAAGAAGTCGATTTGTGGAGATCTTTTTGTGATAATTTTTCCTGCTACAGATAGTCACATATAGCGACAGAGTCATGGTCATGCGGTCTGCGTAAAAATGTTCTGACCAAAATATATTTTTTAAATAATAAACTGAATACAATAAAAACTTAGGAATGCATGTCGGGAAGTTAGTTCACTTAAATGCAGTCTTTCAAATGTGTAGAAAGTACATTTCTGACATAAAGGGAAACTAAAGCGTAAGTTGTGAAGGACTTTAAATCATAAAATATATTTTATTTAGTCAGTCAAAATCCACCTTTATCTGCACAGGTAATCTCATTGACACACAGGGTCTCATTCACAAGAGAGACCTGATCCTCTGTAATGACGGAGGCAAACCTGATGTTTACAACTGTTAAGGTTAAATAGCTGTACATGATTCCTCCATCAACTTCCCGAGACACTACAAGGAAGTCTATCTGTGACCCCGCGTTTAATTGACTTGAAGGATGCATGAGCTCGAAGGGCTGAGATGTGAAGATACAAGTCAGAGATACAGATCACAGCTGTTCCAGTAAAACTGATATTCAGCGCTGCTGTTATCACTGTTTTCAACATGGCAACATCAGGGGAAGGGAAACACTTAATATGAGCTACACCAAAGAGTCTTATCTTAAGTGCTGATTCTCAGTCGATATACTACAGGCCCAGGGTGTCTTCTGAAGTCATCCTGGGTGTATAGATTTAACTTTAATGTTGACTGGCGGCCTTGACTTTGGCTGTGTGGCACCATGCCAGGGCAAAAATGGGAGGCATGGATCGGTTTGTCTGGGACACCGACTGATGGTTGAATTCTTCTCCCAAGCACAGTGTCAATTGTCTTTCATTTCATTTCATTAAATGCTCAACTAAACTTCTTGTTGTTAAGAAAAGCAACTATTCAAGTGTCTGCAACTGGTACCATTTTAACACCGAGCGAATCTGAATAACTGATAATATTATGTAAGTGTGATCGGTACTGTGGTTCCCCAGTGATACGGTCTACCACATGTTAGAAACAACAATTAAATACTCATCAAGTGTGGAATTCAGTGACAGCAATATGTAGCATGAAAAGTATTCATTTAACTATGAGCTAAAATGTATTTATTTTAACATAATTTACCTCATAATTTTGACCTGCCCTCATTCTTCACCTGTCCTCATCATTCACCTGTCCTCAGCATTTACAGCCAAAGATCCCAGTGAGTGAATGATAATTATTCTATTTTCTTTAATACAGGCCAACATTTTTTGCTCAGTAACAAATGTGATTTAAAACAAAACAAAAGCGAAGTAAAGTACTTCTGTAAAAAAAAAAAAAAAAAACATACAGTAAAATTACAAAAAAAAGTAAAAAGTACACAAACAAAAAAAAAATGTTCTCATGTAGAGAGGGAAGAGGAAGTAGAGTCAGCCTGGCAATTATCCCTTTGGTGCCTCTCTAAGGTAAATGACACACATGCATGCATGTACACACACAAACACACACACTTTTTCTCTGTGTGAAGACCATTCTCCCCATTTGCAAACTGAAATGCTAATAGCTGTGTCCCTCTGACCATGACAGTTTGATTGGCTTCTTGGAGTCAGGAAAAAGTCCCGAGCTTATTACCCATGATGTATAGCAGCTGGACATTTCTGGCATTCAGGTGCTTGGTAATGAAGAACCTTGATAGGATGCATGGAGTGTTTCAGTGAGGCACCGCATTTAATTGTACTTCCACACGCCATTGAATCGGAAAGTGTTTACAAACAATTGCAATAGAACTGAGGCACAATAATCCCTGTCAAGTCTGGATAATGAAAAAATAATCCCTTTCAAACGTTTTTTCAATAAGATCATTCAACTGTCCTTTTACTTTTATGCAAATATAATCACTGTGTTTCGACAAGCAACATCATTTCAGCAATGTTCATTCAAATGCTTCACTTTTGACAACAATGAAGACATTGATAAATGAATCTAGTCGGAAATGACATGTCACTCCATACATACCACCCACAACATTTTAAGGGACCCATAATTATGGAAGCAGTCATTAAAATGAACTCCTATAATATGTGACAGCATCATTTTCATGCCTACTCATTATTTCAGTTATGTCACTAAATTTGCATTGTGCCATATTTATATTTTTGCCAAGCCCCCATTAGGCAAAAATGTTCATCATTGCAAATTATAAGGTAAAATAAAATCTGCCAAACCTACAGGTCAAAGTGTTGTTACTTTAAAAAAAAGCTGGCTTCCAGAGACAAAGATAGCTTTTATGTTTATGCTTGCCTGTCTGATGTGACACGGCAAATTTCCAAAGCCCATGGCCTCCTCATGGATGCCAGTAAGCGTGAGTTCAGTGGTCTTACCTGAACAAACACAGGGACGTCAGCCTGTCTGTGATGTGTTTAAGTGCTGCAGGGCTTGTTATCAGGCCGGACCAAAAAGGAACTTAAAAATGTTTCCCCAAAAGCAAACCAAATTTATGCTTGTGATGTTCCTGCAACTGAATGCATGTATAAAAATAATTTAACAGGACACGTTGACAAGTACAGCATATGCCTTGCGGGGCTGCAGTGGGCTTATTTGCACAAATAAAAAGCAACAGAGCTGGCTCTAATTCAAGTGAAGCTGAGGTACAGTGGCTGGTGGATGGGAGGTTTCAACCAGAAGACGTTTGTATTGATGAATAAACAGAAGGGTAAGTATGGACATACATGTCTAAGTAACAGATAGGCAATCCGATCTGAATGATGGGCAGGTGATGGATGGATATGTTATGTTATTTTATACCTATACTGTAAATGTGCTGACAGATTGTGCTGCAACATTGCTTCACTACATCTGGCATGCGTGCTGCAGCAGCAGCTGTTCACTCCGCCGTCATCTGCATCTGATACAAGATGAATGAGCTACAGGTAACCCCCTCATTATTCTGAACTTATTGGAGATCCATGCCAGTTTAGCTGAACATTTCTGCTCAGCTCTTATCAATATTATCTGTTATGTTCCTGTCAAAACACATCTGACGTGCATAGGAAAATTTATTATTTTAACTGTACATTAAATCACATTACTGTACAGACTATCACATTTGTGACATGTTTGGATAGTACTGTGGATGTGTTTAATTTCATTAAACCTTATGTGATTCATATTGATATGAAGACAACAGAATAGATTGCTAAGACTGCAGAGCAAAACCTATGAACATAAATGGATATCCATTTGATTGAAACAATTGTCAAGGGAGCTCACACAATGCTGATTAAGCTTATCATGACCGCGTGTCTCTGTGTTTCCTATATCAGTGTTTAGATCTTGTTTTGCCAGTGTTCGGTTTTATGTCTGGACAGACGGAGGCAACAGCAACATTGAGCTTTTAAAATGAGACGATATAAATATGTGTAAATGTGACATCATGAAACAGTCATTTTTACCCAGGATTCAGTGCTTAGTATTCTTCTAGTAATTAGAGTTGATCCCGGACAAAGTTTAACACAAAGAAAACAAGGCACCACGGTGAGACCTATTGAGCAAAAACAATACTCACAAAACTGACAGAACACACATAGAAAAGAATAAATAGGTAAATGAATATTGAAAAAAAATAATGGAAAACCCCACCCTCAACTCTTCAAATCTTAAAGCTCACATAGAGTGGTCATGTTGCACATGTATGTTAGTTCTGGAGGTCTACTTACATACATTAACTTGTTGTTATGGTCAAAAACCTCCTAGTTGCTGTAAGCGAGCCGATAGAAATCCCTCTTTTCTGACGCTGTTCCCAAGCCGCGATATTTCAGACTGAAATCTCACACCCAGAAGACAGACTGTGTTGTGATTGGCCAGCCAGCGTAGAGGCTTCCCAATTGTCTTGTGATTGGCCAGTACCCGGAAGTGACATATTCAGCACCCGCTCTCAGAAGCACAGCTCCCCCCTCTGGAACGGTGGATGCACTGCTACTCATTATCAAAACATTGTTTTAACAATGTTTAAAAATAGCTTTGTCACGACTTCCCGCCGCAGTACCTTTTATGACTTTGACCCGGAGTCAGACCCAGAGTCAGAAGACACTGTCGCTCGTGAAACACCTCCACAACGGACGTTCTTCTTCTTCTGCGTTTCAATGTACGCAACCGGATGTGCCCGGACTAGTGCCCGGAGCAGGGCGATCTGCTGTTCCGGAGAACCGTTGTTCACATAACCGGACCGGTTTTTTTCAGAGATCTCGCTTAGCCTGTGATTACAATACAACACAGTGTTCTCCGCAATGGCTGAACTGTTCGTTTTGAATCTCCAGGGCTTCTTAAACAAGGTAATGACGCAGATACACACTAAAAATCTGCTTTCATTGGAACTTCCGGTCTAGGTCGGCTTTAAAAAAGCACTACATATCGATGCAATTTAAGTGTGAGTGAATGACTGTGAATGAGTGAACAGCAAAACTGTTCAAAGGTTAATTTATTTCATTCTGAACATGTTATTACATGTAATAGGGTGCTTTGAGTGGTCAGCAATGTAAGAAAACTGCACTATAGACATGCACAAGTATGTGTGCATGCATGCACATGTGTATATGGCCAGAGTTGGACGCCACTGTGTATCCATCAACAATGAGTGGGTTGAGTCACGCAGATTAGAGCCTTACAGCCACACTAGAGAGTGTATTGCCTGCTAAGGGCCTAGAATCTGCCAACTGTGGAGAGCAGGGCTTCAAGCATGCATATGAGGGGTTTTTAACAACACTGAAACCCTCTTGACAGAGTGTTAAGTCTCTTTGTCGGTCCCCATTGCGTTCTCAATTATGACTTAGCCTCGTGTATCCCTCACCTCCCAGTAATCCCTCATCAACTGCTCTTTCTCGTTCAATCATTGCTATTTGTCATCTTAATCATCACTTTGTTCCTCTACTTTCCTCCGACGCCCTCTTTCCCTTGTTGTGATGTTGGGGATGTAGCCTGTGGACCCGTCGAAATAAACACCGCATAATTCCATCTATCTTGCCACAGGCCATTCGCTTATCCCCATTAGACAGGACTTTTGGGAAAGACGCTGCCAACAAACAAGTTTTCCGCCCGCCTACGGACACCAAAACACATTTGCATGGACATAAGCTCACAAACAAACATTTAAACACACATAAGTGTACAAGTGAATACTAAACATTTTAGCACCCCCCCAGGGCAAGCAATTAAATGCCTATATATATATATATATCTTTAATGTTCAACATCAAAACAAAACTTTATGAACATGATTCAACAGATAATCTCATATTGCTCCAAATTTGCTTGTTTGTTGTTTTTTCTAATGATTACAATATTATACTTTCTTGATTCACTCTGTGTGTGAGTGTGTGATGAGCTGCACCAAATCCCAACTAGCGGACATCTCAAACTTTGTTTGTTCTGTTGATAAAATACTTTTGTCAGTTTTGTGCAGCTCAAAATCCATTAAGACAGTAGCACTGGGAGTTCTCCACATACACAGAGGGTATGAATACACCGAGGAAACAGGAGACTAAAATATTTGCCAGGTTTTAAACAAGACAATGCTATTATTTCCTGAAAATGCCAGAATAAATCAATAAGGATAACACCTTCCTTGTTTGCCTCCTCTTCTCACGCTCTTCCAGGTATACACCTTCACATTAACCTTGTCTACCACTAAAAACCTACATTTCTGCACAACTAAATTGCATTCTCAACTATGCTGAAAGGATATTTTCATCCCCTTTTATTTTCTTTTGGACAGAAATTGTCTCATGTTACAGTTATTCACTACACTCACAGTTTAGCGATTTTAACATCCACAGCATAAATGATAAACTGGAAAAGTAGAATTAATATGGGGAAAAATAAGAAAGACAACTGACCCAGACCAGCTAAATAAATCAAAATATCAGCCCCGCAGGTGAGACTGTCTGGTCTCTGTTGGCTATGTGACTGAACCTGAAGTTTAGATCACTTCATACAATCAGAGGGAACACGAAGATTAACACCGACACTTGAAAAGTGACACCATATAATCTGAAGTGAGTCAAAGAACTGTTGCAGCTCTAATTCTGCAGATACATTGATCTGACTGTTTATCTCCTCACTGGCTGCCAGCCCAGTCAGATTTACATTCACTTGGTTAAACTCGGAGAGTTTTTTTAATGGCTTTGTACTGATAGATGGCTCCTTCTTTGGATGTAGTGCGGAGGTGCTAAAACACGCTGCTCTGCTGCCAAAGATTCCTTACAGAATCTTTGATTTCGGATCACCCTTGTACGTCTTTTTATCCACTTGGAAGAGAGGATGAGGAAAATGAAGTGCTGACACAAAAAAAAATAAACGGGAGCTGAGTCAGAGCCACAGCTGTTCAGACCGAATGATTTATTACGACCAAACGCCGTCACCAAAGTCAACTAGAAAAAAAAGTAATGTTTGTGGGAGGTATTCTTGATGCAACTCTACCACTTGTACAACACAATATTCTCTGTTAAATCATCTAAAAGTGCATCAGTATAGAATGGTAATGGTGTTAACTTATGCAGCACAGTGCTTCACCATTGTGCCATTTACAACTCATCTACATATATATGCAGTGCCATTTCTATCACAAAGCTGTCTTGCTAATGGAAACATTGGCTAAGGGTGCTTTCACACCTGTATTGCGTTCCGATTCAGGATGTAATATATTGCACTTAATCTAAGTTTGATTTGATTTCACACTGCAGCCTGGACTCGACATGCCCTAAGCGCATGTCCTTACAAACAGTTTTGTGATAGGTGGGAATTTTGTGGGAAACTGTTCTCTGGATGGTGATATACCAGTGTTTATGTCTGAACAACTAGGTTATGCCGAGCAAACAATGCCATCTATCTGATGATGATAAGAAGACGCAGTGTTGCTGCATCCAGACACCTCCAAAGATGAAGTGTTCTGGAGGCATTTAATGACCTATTCACCGGATGGTTTGTATTCCAAAGACTGCTTGGTTATATAGCCTATTTACAAGCTCAGACTCTTTTCAACGTGTAACTCCATTTACAAAAATTGTTCACTGTCAGTGGCACTGATGCAACAGCGCTGTTGGTCATACCAGTTCATGGGTAAATGCAGCTGGATGCTCCTCATGAATTGTGCACATACTGCAAATAAAGTGCTCCGTCAAGCGATTGCAACCAAGCTGAGACCACCCTCTGTAGCCGGTTATGCCAGAATGGAGTGTGATTGCTGTGTTCACACAAGCACATCAACACCGATGTAGGGGAGAAACGCCTAGATCGTTTGTTGTAGTGCTTACAATTCAGTTTACTTTTGATTTTTATGTGCGACAGTTCCAGTAATTAGTGCAAAAGCTACTGACTTCAGAGCCAGCTTGACATTTGACCACCAAAATCTAGTCCCTTCCTCTTCGAGTCCAAACGTTTGTGCCAGTTGTAAAGAAAACGCCTCCTGAGATCATGACATGTTTATAAATGTATGATGTCTACCCTTTTGCTTTTTGGCCTGCGACATAATGGACCGTCTTTTGGCATTCAGCTTTTGGCATTACAGATTCATTATTATGTGGAGAATTGGACAATTACTACACAATTCCTGGGAACACTGAGCAGGAACACATGCTATTTCCAAACAATGCAAAACCTCCATGATAAAAATCAATCCTTCTGCTTCAGCCCATTTTAATCTGAAGCAGAGAAGTTGTTCTGTTACTGTCCATATCAGCAGTGCAGTGTGTGCTGAGAGATATTTTTCATTTAATGGCCTCACTTCCAGGCTGTAACACACCTTTCTCCTCACTCAGTCTCGGCCCAAAGAGATTTGAGTGCAGCTTCTTTTGCTACTGGAATTGCACAACTTAATGTGCAGCACAAATGCAAGAGACCTGATAAGCTGAGCTGATCCCATGAAGGGTGACCTCAAAGTGTTGTCAGTCTCATACCTGTAGGAACGAGAGGAGGATGCTAATAGGGTTGGCAGCATGGGAACATGCAATGGGGGAAAGTGATACCTTAAGGTGGTAGACTTAAGAAAAGGGCAGAAAGTGAAAGTGCGAGGGACGTGGCAGAAGAAAAGTGAGAGGGGAAAGGGAGAAGTGAGGTATAAGACAAAGCATGTAGGTTTGTGCATGTGACTGTTGAGCCCACTTGAACAAACAGAACAAAGGGCAGGACTCATGTTGTTTGTGACCCAGTCATCTCCTTCCAATGTCTCTCTGTGGTGTGTGCGTGTGTTCCAAGCCTATTCTGAATTATTCTGTTCCCCCTTGCAGGCATCACTGAGCTGAAGGTGTTACAATATGATTACACACAGAGTAAAGTGTTTTTTCCAAACACTGTTTGCTGAGACTGTTTCCTGGATAAATACATTACTCGCCATTTAGGGACCTTGCAATTTATTCGCTACAGACAGATGGAAACTGATTCTGTGAAAAGGCATGGTGAGAGGGCCACAAGCCACAACTGATGCCACCAACCTCCATCTGTTCAGAACTGAGCAGATCTAGAGTGGTGGGAAAAAGATGCAAAGGCATAAAGGAACAGTTACCGATGAGATGAATCCGGTGACCTTCTCTCTCCCTACCCATCATTGCACAGATCAACCATGCCAACTGCTAAACAACCACCAGCACTATTCCATCGGCACTAAATCCTATCTGGTGTCAGTGTTCTGGATGACAAAAATACAAACCATTTTCCTTTCAGGTCATTCTACACTAATGGAAGCATCACTATAAAAATATATCTGATAGAAAGAACTCACTAAAATGTATACACTACATTTTAAAATACCTATAGCAGTGAAGGGCATTAGCTATTGGCTCTTTGTTATCACTTGACTGTAGGTCTGTTATTGCTTAAAAATGAAATCCTATTCATTTTTTGCAGGGAAATTAATGATTCAAAGACTGCTTTTTTAGCAATAACATTACATGTTGAAATCACTTTAAGATATTTTCAATGAATATCTGACATGTCATATTATTATTTTTTTGTTTGTTTAATGATGTTTTATTGTAGCAATTGCAACCTCCTGTATTTACCCTCTGAACAAATTTACATGTAGGTGTATTTGAAGAATAACGTTTCTTCACGTCAACACTGTCAATAAAATATTTGTTTTACACCGGTAATTAAACTTAATTTTATTGTATCATTAAACTCAGCGCATGCTACATAAACCCTGTTGGTATTAAATACCATTTCTCACTGTGTGAGCTTGGTATCATAGACCTGAGCTGAGCAAAGAACAACCCTTCACTGGGGTTCGTTCATTCAGAACTGGGGTAGTCACTTTCATGCTGGCAGTTCATGTGATCATTCAATATCAAGGATTAGCATGTAGGGCAAAGGCTTATGGGTCGGTTTTAGGCTCGATGGTCCAGTGCACCAGAGGGCTGCTCACACCTGCATGTAAAGCTTTAAGCTCTTAAAAACCTATTTGCTCACCCAGATTTTTAATACGAGTGGTGGGAACACTTATTTTTAACCCGCAAAAGCTGGCTCACATGTGAAAAACAGTATCTGTCTGTACTTTTAGTTCTCTGCACTTAGTCATTTGTTTTTCACCCGCACACAGTTTGAGAAATGTCATCGAATCCCTTGTCCCTATCATGATTCAGCAATCAGAAGTCACCTTTAATATCAGAATAGACCACATAGTTACATCATTTACATTTGAGGATTAAACATAAATTATACCTGACTATGACTGTTGCTTATTAAGTCATGAATAACATTTTTTAATTTTTTTTTTTTACCAATAACCATGATATAAGCAGAATAATTCACTGAAAATATGTATAAACCACCTCAAGCTGTGTGTCATGTGTTAAAGCACTTTGGTGGATTAGCCCTTGAATTTCAATCAGCGATAAGACACAGCACAATTGAATCAAACCCAAGCAGAACAGACAGCTGCCATGAATGATGATAATAAAAAGAAAAAAAATATCATCTCATCTGCATAAATATCATATAAAAATGCTTCATCAGGCATAAGTGTTGGATGAATTGATGAATGAAGATTAATTCATTCTTGGTGTGCCACTATGGTGTATTCACTACAGATGTTGTTCAAGTGCAGCTGCATATTTCACACCCACTACAGGTTCAAGGCATTTCTCAGAGGTGACACCTTCAAAGACAGGGAATCTCTTTGACATAATACAGCACCACTAAATGCCACAGACAACGTGCCTTCCTCCGCACGTCACTTATTGACGCTGAATGACAAGACAAAGGTTCCGTTTAACTTTCAAACATTTTTTTTTCCTCCCCTCACCCAAACTGAAATGGCAAAGAAAGTAGGATAAACAAGACAAGCAGATCATATTGACAGATGGAGGAAGCAGAGGAATTTTATATTTCTCTTTGACTGCATGTTCAATACTGGTCTCAACTCATCATTTTCTGCTGTAAAGTCTTAAACAATGTTTCCAATAGTGCTGTGGGTACCTGCAATTCTATCTACCCACCGCTGAGGATCAGAGAGCCGTGTGTGCTGTAACACTGCAAATTCCCTGTTCTGGGTACTATAAAATAAATGTTTGTTTTGCTGAGTTATATCCAGTTTCTGCTGGTCATAAAGACTCCAGTTTAACTGGTGGGTCAAAAGCTAAGAATAACGCTAAGATGCCTGCATCTTCCAAACATTAGCATATTAATCATGGCTATTTAATTGTTTTAGCAAACCTCACTTTTTACAACTTGGAACCACACACTAAATCTGACTTCCCATTTTCCCATTCTATCCCATTTTATTGGTGACTTAAAATCACTTACTTCACTCACTGCTGAGATTGAGCAAGAGACTGAATTTAAAGATACAAAGTAGTAATAATGACTATAACATTGTCTCTGTGCTCAATTGTCCTGTTTTTCTTCCTTCAACTTGATTTCTATCTATACTATCATGACGTCACAATTAACACACGGGTGAAAAAAAAAATCATCATACGACCACTGACGATTACCCTTTTTTGTGGGTTCATCCAGGTTAAAAAAATCCCATGTATACCTAATAATTGTAGTGTTAAAGAGGCTTTATAGGCAGACATAGATGAAATCCTGCAAAAACACAGTGGAAGTTCCAGCTCAGGCTAACTCCTTTTGTGTGACTGCTCTACTGAACAAGCCAGCAGCATATTTTGGGGTATGTGTGCCTACACAGCACTTACAGGCTGACTCAAACATTATTAAGCGATGGTGGGATAGAAGGCACGTCAGCTTGGGCGTTGGAAACAGCTGTTTAATTTCACACTTCCTCTCTCTCTCTCTATCCGTGTCTCTCTACTCTTCTATCTTAACCTCCCCTTATATCTGTCCAAACCCCATGTACTTGCTCCCCACTGAATATACAATGATGCCTTTCAGACAGCAGCCTCTTAGGTCTTTCAAAACCAATAGGGGGACACACAAAATACTCTCACGCACACACACTAATATAGCTTGTTCTGACCCAGACCACTGGGCTGAGTCAACATTTCAATTATTTATCACAGCTCCCCTACAACACGGAGAGGCTGCCCAGCAGAGGGATTGAGAGAGTTGTCGCCACAGTAACAACAGTGATGAGTTCTTGTTACTCGGCTCAGCGTTTTTCTACTAATACGACAAATTGCACTTCCAACAGCACAGGGCTGGAAACCATTACTTGTCATTTCCATCAGAGTGCCTTCCCCTCCCCTTTCCATGTCCCCTGTCTCTCCTTTTGTTTTCGCTGTCTCACAAACACACTTGCATTATGAAAGCTACGTCCAAAGGCTCATTTGAATTACAGTTCACCTGAGATGAAAGTTTTTCTGATGAGGCCAGAGTAATACTTTCCCTGCAGACTGTACAGATTGATGGTGTGCACAACCTATGCAGTGTTACACAAGTCCAACATTTTGTGAGTGCACAGACAGTATGTACAGTTAGTGTTGCCTTCTCGTTTTGTTCGAAGAAAGATGACAATGAGGAAGACGGTAACCTTGGATGTGTGCTGTGAAGAGACATTTTGCGAGGCACTCCGCCAGCAGCCAGACCTGGGGTGCAAACTCTCGGTGAGAAATCACTGCTACTGAAAGTGAATGTGAGACACAGTGTGCATGCATTGCATGACAGAGTGACGCAGACCCTACTTTTAGTAAAAAAAAAGAAAAAGAAAAAGAAAAACGAACTGAAGCCATGTAGACACAATGGATAGGTTAAATCTAGGTGAAATTAATTTAATTTGGCTGGAATTGCAAACAAAAATCACCAGAACAAGTTATTGTTTTTCTATTACCCCAGAATGAGACTTTTATATCAGGAGGAAGGTCAGCCATTTTGGACCACCATTTTACTACAATAGCCCTCAATAACCCAAATGTTTTTAATTGGTCCGATGGTGTATTGTATTTTTTTGAGATACTGAATGTTGCTTTCTTGTTAAATGTGATGTAATTTATTGAGATGCACCTGTATGTCAGCTCACTTTTGAACCAATAGTGCACGTGTTATAACTAGAATTACATGAGGATCTTTATTGTCAATAGACAACCAAAATTGTGAGAGCAGATGGAGGGCCGATTAGAGCTGTTGCAACTGAGTGTGCTGCCACAAGGGACAAAGCCTGACCGAATGTGTCTAACATTATAAGATTCATGTTTTGATGATGGGAGGATCTGTTTAGGGTTAGGCACAAAATGTATCTGATTAAAACAGGAAAAGATAACATTGGCAAAATGTCACATCACAATAAAATGTTAAGTAACTGCTAATTTTGACAAATTGTAGTCGATTTTGAAATGAAATCTTGCAAGTTGCTAATATTCAATTAAAATCTCTGCTACATGTTAATAGAGACCTGGTGGCAGTTAATCACTGCTTTGATAAATACACCCACACAAACAGTGTTTTTCCCCTTTTGTGGACCTGGGTTTTCTTCGCCAAATCTCAAGTAATTATCACTTGCTCTTTTTTTAATCTTTGTCTTACACTGTGAAAGTCAAACATGCTTCGGTGCCCAGTTCTCAGCGTGTGCTGATGGAGAAAAGAGAGGAATGCAGAGAAAGTACAGAGACGTATACTCATGCAAAGATGAACCCATTTACCTCAACATGACCTGTCTTCTATGTGCTTATAAAGACAGAGGCACAGACACTGACACACAGGTCTCAGTTAACTTTCTCAATCTAAATTGATTAAAATTCCCTTTTGCCCTAGAGGCAGGGGCTGAACGTTCAACCTGCTCAGAGAACAGGTGATGTGAGAGAAAGAAACATAAGTTGCGGCTGAGTAAGTGACATGTACCTTGTGCTCAAGTGAGTGAATTCATTTCACTTTTGAGAAAAGCCTGTTTTAGAGATTGTCAGAAAACCAGATTTCATGTCCAATTTCCAGCTTGCCGAGAGAAAAATAAAGACTGCAGGACTGTTGAAAGTGATCACATGCCTGACGCTCACTCAACAATTCTCCTCAGCGAGGCTCCATTCACTCTTGGCTCAAAAATCTCATTATGCTTTGCACATCATGTTGAGTTTACTCTTATTGATTAGGCTCCTCTATTACAGTGGCACCAGTGTTGTCCATTAGGCAGTATCAAAGAAAAACATCCAAGACTTTAGAGTGTTTTTTACACTAATAATTGCGTATGTAAGCGATGTCGGTGTTGGAATGAATACAGAAACTTATGGTTTGTAGTCATAAAAGCAGGAAGTGACTCAGCACTTTTAAGCCGTGGATTCACTTGCTAGATTGCAAAAGTTTTTCTAAGTTTGATCATTAAGAAAATAAGGTCAGTGGTTAAATCATGGCTGAAGGTTTTTTTTTTTTTTTTCAAATAAATTATGATATCACATAAAGTGCATTTGTGATTATTGCCTCCCGACATAAAACGCTTGGCAGTGACACTTTCAGTATCTCCAGGATTGTTAATTCCACCCCGAGGAGACACCATCTGTCCTCTGTGACTCTGCATCTCCTGAGATAATTTGGGTTTTCTGTACTGAGATCTGAGCTGAAATGACCTCTCTCCTCTATTATAAAACTGTCAAGCAGCAACACCAGCCAATTTTTACAGGCAATAACAGGAGTGGATTTGATTGGCCGCGATAGTTGATAGAGCCTGAAACACAGCCCCTGAAAAATACTTTTTTCTTAATTCTAAAAAATGTTCTGTCTATCTGCATATCACGGCTGCCTTTTCCATTGTGCGCCAGTGGTTTTACAGAAGCACTGTAACTGGCACAAAGATAATTAATCAATTACTATCTACTTTAAGAAAGAATGAAAATCCTGACGGTCTTGTTGTCAGTTTTCTCTCTCCACATGACTGCCTGTGTGTATGTTTGTGTCTTATAAATGAGATGGTTGCAGAATTTGAGGCTGCTGTTGTGCTCAGGTGCCTACAGAGCAGTGTGGTCACACCTCAAGTCATTTTATTTTTTTCCAAGAAAGACTCTGAAACACAATGTCAAACCCAATATTCAACCCAATCCTCCCGAGAGAGATGTTAAAAATATGCCATCCATGACAGCAGCCTTACATCAGCAGAAGATCTCTTTGTTACGCCGCTGGTAGAGAGTCTGGCTGTTCTTTTTCATTTTATTTATTCACTTTTATCTTTTTTGAGAGCCTCAGAATGTCTAGCACCGAGCGCACTGCAGATATAAAAGCAACAGTTTCGCTGCAGCAGAAACAAAGAGCAGCCAAATCCCGGTAAATCATATAAACAACAGCTTATATTTTGTAAATACAAAATAAGTTAAATTTTCCCCTTTGTCAAAACGTAACCCTTTCACTTTTTTAGAGTCCACATTGCATCTGGTTATTGCAACACAGGAATTGTGCTGCACACATTTTAAAGCTCGTACAACTTCTGACTATTTGTTACGGATGCAAATAAAACGTTTTTTGTTCTTTTTAAAGCAGATTCAGTGGAGCAAGAAATTAAAATATATATATATATATATATATATAATTGGAAAGTGTTGCCAAGTGTGCACATTCTTCATTCAAGTCACATTTTTGCTTATAATGTAGGGATTTTGGGGAAAAAGAAAGATGGTCTATCATAATCTTCCAGTACTTTACAAAATGCAAATGTCGATAATGTCTTCCCCTGTGTGTTCAGGCTGCTTCCTTCATGGAGGGTGTTGAAAGTTGAGGATTGTAGTGCTTTTTCCACTCATGGTCGGCAGTTCCCATCTCTGACTGAGACGAGCCCTGCTTTTGATTCTTGAGACATTGCATAGTTTACTAGAACGTCCTTAAATCCTGCTGAAAGTCCTGCTCCACAGCCACACCTGTGTTTGGTTCTAGCCTCCTAATGCCTCCTTATGGCTCAATCCACATGAATTCTCCAGGTAAATATACCAGCAGTATATCAATGGCATAATTAACAAGTCCTCAAGCCCTCTTTTATGTTTAATGAGGGCAATCTCTTTCAAATTGTACAGTATATTATACTTTCATAGAAAATAACCATGGATCCAAAAATGCCTCCCACTTTACTGAACATGCTATTGTGGAAAGATTGTTCACATAACTACACTGTACATAAAATAGTGATGGAAGCTTGTAATTGGTTATAAAATAAGAAATACATGTTTCCAGACAGATTTACAGAACTTAACTTCAGCAAATGTGATTGTCTTACAGGATGTCCAACTCCTGATTAGTACTCGGTGTCTTCAACATGCCTCATTTGGTGCATGAATGTTGGGAACCTAAAAATGCTCAGTTGTGAACTAAGTTTTCATGTGATATTGACTTGCATAATAGTATACGTCCACATGAAACCTAAGACCTAAGAGCAGGATTGTGCTGTGTGAGATGGTGTCCAATCACATTAGGCAAATCCGTTTACAGCTGTTTCTCACAGTCACACTCAAAGGCAGCATGAGAAGCAGACTGTCAAAGCGATGCAGAGTGCAAACATCTTTTAATTTGGGGATAACAAGTCTCATATGTAGACAGTCTTTTCCAGATGGAATTCATAGTGTCGATATAGCTGACAGAGTGAGCACAGCTTTTACTTAAATCCAGGGTCTGTTTTTCTGTTTCTGAAACACTTTTCTATCTGATCTGTTGAAATCCTCCTCACTTCCCAATGGGCATCATTAAATAGTACGTCTGGACAAAAGTAAACAACCAATACTGGAATGATTCTCATGTCAGTTACTAACTGACCTGCCTTTGTGTGCCTACACCTTGTCTGTAGTCATTAGGGCTGCAACTATTACTTGATTAATAAACAACTACTGAAGTAATTGCCTTTGTTTATGCAAACATGCTCTGATTCCAGCCTCTTAAATGTAAATATAAGCTGGTTTCTTTGGCCCTATATGACAAGACTGTCCTCCATGTTGGAATTACAGCCTACATTTTCAAAACCAGCACCCCTAGCAGTATAAATGACAGTAATATGGTACCTTAGATGTGTCCTCATCCGGTAGCTTCACTGAGGTTTCTACTGGCAAAGTGGTCAAATCATTGTACTTTGGTATAGTCGATGTGGGTTCTACACCAGTGTACTAAAAACTTACCAATGGGACATATTCTAGAAACATACCTTCTTTGGGGTTGGCCAAAATGACTATAGATACTTTTCAGTTGAGGACAGGCTGTTGATGACAGTTAAGTGAGTAGCTTTAGTGTTTGGACAAAGCAGGATTGGACCAAATATATAATTAATTAACCTTATCCAAATAATTGACACATTGAAAAGATTATGAAAATAATGACATAAATAGGGGGTGGGATTTTGTCTCCTATTGCTAGCTTTATCGAACTGAACAACCCTAGCTTTAACTGCGCACTATGACAAAATCGTTGTACTTTGGTATAGTCAATATGGTTTTGGTAGTTTCAACACTTTGAAAAAAGTTCCCCAAACTGACATGGAATAAGAGTGAAAGGTAAACCTCATTATTATTCTATGAATAGTCACGCTGATGTAAATGATGTCACATGAAAGACACGGTAACATCAAAGAGTGATCACTCCAGGGAAATAGTTTCATCAGTTTGCGTGAGAACGTTGTACCTGACCAGGAAAAAAAAGACAACATGCTGTAATGTAATGTTGCACAGCAAGATTTTGAAATTGTATCGAATGACGGCAGGCCTTAAAGCATATACATATGAAAAAGAGAACATAAATATCATCCTGTGCCCATATTCATATTAAAAACATCGGCTGCAAAATATTTTGCCACTCGCCACCCACAGGGAAGACTAAAGATTTTCAGTGTTGCTTCGAAATCTGTCCTGATTTTTGATGTGAGAGCAATAACCACACACATTTGGTTTCATGCCTCCATCTTTCATAACGACCAAATAATGAGTGCAAATGTGTCTGTTTTGCAGCATGCACATCCAGCAGAGATGAATGTGTCAAGAAATATGTTTCAGAATATATGGGTGGCGTGTAAAAGTCTGTGGGACTTGTTATATTGTAGAAACTTCACACAGTTGATCGCCTTCTGTAGTCGTCACAGAAAGAATTTGCTGTTTGTCGCGACGACTGAAATCGTAGTCAAAAGATGAAATGACACTTTGTATGTCAGGCATCCTGAGTGTCAATGCTCTGCATTGTATGGCTGGTCATTATCACTGTGGCCCTGCAGGCACATCGGTCAGCTGGCACTAAGATCAAGTAATATCATCAGTTATGCAGAAAGATGTCAGCCTGGCAGACACATCCATATACACACGTTCACTTGTTGCCTCACCATACATGAATGGACAAGGATTTCAATTATTAAATATGTCCAGAGCTGTAGCCTGTAGCATCTACCAGCTCTCCTTTTCTCTAACTTAAGCCCTGTGGTAGTTTGCCCCGGAATGTCCGGTTTTTTGCTCCCTTCCGCTGTTGTACCAAGCACAGTGGTATGGCTCCTACAGGGTAATGCCAGACAGTCTGCAGTCCTTTGATTAGTTCTCACTTCCTTGAATCAGTAGAGTAAAACAGTCATTTGTACTTGCAGCCTGTGGCCTTCTGTCAAACAGGCTCGTCTTTTTTGTGATTAACAGCCACACGCCAAGAAGACGGATCACAAAATGCTGGATGACCTCCACTGTAACTCTTTGTTTTCTGTGTTGTGTTCTTCATGGACATTATTGGCGAGCTATACTGTGATGTCGCGCTACGCAGCTGACACAGCTTTCACAAGCCAGATCATGGCGTACCATTCCAAACCACACTGTGACAGGCTAAACTGCACTGCTTCATGGAGACAAAGATGTATGGGCATGCCTGTGCATACAGCACACACATTAACTGAGTCTATCTGCACTTCTCTCTCCCTCATCTTTCAAAATGACAGAAAACTAAAGGACAACATGCAAAAAAAAAAAACCACAAAATTGTATTTCAGCTTGCTTCTTAATAAAGCGGATTTTGGCAAAGGGTTTAGGGTTGGGGTGACAATACAGCTGTCCAACCCACCTGCTGTCATTTGAAGGCCAAGTGGATAAATGGGTGGGGGATCTCTCCAACTGCAAGGGGAGGAATCTACAAAGTCTCTCCTCTGACAGGGAAATCACATTCAAGGAGATTAAGGGTGCAGAGAGATGCCGAAGAAGAAAGGCAAATATGCAGAAAAACACATACTGTCAGGGTAAAGGGGTGTACAAAATGTCAGCCTTGTTGTATGCCTACACACAAACACACACACCCCTACACACACACATACACACACTCTGGTTTCCATGACTTCAGAGGACATTACATGGACTTCTCTTCATTTCCTGGGCCTAACCCTAACCTATCCCCACAACATGTCTTCCCCTTAAAATGTAATCATTTACATTCTGATTATGGGGACATGCTCTGTGTCCCCATAGGGAAACTAAGTCCCCATAATATGACTGTAGAAACTGATTTAGGTCCCTATAACATGAGAATACCTGGAACACAGTTACACACTAACTGTAACATTTCTCACGTCACCTTCTCTTCTTCGAAACAATTTCTCACACGCAACATCAATAGGATTCAGTATAATTGTCTTGAAAACAATATATATTCAATTGAGCATATTTATCTGCAAGTTTTAATATATTTTCCGAATGTACAAATGGTTGCTATATACGCTGCAATTAGCTGCATAAACCTGTGGTGTGTCAATACAGGCTATTAGCAGAAGGATTTAAAGAGAGTCTGTGTTGTAGGTACACCAACATCCAACATTATTTCTGGATGTGACCAGAACACAAACAATGATTACTAAGGAACATTTTTTTGTATTGCATTTATGTAACAGAACATGGTCACACATAGGACATTTCAGCAATGTTTTGCAGTTGTCAATGCCAAATGCCAAATCCACTTATTTATCAACATAATTGGAACACCATGTCCCTCGTGCACACCTATCATAATTTGATGTTTTCCAGTTTGTATAACATGACTGGAGTCACACACACACACACATGCGCGCACACACACACACACACACACACACACACACACACACACACACACACACACACACACACACACACACAATAGGTACAGGTTTTTAGTGGCTCCTTATACCAAACTGTTCAGATATTGTAAGGGAGACACAAGTAACACACAGGTAGCAGGGGGGTTGATCCTTAGAGGAGCGCTTTGCAGATTGTCAACCTTGTTTTCATGAATTAGTCATAGGGGTGTCATGAGTATAACATCCAAAATGTGCGCTGACATACTCTCTGTATCACTGCAGTCAGCTGTTGCAGCCTAGTTTACTTTTGCCATCCGCTGACATGAAAACACATCAGTGGAGGCTGCAAGAACTGTGGCTGAGATGTTTTTTTTTTTTTCTTCATCATTATTTATTATTATTTTTCCTCATTGCCTCCTGGGAAGCATCATACCCTTCACTCAGCTTTTGGATTTGAGAATGGCAGTTTGGACAGAATATGTAGCTTCCCAGCGTATTCTCATAGCGGAAATTATGAATCATTTCATATTTCATAGCATGCTGTCAGAGTCAAAAACTATACTAATACGGAGAGCTTGGAAGAAACCTTGGCTCTTCTTGGCATTTGCTGTTTCTTTTTTATGCAGATAGATGCCTTATTATATCCTTAAATAGAACCTTGGTCTTGGTCTAAATATAATATTTAGCTATTCATTTCTCATGTTATGTGGTACACTTCCATATCTCATTACAATACAATAGTAGAAGGCTAATGTAGTGTTATGGCAGAAATGAATATGGACCTTATAAATGGGGTGGCAGTTCCTGGTCGTTAATCTAGACATTTTAATTAAATTGATCAGTCTTATATGAAAAGCAGTGACTTCCACTTCAGTGAAGCGCCGTTCTCAACTTTAAAGGAAGAACTTGGCCTAAATGAAGACAATGTTTTAATTATCACCTATAACGTGATAAAAATGATTCACAATTGAATAATAAAGCACCACTGATAACACAATACTTGTCTCCAGGTCACAGTTGGAAGTCAGCATGATTTATATGGACTGAGGAGAGAAGGAAGAAAGGTTGCGTGTCAGAAAGATATTGAGTGAGTGAGAAGTGAGAAGAAGGATCACACCTTTGTGATAATTATAGTCCTTACATGATAGTTCTCCGTGGGAAGTCACAGTCAAATATTAATCACACCTTTCTTTGGAGATTGGGCTTGGTCCCCATTTTCCTCAAGTCCATTTGTTTAAAACCTGCTGGAACCACATCCTTGGCTCCTCAAACAAGCTGGGCAGAAATAAGAGCCTGTTTTGGTGAACTGCGGTCATAATCAATTTACTTTGCTATCTGCTTCCATTATTTAGTGAAGACAAATAAAAGTGTTTTTTTTTTTCATCCTGGACTCTTAAAAGTGAGGATTTCTTGCTTTCCTTTCCTTTGTTCCAAAGATTTTCTGAATGGGGTCGCTCCAAAAAAAAACTCCAATTAGAAAGTAAAAATAACTAATCCTTCATAAAATAATGCAAATACTCTGTCATGGCTTTATGAGACAAGCTTTTTAAAGGGGTCACACAGTTAATGTCTATGCAAACAAGATGGCGCAAAGACTTATTTCACAAATAAAACATTTCTACGCGAAAAGCGGGCTCTGATGAACCTGAATGTCCTGGAGGGACATTCCCGGCTGGTTACACTAGAGATGCATGGGGGAAATGGCAAATCTCATGCCTGGCTGCACTAGACATAGAGGATGTCGAAGATGTGTACATATTCACATTCATGATAATTGGAATGTTATCCTTGGCATGTGGAATGTACATCCAGATTCGGAGGCAGAGGAAGGCCTCCATGGAGCAGCTTGAGACGAGGGTGGACATCGCCACGATTAAGAATGCCGTGATGGGGTTGCGCACCGACAACTCCGCAATTCGAGACTGCGTGGTACAGATGGGAGTGGATGCAGCCAAAACGAGATGAGCTGGTGAAACTAAGCGTGGTGAGAGCTATGCGAGAGAGGGATGAATAAATCGGCGGAACCGAGGCAACAACTTGAGACTGTGATCGCTCGTGATGGTTCGACAGGGACACATGTACGGCCGTGCATGTAGTCTGTTGACTGCCTTGAGATGAACTGCAGCCTTATGCTATTGTTGCTGCGACGTCCAAAATGTCGAAAGTTAACATGAAAAAAAAAAGAAAAAAAAAAAAAAAGAAAAAGTAATAAAATTGTATGGGTAATGGGGGCGGGACTAGATAAGCTTTGCTTCTCCCGCTGTCTCTTTCGGTCATGTGTATGAATATAAATGATGATGTATGCAGATGTTGATTACTTGTCATGCCCGAAATAAACGATTCATTCATTCATTCATTCATTCATTCATTCATTCATAAACCACAGACATTTTACTTTTAAATTAGAGCATAAAACTCCACTGGAAGTGAACTACCAGGTAAAATGCTGTTAAATGTTTAGCAATTGCATATACACCATTAATAATAATTATAACTATATAATAATAACTCTATTACAGCATAATGCAAAAATAGAGGGAGGTGGCATTAAACAAGTGTTGGCCAGTGTACTGTTTCATGCCAAAAACGGCTATTTCTTTTATTTTATTATAGGAATTTTGCACATACCACAAGACCTGCATATGAAAAATGGGATGTGTTGCAGCAAAACACTTTATGATGAGGGACCCATGCACACGCTAAGGGCTTGGCTGAAGGAGTAACTGTGGCAATGTGCACTTTACTCCATCAACTTAGCAGAAAACACATATTAGAGTATCAATAATGTATGTAGTTATTCGCACACTCACACACACACTCAATTGTGCCGCTCCCTCTCACTGAATCACTCATTCATGCTTACATATAAAAAAATACTGTTGTGTACCGTGAAACCGTTTTGAATTTCGAAAAATACCATATTCATTTTTGGTCATACTAGAAATGACACACACTCACACATTGCTTAGAGGCAAACATTTCCTGTCTGTGAATTTCACTCATTAATTATGCATATTGACTTCAAGGTGGCAGTATTTCAATTTTGCTCTCTTACCTATGTCTGTCTCTTGTGATTTGTTTTCATTGAGGACAGAATGGATGCAGCTTTACGACAATTATAACTCCAAATCAGCTGCCGTTTGGACAAAGGCCCGACTTGTGCTAATCCTCTATCCACTTACCATGGCGACAGCTCTGACAGGGTCAGCCATGTTCCCTCTGGCTAATTTGAAGACTGAAAATGTAACAGGTAGATGTAGGCGTTTGCAGCGGACAACTATTATTATTTGCAGAATAGAATGTACAAT
This sequence comes from Microchirus variegatus, assembly GCF_963457635.1. NCBI lineage: Eukaryota > Metazoa > Chordata > Actinopteri > Pleuronectiformes > Soleidae > Microchirus > Microchirus variegatus. The sequence continues at coordinate 21,793,631 of NC_139804.1, forward strand.
TTTGTATCAGTTTTAATACGTTGGAAAAGCGATAAACCCACTCTCTTGCATACACACAAGGCACATGGACAGTGGTGAAGCATCCATTCAAATTATTCCAATCAACAGGAACAGCAAAACAGACTTCCTTCACTAATGGATAAACAAGATCACTCTCCTGTGCTTTCTATCCCTTATTATTTCTGTGTGTGTGTGGGGGAGAGTGAGTGTGTGTGTATTCATGCCTGTGAGTGAATATCACAAAACAACAGCAATCAATCTTTTACTCAGGGAAACAAATGGTCAATTTCCTATATTGCATTTTTGTGTGAATAAAAAACATTGTGCACTAAACCAAAACAAAAACAATGGTTACTTTTCATTTAATAGCATTACTGTGCAGTTAGAATGCAAAGAAAGAGGAATGGGGTGTCTTTTGAATAACAACACCCAGGCCATAAATGGAATTATCACCTTTGCTGTGCTTTTTTTTTTCTATTGTTGCTGAATTACAATATCTGGCTAAATGTTTGAGTCATTGTCTTGTACAAAAGGCTTTATTAAGCTCAAAAAAAAGTGATGACATAGTGCAACACTGGTAAATGACATGCAGCTGACTGTTCCCATGTTTGACTGACAGGCTGCCTGAACGACAAGCTGTCTTTTTGATTGACTGCCTGGATGACCATCCAACTGGAAAGCGAGCAGACTCACTTCTGACTGACATATTAACCGACGGATATGCTGACTTGACTGACCAACTACCCGGTTGCACACATGGAGCTGATTGGCAGATGTCACTTGAGTCTGTGGGTGGCCTGGGTGGGTGGTCTTGAGGAGAGTTTTGAAATGTGGGTTTGTGGCTAATGCAGTGCTGTTGAAATCAGGAGGGAAGAAGTAGCAGGAGGAGTAGGAAGAGGTAGAAAACTGGTTAGGAAAGAGAAAATCCCTGTGCTATGTTTTCCTATGAAACAAAAATGCCTCCTGAATTTGTGTGTTTGTTTCGGACTAAGGCATCCTGGCCAGGCAGAGAACTAAAATAACCTCTGGCTGTCAGCATGGCATTTTAAGTCTTAGGGGGATGCCAGCAGGCACAAGTGTAATGTGTGTGCATGTCTACCTGTTCATATTCCTTCACTTGGACTTCCAGGCATGCACACGTTTCTGTGATTGTTACTGTGCAACTGGTTTGTAGCTCTTTAAGGATGTCCCCGAGCAGCTCCCTTTGAACAGCAATGGCTCTTTTGTGTTTAAGATAGTGGGGCATTTGTAACACAGACAAACTGGCCTCAGATGGCTCTGACTGACGTTTTGATAGCCAGACTAGTTTGGCATGTGTAAAAATAGCATATCTTTCTGTGATACCTGCAGCATGGTTGTGCCCAGCCAGCTAAATCTTTGCAAGTGCACCTCAGGTGTACTGGGAATCAAAATTACATTCTGTTTTACTGGAAGAGGTGGGCAGAGGTGTCAAGTTGCCTTATCTCCAGTAAATTGGAGAAAGAGTACATGTCAAGCTATTTTAACCCATTGTTGCCATGCATGGTGACATTGAGGGGGATGTGGGTCAGGTTGTCATGTGCACCCATGAAATCACTGGAGTCCACGGTGAAATGTGCAAAAAGGCAGAACTGACTGGTCGCCAAAAGGATTTGAGGGAAAAAAGTTGACAAAGTGCATATGTTAACACTATTAACACAACAAGAAAATCTAAAAAAGTAATCAATGTCTCACGTTGTGACTACCATAATCATTTAGGTGAAATTTCACAATATGTATTATGTGTTCTGTTTGCATTGAAATGTCTTTACATACCCACCTGCAGAGGCTTATTAGGACAGTGATAACATTATTTTTTGGCCATTTGTGGCCTGATTTTTAATCATTAAATAGGATAGAAAAGAGTGAAAGGGGAGTAAGGGAAAAATATGCATCGAAATAGGACACACAGTCATTTAGATTGTTGCAGAACACTTTGGTTTGCTGGGCTCACTGCAATTGTTTTTAACAGCCATTCCCAAACTAAAAACTCAAGGTGACTGGTAAGTAAATTGAATCTTAAGCTCTGTTTATTTTACCTTTACTCAAGATAGTTGGAATTACTTACATTTACCACTTGCAAATAAATATTCAAGGATTATAAGAAGCTTTATCAGAAAACTAAAAGTAAAACAATCTTAAATGTGCTTATTTTGTGCACTGCATGGTGATACAACAGTTACAAATCCTTACATACTATATATATATATATATATATATATATATATATATATATATATATATGCAATTATCTTGCAATTGAACTGGGTGAATGTAAATCCCAGTCCCAGGGCTGCTGTCCCATCCCTTACTCTGTCCACAGGGAACTAATGCACACAGGAAAAAAAAAAGCAATGAAGTAGTTTTGAGATTCTTTGTAAGTGCACAAAAAAAATAAATGCAGCAGAGAGAAAGAGTTTATATTTGTTATACATCCATTTAACTTCAACGAGCAATTTTGGCTGCAATTTGTTGCTATTCTGTTTCATTGTGAAGACTTAATGAAAACCATCCATCTCCTTTGAAGCATTTCCCTGATCGCTGTTGTAGACTATAGATTCCCATGGCAGCTAATTTCAGAGGTTCTCTCCAAAAAAAGGGTAATAGTTTTTATATATATATATGTGTGTGTATATATATATATATATGTGTGTATATGTATATAATTTATATATATATATATATATATATATATATACATACATTTATACATATATATATATATATGCATGACATGATGTATTCTGTCTGAAAAATGTTTATAATAAGAGAGGAGAGCATCACATTCGTTCATAAAGTTAATGTCATTGAGGCAATCAAGAGTTTCTCTTTACATCCTTTAGGCTGCTCCCATATGGCACGAGAGTGACTTTCACAACTCACACATCTTACTTCATCTTTCTGTAATGGCTCTCTGGGAGCAACGCTGTGCAGATGATAATCTTGCCAGATGGTGTAAGTGGTAAAACAGGAGAGGCAGCTTTTTTCCCTTCATTTAACAATCATTTTCTCAACAGGGAATGTAGATTTAGACTGGGAATCTAGGCAGAAATGTGCACAGTAAATGATAACTGCGATGTGAACCATTTCTCCCTGTTGCGTATATATATATATATGTGTGTGTCTTTAAATTCAGATGACAAAAAACAGACAATGCTTCAATTTCTTCTTGTCGGGTCTCATGTCATTTGACTTCATAGTGAGTCAATAAACATTTTATCCAACACCAAAACTGTTTATACGCAACCTGTCTTATTCAGACCACTGATGAGTTTATTAACAGGGTTGAAAGCAGGTCTGCCTGACAGCCAGCTACAGAAAATGAACATGATATGTCTCCAGAAAAACAACCTCTGTATGAGCAGATTATTCAAGGTCTTCATGAATGATCCCATCACATTTACATTCATTTGCTAGTGGCACAGATAATGCTCAGCACAGAGGTCACAATATCTGACTGGGACACTGGTATAAAAAAGAAAAGAAAAAGAAACAAAATGAAAAATTCTTCAGCAGTCTAATTAACAGCATTTTATGAGTCAAAAGGAGAATATTATTTCAAGTCCTTGCATTATTCTCGCAATGTGCACAGTGACCAAAATGTTCTACCTATTATTCTAGAATTGTGCAGGTTTTTGGTGGTTGTCAAGTTTGTGTAAATAGCTACTAATAAAAATATCATGAGGTCACATGCTAACAGCATCTGTTCCACTGCATTATTCCTGCATATGAAAAGGTAATAACTCAGTCTGTTACCATGGAAATACTGCATGCCATGGCAACTCACATTGCTCACAACTGGCAGCTAGGTATCTTTTTTGTCACCGTTTCTGGGAATAGAGCTTTAAAAGACAGTATCTTCTACCTCAGTAAAAAAAAAAAAAAAGAAAGAATAACTTATATAAATATTTTACTCAACAAAACCAAGGCATGGAGTAAAATAAGGATTAGAATTGTAGGGATTCATAAATCGTTGACATTCAGTGAAATTTCTCCTTAGAGGAATATAGAAAGTCTAACAGTGAAAGGTGAAAGTCGACTAAAACACACACATGCACAAACGTGCACACACACACACACACACAGCCACTTGTTTCTCTATACTTTACCTTACTAAACCACTCTCTTTAACCCCGCCCCCCTCCCTAATAGAAATCAGTCACTAAGCTTCCCAGGGACAACCTCATTAGAAGAGCAGAGCAGACAAGCAGACTTCCATCTGTCTCACACTCTATTCGTTTAATGAGCTTTTACTCGTACGCTTCACCAGTCACAACACACAAGTATATTCTCCATTTAGAGCAACACCATAAATAGAAGACCCTCAACTTACAGTTCATACTGGCTTGTACAAAAGATGCGTGTCCGTGTCCAGTATGGCATGTAAGTATCACCATATGGTGTAAAGGTGTATCTGACACGAGTGTGATCTGAGTGCAAACTTGGCAGCTGTCAAGGACAGTTACTTATTCCTTTGGAGTGTGTTGAAGCCAGTCACTATGTGTAAATTGGATTTGTCAACCAGGACTAGGGATCACATTACTCCTATTTTAGCAGTAGGGCAGTAAATTTGCCCATCTGGTGTAGAACCCATTCTGGCGTCACTTCTGGCTATTTCTCAGTCACTAAAATAACAGTTAGTCACTCGCTCGAAAAGAAGATTTTAGGACTACAAAAAACGAATTTACTTCATGCAAACTAACTATACGCATGCCAAAAACAATGTTGTTTAAAAGTGAGACAAAAATCCTCTGCTTTTACTTGCATGTACTTAATATAGACCTAATTAGGTGCAAGTAACAAGCGTAGTCTTCTGCTGTTGAAGCCCATCCCAGCATAAATTGTAAGCAATAACTTGAGCCAACATTGTCTTTCTATTATCTTGAAACAGTCTGGCCATTCTCTTCTGACCTCTGGCATCAATAAGGCATTGTTGTTGTCAGAGAACTGCTGCATGCTGTATATTTTCCTCTTTTTTAAGACCATTTTCTGTGAACTCCAGCTATGGATGTGTGTGAAAATACTAGTCGATCAGCAGTTTCTGAAATAGTCATATCAGGTAATCTGGCACCAACAACCATGCCACGTTCCAAGTCACTTAACCCATTGACGCCGGGAAAGCATTCCCACATTTCTACCACTGACGCCGGACAGTGAAGAGATTTCTGAAGGCAGTGATTTTGAGGAGTTTCTCGGCCTCGATGACATCATTGCTGATGACTTTGAACGCACTGAGCCAATCGACCGGGATTTATTGTTAAGACATAATTATGTTTGAAGGCGACGATGAGTTTAAAGGTTTTGAAAGTGACGGAAGACGGAGAATTACCACCGTAATCTACGGAGTGTTTACAAGCGCACACCAGGGGTGAAAGTGGATTTACCTACAGATGCCACAGCGCTGTAAGCACTATCACCGTCACATGTGAAGCAGATCGTCACAGTCATTACATGCTGTTCTTGTTCTTCACAGTCCATCAGGGCAAAGTCAAGGCACTGACACAAGTTGATATAATTTTATTTTCTTACTGTTTTTTAATTGAAAATAGTTATTCACTTTACTTACATTTTTTTTGACAGTGTATCTAAATAAACTCAAGTTCCCAAGAAAGCTCTCAAATCATTTTTGAATTGTGTTCCCATCTGCTACAGAGGCTGAGAAATCAATAGATTAGTAGTCATTTGAACCTCAGGTTTTAGAGGTCCTTTCTGAAATCACCCATAGGTGTGAGAGGCATTTTCTCCAGGCGTTTCAGGCCTTAATGGATTAAAACAACTTTTCACCCCTTTCTGATGCTTGCTTTTAAAGTCCAGCAGGGCATACTCAACATGTATACATACAAGTAACATGGAGTTGCTGCCATGCGAGTGGCTGTTTTTCATGACTTCATAGTACCTCCTCAATGTGGACAGGATTGATATAACACGGCTAAGCTGTGATGTCTCTGTGCTACACAAACTAGTGATGGGCAAAGCAGTTCTTTTCAGTGTACTGAATCATTGGAATAATTCAAAATATTTGTTCACTGAATGGTTCAGTAATTCCTGCATGACTAGAGCATGGACTCTGTCTGAGACAGTCACTGAACTGAAATACGGCTGAACAGGTTGTGATTCGGATCACAGACGCCAGCTTTCAGCAGTGTGGATGTTAAAGCTCACATAGAGTGGTCCTCTTGCACATATATGTTAGTTATGGAGGTCTACTTACATACATTTACTTGTTTTCTTATGGTCAAAAACCTCCTAGTTGCTGTAAATGAGCCAATAGAAATCTCTACTCACTGAAGCTCTAGTCAGCCGCGGTGTTTCAGACTGAAATCTCACACCCAGAAGACAGACTGTGTTGTGATTGGCCAGCCAGCTTAGAGCCTTCCCAACTGTCTTGTGATTTGCCAATACCTGGAAGTGACGTAATTAGCACACCAGCTCTTAGAAGCGCAGCTCCCCCGTGATAGATGCACCCGTTTCACCTTTGGAATGGTGGATGCACTGCTACTCATTATCAAAACATTGTTTTAACAGTGTTTAAAAATAGCTTCGTCACGACTCCCCGCCGCAGTCCCTTTTATGACTTTGACCCGGAGTCGGACCCCGAGTCAGAAGACACTGTCGCTCGTGAAACACCTCCACCTAATTTAAAAGCAAAAAAGTTAAGCCGAGTCGTGCCAGAACTGTATCATGGAAAAGCGGCAATACCTGCAAGTGGCATGTGGCATGTGATGCACTTTTTCCGTTCACACAAGAACTTCTCTTTCCTGCTCTGGTCTGTGTACCTGTCACTCAAAATCTGCTGGAACTGCAGAATGCTCCCACTACTGCCATAGACTAAATTTATGCTGCATTCAGTTTAAAAGACTTTCAGAGACTATTTATCAGACAGATATTATTAATCACAGACTTCAATTGTGTTTTAAATGGTGTGTGACATTGATGGATGCACAGCTGTTCTGTGTGTATTTCACAAAAATATAAACTCATGATGAAGAAAAAAAATAAAAGATTTTGCTGACCTTGTCCTTCAACCAAGGCCACTTTACTCCCAGTTTCTGATGATCTTCAATCACCACTTGCCATAACTGCCACTGCTGTTATTGACCAAAAAACACCTCTCTTCTCGTCCCCGCTGGTATCTCCCTTGCTCCAGCACATCGCTGCCTCACCCCAAATGATCGAAGCCACTCAGCCATGGACGCATTAAAGTGAAATAGGCAGGTGAGAAATGCATGAAATAAGTATACGTATGGAAATTGCTCAGGTGTTAATGTTTCAGCGAGCAAAGGAGATGGTGCCAGGACACGAGGCACGGATCCTAGGTGCATCACGCTGGTCGGTGGAAATGGCATGAAATACAGTCTATTTCACAGGCTGCTGGGTGGAGTTGGGGCCCAAAAGGCACAGACCAACTCTTAACTCACTCTCAATAAATGGCGCAGTTTGCGACGGAGCACAAGGTGATGAACCTGGGCTCAATATCACTACAAAATGAAACAGGTGCATCTATCACGGACGTCCGCTGTGGGTCTACTTTAGCCTTGCCGATGATGGAATTCATGGTGTGCCTGCATGCCTGTGTGTGTGCCGATACTTGTGCATTAGCAGAATACGTGTGCAACTGCTTGTGCAAGCATGCATGAGTGCTAACACAGATGACTGTATTCTGCTGACATTTCTCAAGCAAAAAATTTTTTTTTCACAGGTTAAATCTGCCACTGAAGCAATCAAGAATGTAGGACCAGAGTGTTGTTATCAGGTTTGCACAGCCCTGTACTTTATCTCACACCAGTACAGTATGTGCTGAGGTGTGGTGTTGGTAAACACTTTAAAATGCAGCACGTCGCTCTCACTTGCCACTGCTTCATGAGTCTTTACACCAAATAAATACAGAGGAAACAGTCAGCAGTGGCAGTAATGCATTAAAATGAAACTGACATCATTTTAACATCAAGTACAATGTGTAAACTTAATTGAATTCAATCATGTAAAATTAAACTAAATTGGAACATAGAGTGACATCAGTTTACTTTCATTCAGATCATTTTACAGAGCCACTAAGCTCTGGGATAATGGAGACTTAACTTTGTGGATAAAACATGTTCTCTCCAGTCATTGTCAGTGGAACAATGTTTGAACTGAAAAGGTAAAAATATGAAAAAACAAACAAAAAAACAAATTTGGCTCTTGTTAAAAGAAGTATGTATTCATCTTTGTTATGACAATTCATACTTTTCAGCTGATCCGGTCCATCTTTTCAATTTTTTGCACAACTGTGAAACTGCTTCAACCGTCCACTTGACTTCTTGGTTTGGTCACCTGGACTGAAGGATTAGGGATAAGCTGGTAAGAGTATTTGGCAATGGCAGCAAAATCACTTGGATCACCATGAGATAAAGCTGAGTGAGCTGTTTACTTACAGGACAGGCGATAAAGCCTTACACAACCTGAAGAGAAGTTATTGTCTTTAATTTCTCAGTCTGAGATGCTGAAAACTGTGAGGTGTCACTGCAAACCCAAAACATTTGTCTATTTTAGACTCAGCTTAATCAACATTTCATCTGTATCTGTACGTTGTAACATAAAATGCATTAAAAATTGTCTTACTTTACTGACTTGATTGTCAGTTTGATTAATGTGATGTATCTGATTTTAAAGCGTCACTTGTGGAAAGAAACAAAGTCGTGCCATTGCTGTGAATAAAAGTGCCCAGTCAGTGTGGAGCAGTCTCTACCTGTGTGAAGTCAAGTCATGGTCAAAGCATGACTATATTGATCAGGCATGATAGCAGCCTATTGGGCCGGTAAGGCCCCACTCAGGACCAGCCAGTCGGTATCAATTCTTCAATGTGAGAATTGGAAACATTTCATATCGGGCCCACAGAAGGGAAATGAAGTGTGGAGGTGTTGCCTCTCTTCTTTGGTGAAATATGAATTTAACTTTAAATGAAATCAGGGACCGAGAGAAGGAATTTATTGGTTTGCAAATTATTTTTTATATTGGTGTTTCCGGAGACATCCTTGCACATCGCTCTCTTTCTCTCTCACGCACGCATGCACGCACGCACACACACACACACACACACACACACACACACACACACACACACACACACACACACACACACACACACACACACACACAGCTGTCGTCACAAGACACACACAAACAATACAATTTAAATGTTTATAACCCCACAAGAGAAACACATTGTTCCCACACATTGTTTAAAAAAGGAATTCCCACATCATTATGCTGAATACAGTTATAGCTGAATACAATATAACACATACACACACACGTTTGTGCTGCATTCCTAGTGAGGACCCTCATAGACCAAAATACTTCATACACAAAGCTGTGTCATTCACACACGATTCAATCACATCAGCACGTTTGTGCTGGAGCTAGTGAATAACAAGAAAAAACGTCCCTGTATGTGACTGAACACGTACGTTACGTAGATTAACCACATTAATGAAAACTCATCCATAAGGAGATAGAGCGGTGCTGACATCACGTCATCATCTCAGACAACTACTGTGTGTGTCCTGCTCTCTTTCGGCTGCTGAATAATCCATAGGTTTGTTATTTGTGTGATGCTGAAGTCTGCTAACACGTTAGCATAAAGATCTCTAGCTTAAAATGCTAACAGTCCACTCACCGAGCAGAAGTGCTGTCTCTGTCTTTGTTAAGAAGTTCAGCCAGAGTTTAATTATAGTCCGGTTCTCCTTACCTTCCTTTGGTCAACAAAGCTTTGATGACGACTGCTTTGATGACAATCATGCTTTGATTTCGCACTGCACACGCTCAATAACTGCTGGAAAGTTCCACACACTCTCTCCCTCCCCTCCCTCTCTCTCTCTCTCTGTGCATATTAAGTAGCCATGTGTATTCTCCGTGACAGTCAGCTGATTGGCCGTAAAAACAACAAAAGCTCTGGAATGTGATATCGCCACACCCAAACTAGGAATGATTCACAGCGATCAAACAATCTGAATTCAAATACAAATGTATGGTTTTAAGCATGTAGTAGCTGCTTTACAAACTTCAAGTTGAACAATTTTGAAAAAAAAAAAAAAAATCCCTCATTTTGAAAAAAATAAATAATAATTTCATGTTTTACTCGTTTTGCGCTGGGCCGACTTGCGCCCTCTTTGTCCGTGGCGGGTCACAAATGCGTTCCCTAGCCCCTTACCCTAACTTTAACCATTACAACTTAATGCCTATCCTTTACCCAAACCCTGACCTAAACCCAATTCCAACCCTAAGACTAAAACCAGGTCTAAACCACAAAAAGCACTTGAAATGTGTGAAGACCAGCCAAAATGTCCTCATGTCCTGTGGTTTATGCATTCATTTGGTCCTCACAAAGCTAAATCAGCCCTAACCCTAACCTAAACCAAACTGCAAATCAAATCTTAGCTCTATGCATTATTAGGAAAGAGGTTATGGTCCTCGTAAGGATTACTGGTCCTAACAAACACAAGAATACACACACCCTCCTTCCAACTTGAAACACATGCTGCCCTTGGGTTACTCTGCTTACTATATTCATTTTCATGATATACAGTATATGGGACATTCCATTGTATGTGTCTACACTTTGTCAATGTAATTGTCACTTGCAGAGAGACAGATATATACATCCGTCAGGCCGGATTTTGTGCATCAGCCAGAGAGCCCTTGACACCTTCAATTCAGAGTGAAGTATAGTATACGCAGTGGCCGAATGGCTTCTCTGCCTTGTATGCTCAAGGTGCATTTGATTCATATGCTTACATGCATCCAAGGGGATTAAAGCAGACCAGCAAGGACAAAAGCATTGTGTGGCTTGAGTTTAAATCAAAGACATCCCTCAAATAAAACTTTGCACACATACCAGTTTTAGATGAGCTACAAAAATGACCTTATATTAGGCCTAGTCCTATCAAGCCTTGTTGGCCAATCAGAAGACAGACAGTCAAAACTAGGCTAAGGACAATGGCACACCGGAAAAACCACAAGGAAAATCATTTGTTTGGTGCTTTGTGAAGTTCATAAGTTAGTAAATTTCATTTATATAGCACCTTTCACATATAAAAATATAATAAAATAATAAAAACAACCAAAGTACTAAACCTAATATACTACATAAAACATAAACACAGACAATCAATTTCATTTTCATCATAAAGCCAGGTCTTCAGCTGCTTTTTAAAAGAGTGGACACACAACGTACATGGTAAAGCATTCCAAAGACAAGGTGCTACTTCGTGGAAGGAACGGTCTCCTCTAGTTTTGTACTTTGATTGGGGAACTACTAATAGCCTCTGATCTGCTGACCAGAGATTAAGTTTCAGCGAGTAAAGGCAGCAGATCAGCAATGTATGAAGGAGCCTGACCATTTAAAGCTCTAAAAGTAGTCGCAAGGACTTAACAATATTATATTCTAAAATTAACTGGTAACTAGTGAAGGGACGCTAAAATAGGGGAGATTATGTCCCCCCTTGCCGGTGTAAGTAAAATGTCTGCCAAATGCTGGACAGTCTGCAGACGGTCAAGCTCCTTCTTATTTAAACAAGTAAGAAGATGATTGCAATAGTGGAGGCGAGATGAGATAAAAGCATGTTGGATCATTTCTAATTCAGCCTTTGACACAAAAGATCTGAATTTGGAAATGTAACGATATGCTGCTTGATCAGCGAGATTTACCAATGACCAGGGTTTCTGTCTCGTCAGAGTTGAGTTCACATGTGTCATACTCAAGGCCTGGGGTCCAGATGTGGCCCGCCACGTCATTTTATGGCCGGCAAGTGATTAATTGGTCTTAAAAATCTGTGTTACAATAGGTCTATGCTGCTTTAAGGCTTGCGTTGACCATAAACTACATTTCCCATAATGCATGGCGATTGCGTTACCTGCAAAGTGACAGTATATCATTGTATATGTATCACGCAACGAGTGAAATTGAGATTGAGACTGTGATCGCAGCAGAATGTGTTCAGAAATGCCACCAAAAACGATGAGGCAGTGAAAGCTAGTTTTATTGTGGCTAAAGAAATCACCCGTGCTTCAAAGTCTTTTTCTGAGGGTGCGTTTTTGAAGCAGTACATGCTGTAGGTGTGTGAGCAGGTCTGCCCCGACCAGAAACAGACTTTTAAAACTGTTAGTTTGTCAAGAAACACCACTGCGGGCCGGGTTACATCTATAATGCATCCTATTTGTAACAATAATAATAAGTAATACAGAAAGTTATTTAGCAATATGTTACAGAGTAGTTAGCTTTAGTTTACATTATATTTGGTTACATTTAGTTACATTTATTCTGTATACAGTTACATCTGGACCTTTGAGGGTAATCATTATGTTGATGTGGCCCTCAGTGAAAATTAGTTTGACACCCCTGGTTTAGTTGTAGATAATTGTAATTCCACCACAGTCAAACAGTTGATTAAGGATAAAAGTTTATGGAACTTGGTTGATTTGGAAGAGCAGTACATCTGAATGTCATCAAACATAGCTGAACTGTCTCATGATCTGCCCCAAGGGGAGGATGAACAATAGGAACAGAATAGAGCCCTATTCATAAACCATCACACTGGAATGATCAGTGTATGTGATGTACTGTCAGTTTCTTGTCAGTACGCTGACATCCTCTCACTTTTCCACGTTGCTTTTGGTTGCGGCTGATTTTTTTCTTCCGGGTGGGGGTTCATGGGACACAAATATATAGCTTCATCATCATCATTTCCAAGTGTCTCACTCAGCCATTTTTTACTCAGCCATACTTAAATCCCCAGCCCCATTGTTTTAAAAAAAAAAGCAGTGCCCAATTTTATTTAATTTTTTACTAAAATGAGCCAAACTAAGCTGACCTTGCTCAGATCCTGACTATGTGAATGTAAACGTCCATAATTTTACACTAATAGGTGGTGGTTTATTGAAAAAAGGGGCATCATCTTTAATGCATAAGAAAATTTACCAAGAATCAACAAGAGTGATGAGCGATTGGAGATGCATATATATATATATTTATATATATATTTTTTTTTTTCCAAAGTTTCAAGTTGGGTGCAACTTCATTAATTTTTATTTATTGTTTTTTATGTATTTATTGTAGGTGAGGTACCAGAACAACCTATAAACAGACTCTATAAAGAGTATTACAACTGCATATAACCAGTGTTTTATGCCATCGTCCGTGGTCAGGCTCACTCTTGAGGCTCTCCTTCACCTCCACTTTCTGAAGTGCAGTAGCCTTTATTTACCTGAGAGACTCTGATACTGTGATAAAGAAGGAAGAAAAACATCTCACCAGCCCCTCAGTTGCCTCTAGGGTAACGTGTCTTCTGTGGATGCATCAAGTCAGTCCGTGTGTGTGTGTTTATGTGTCTGAGCCAAAGGGTGACTGTGTTTACCAGACGTTCCTAAGAGCACATGTATACTTAAGGCCAGTGAAAAGGTGTCCTTATGAACAGACAACCGAGAGACACCATTAAACTACTCTCCGTTATGATTCCATCCCTGTGTGATAACGCTTTTACCATCTCCTCCTCTCGGCCTCCAACCCCTCCACCTCATCCATAATGCATGAAGCACGCTACGAGGGATGTAGATGCAAAATACATGGCTGGTGACTTGAGGGGAGGGAAATAAGTGTGTGGTCATCCCTTCTTGTGATGTGAATATCATTTCCCTTCCCATTACGTGGGTGTCTTATATGTTGTAAAGACAAACTGAATAGTAAATAGTAGATGAGAGGTTAGATCTCCTATGTTTCTGTTGGTTTGACGATGAATGTGTATTAAAATGCATTTTCTTACATGAAAGATGGCCTCAAGACCTTATTTACCGTGAAGACAGGTAGACAAACCAAAGACAATCACTTTTTCTTGTCCTAGAGTATGTGTGGGAGGGCCTTTTATGATGATGATCAAGTAACATGTATGCATGTTTCATGATATTTCTATTTGATAAACATCCACGTGGGCATAACAGGCGAGTCAGTGCAGTGGAGTCGATCTGGCAAAAGCCTCTAGATCAGTAAGTAGGTAAAGTATCTTGCTCAAGGCGACATCAGAATAGGTTAACACTGACAGCAACCCTCTGGCCATGAAGCGTCTTCCCAGTAGGCTGTCTAGCAGTCACGCTCCAACACTTGAGCCAAAACCTATTTCCTTTTTTCTTAATTATTATTATGTATTGAAAGGACATTGTTTTTTTTATTCCTGGATCCAACCATTTACTCTATAGTGGAGGTGGGATCACACTGAATGTTTGTGGAGTGCCTGCATCACACATCACCCTGTTAACATGTTAACACTTGTTAGAGCACCGCACTGCCAACATGACACAGATGTCCCAGGAAACAGAAATGTACCGTACGTGTCACCTACGTATTTATGCGAGGTGCATGCATTTCAGAGCAGAAACGTTCTTACTTTTACCTTCGTTTCTTTTTTGTTCTTTCACCTAGTTTCAAAGACTCTTTCACATGTGTCACAAACACAATATAATTGTTTCTCTTTTCCCAAGTAAAAGCACTGCAGTGTTTCTGTTCCCTGAATCCATTCATTTGAAGCTTTATTCTGAAGTATTTGCGGCTTCATGTGGAGGAGTTCTGGCATTTAATTGGGGACAGGAGCATTTAGAGTATTTAAAAGAATAGTTTTACGTTTTTCAAAGGCAAAGCAGAAGCTACGCAGCAGCCACACACTCCGCTTGTGAACAAACAGAAGCAGATAAGAGCTTCAGCATCACACAATGCCACACATCAAGTGTGGACCCGGCCTCACCTCTTACTATCCTGGACATCACTTTGCTGCCATTTACAGCGATGCTTCACTGCACGAGCTATGAAGGCAAATTTCTAAATCGATATCGTCTGTTGACAATTAAAGCACCACGTCGGAACTTTGAGGATTTTTACATTTCTCTCGACAGTTTTCCGAGTCCTCGATCTGTCCTGTCTCACATCAAGATGAAGAAACACAAAAAACACAGCCCCATTAATGTCAAAAATAATTACTCACACTAACTTTCATGTAGCCTCATCAGTCAACTACTGGGAAATAATTAATTCCATCTGTCCGCTATCGAAAGTGGTTTACATATTTGATATGCTGGCTTTAGGAGTGGAGCTGAGGCCCAGGAGAGAGTCAGGCTTGACAAGCCCCAGCTCCACATGGCTGCATTTAATTAGGAGGGATGCTGGAGAGGATGTGGGGGAGGTACTTATGTTAACTGATTTCCCTCTTTAATCAGAGCTAATCTCCAGTAATTTTCACAGCACAATGCCGACTCATTCATGAAGTCAAATTAATAGGTGAGGAATATAGTGCCGGATGGCTTGGCCTGGCATCATACGACGCTGGCCTCCAATCTCTTCCTGCCTCTTTTCGTCTGAATTATTTTCCTTGGACTTCCTACGTTTGGAAATTTCAGTACAAGAAATGAATAGAAAAGATAGTCTATGTGTGCGTGATGAAAAGACAACAGAAGTGAGTGTATGAAAGTGAAAAAATAAGCTATTTATTGCCGTCACTGGTCTTGGATATTGCTTTGTATGATATAATTATAGGAGTATAAGTGGAGGATAAGTCCCTAAGTCTTTGTCCTAGAAAAACACTTATAGCACCCTCGCTCAATAAGACAATGATTTGAAATGCATTTATGCTTTTATTTTCAGTCACTTTGTGTGCAAGTAAGAGAAAAATAAGGAACTTTGAGAAAAGGACAATTTTATGATGATGGCACGATTTTAATCATCTCTCTGTTCAGCAGAGGAAGGCCAGGAGGGTTGGAAATGCATGCAGCTGCTCAAATGCAAAAACAATCAGTTATGGTAAACCGAGGCTCCAGTCACTGTCCACCGTTTTGAACCAAGAAAAATATTTGTGCTGTGTTTCTGGACCTCAGTGTAAAAGTGATGACATAATGTTTGAAATGCTGTATAATAATACTAATAATAATAATAGTTTGTAAAGCACCTTCCAAAAGAAACAAAGACAAAAAGAGAAAGACACAATCTGTATGTTGGCTGAGACAAAATGTGGTCTAGTAAAAGTCAGAGACTGATGAAGTATGTAGCCATCTGCAGGTTTATTACTCGGGGCTCTGCCAGGTTATGAAGCAGACGGTTGAAACATTTGGTGGGACAGGTAACAGTGTGCACATAGGCACATTTGCATTTGCAAGTCTGTGTGTGTGTGTGTGTATGTTGGTGTGCCAACACGTATTTGTGTCATATGAGCAAAGTTGTCTTTCAGAGATATGTCCAATAGGCTATGATTTTTCTCTTTACTTCATAGCATTAACTCATATTCAGTCTACATACTGTAACAGTTACTAAAGGGACAGTATGCTTGCATGACATATTGACACATTATCAACTCTAACTTTGCCAAGCTTCCCTGGACCCACCTGAGAGCTGATAACTTGGCTGCCAGCAGGGAGAGAAAAAACAACAACACAATTTTAGCTACTTAACAAATGGCTCCCCGAATTATTAATTTTACGTCCGGAAGTGAGGTTTGTAACGGGCTTCATCTCTCACACCAAAGTCCATAGAAAAAAAAAGCATGTACAGCAACATTTATTTGTGACTCATAATAAACCAATTCTCCCCTCAAGATGATGTAATCGGAAAGAACTTGCATACATGCAACTGTAGCTTGATAACCATAAAATGCTCATTACTAATACAATTTGATCACAAAACAAAAAGCACAGCTCAGTGCAATATATCTGATCAACATCTCCATGTTAGGGCTCTAAGATAAGGTTTCAAATACAATGTATTGTATTGTTGTATGAGTTCTTTTACTGATGGAAAATCAAATTGCCAGAAAGTCCTAATGTCCATTGATAGCTGCTTTAGGCCAGACCATCATGTTTCAGCCACCACTGACAGATTACCACGACTCACAGTATTGATTTTTGACATGCGGATGATTCTAAATGGCTCTGTAAACTCTTGACCTTTCTGTTCAGTCCAATGTCAGGTTACAATGACAAATATTAACCATTGAATACGTACTTGAACCGAGTTGCTGTTTTTAAAGGGAGTTTGCTAGTGATTTCTGCACTTCTATTGAAATACTTGCAAGAAAAGGGAAGGGAAAAGGGACAGTGATGAAAATTGGAGCAGTAGATACTGAGATATAGTCCCCAGTGTTGGATAGAAGTGAAAAAAGCTGCTTCAGATAACTCCCATGATGCAATTTAATATTTTTTTAGACCTACCCTGCCCAAAAAATGTATTAATTTGAATATGTATTAGAGGATAAACCCCTTGAGATGCACTACTTTATTTTCAAGGGGGCCTCAATGTCCTCATATTTCAAACTGTATGTACCCATTTCATGTTTTATGCAGGCATTCTATTTGAAATCATGGTTTAAACTTTGATTTATCATTGGAGACACAGATCAACTCTTGTTAGAACGCAATCATGTCTCAGCATTCAAACTTAAAAAGTTTTATGAAATACCATTAAAAAATAAAAAATAAAGGCTTAAAAAAAGTACAATTATGCATGTTCCTTGTGTACTGAGTTAACTTAATTTGCCTCAATACTACAACCCTGTCTCGCGACATAAATTACAAAAAACTTTTTTTTATATATATATGCTTTCTCCTGATTCTGTTTCTACTGTACATTGGTGAGTTATGTGTTATATGTCTGTTTTATAATCTTATAATGGAACATTATTTGCCCAGACTGCATCAATAAATTGCACAGCAGCAACTGTTTGTGTTTGAATATGCAGACACATAGTCAGGGACCAATTCAGGAACCAACATGATTGCACACATTTTCAATAACAGATAATAATGAACTTGAGAAGCCAGAATTGTGATTAAAAACATGATGAATTCAGGTTTATTTTTTTATCACGTAGGAAACTTGTTCTTGGTGCTTCTTGGTGTTTGCAGCAACACTGCATCTGTATGAAGCTGACTTGCTTTACATGCGCTGTGTGCTTCTTCAGCCGCACATGATCTGTGTGCAGTGTGGGAATGTCACCATAGTGTAACAAATAAAAAGCAGATCCACTGAGAAACACAGGGTCATATGGAGGCTTAATCAACATTCATTGAACCCATTTGACAATGGTTTGAATGAAAACAGTTAATTAAAAAGGTAGGCACTACTGCTCTCACCCTGTAATATTGTGGGTTTTTATGGTGAGGATATTGATACTTTCAAGCAAAACCATGGTTTGATTTTCCTAAACCTAACCAGGTGCCCTTTGTGCCTAAAGCTTAGATGCTGTGTCTAGGACTAAACACATTCATAAGCACAACATTTTTTTTATCATTCCCTCAAACTGTCAAAAGCACAATAGGGGGTAAAACTCCATTATGTTTAACATTCAAGAAGATGCAAATGACTAATATCATTTTGCTTTGGAATGTCTCATCATAATTGAGAATTCAGGTTAGTGTAGGAAATTCATTTTTATGTTGAGTACTAATAATAAAAGAAAACATATTGTATATTTGGACAGGGAATGAGACTTTGACACGCAACAGAGAATGGCTTTTGTTCTTACTGTTGTTTACACTACAGTGCCTCTCTGATCTCACACAGCATGCCATGACTGAATGAATAAATACGTATGTAATGCAATATCCACACACCGTGTGCCAGTCTGTGTATGTGCCTGTGTTTACTGAAGGTCAGTTATGCTCCCCAATCCTCACAAATCCCCCTGGCACTTCTCGCACACTCCAGCCAAAACACCATTAGACACATTCACAGACATGGTGAGACCAGCATACATTTCTCTCTCTACTCATTGCTCAGACTGTATCTAACAACACAACAGGCCTTAATCCTTCTACCTGTGACTTTCTACAAACAGGATTAGTCCCAGTTTCTCCACCAAATTCTCCCTCAAATACCGGTAAATCCAAGATTTCTGGCTCATCGACGGGCCATGGCCCTTACTCTCTGTTTCATGTCCTGAATACACTGATGCCCTTATCTAAATGAAAAGCTGTACTCTGGATGTGAAGCACTTCCATTCCTCACTCTCACCCTCTTCAGCATGCTGCTGCGTAGATAGAGAAGCAGAGAATGCATCTATGACAAGGGAGCGAGCGTATCCCGCAAAAACATGCTAATCATGTGCTTTTTCCACATATTCACAGACATACATTAACAGTCAGACACATATTATACACGGCATATTATAAACAAAATGGTGAAATATGGCATCTATAATGGAGCAATGGGTGCACACCACAGAATGACAATCAGTAAACATCGACTTGAATGTCTGAACATCCGTAATGTGATTTAATATGGGAGAGAGATGGATGGAGCGTCGGGGAACACTGACGATGATTTACTTATCTGGCTGAACAAGCGATGCATCTAAATACTGTGAGTTAACACATTTGCAATGTATGAGCAGGATAGTCAGCACAGTTGGACATATTAATGAAAACAAGTGTATTTCCAGGAGAAGATCAGCTCCATACTTCAGAAGGACAGCGCCATATTTTATCCAAACTGCTGGGCTGATGCAGCATATTCGGCGTATATTGATGAAGCATACAGTAATTATTACGATATGGTATGATTTGGTAAAATGGGAAATTCCGATTCACAATGAAGGTTTTAAATATTGACTTTTCTATCCTAACGTATTACCTTCTTTTTTTCAGTCCTTCATTTTTTGTCTTGTCATGTCTACATCTTTAATCCCTTCCTTTTCTTCTTCCCCCTTTGTCGCCACTGTAATTTAGAGCGGCGCCATTTGCGAAAAACCTTTTGTAATTGTCACCGAACAAAAGAGATAGGTGCAAATGGGAGAAATTTACAGAAGTCCTTTGCGTGTGCCCAAGAAAGGTCATGAGCATTTCCTCTCATTAACAAGAAGTGACACTGCCTCTAACTCAATCTGATAGGCAAGGGAAATTACAGCAGCAGTGTGGAGAAAGAGCTTCTAATCTATCTCACTTTCCCCAAGTTCTGTACTCTGACCACAGGTTTTGAGGAGATAAGCACTTTCAACACTTTTAAGAATCCCTTAGTCACATAAGAGAGTAAGTTGAAGGGACTATTCAGATGAACGACACACCAAGCTTGTAGCTGTCCACTGGGTTTATTAGCTCTCTCCCTTAAGTGAAAAGAGATTTTTGAGAGAGAGAGTGCATTTGAGGGGATTTGAAGTGATAGCGTGTGACACAACAAGCCTCAAACACTTCACTGGGTTTTTCTTAAAACTGTCCCCTGATCCAAAGAAGACATCAGCGATATAAAGTAGATACGTGCCTATATATGTGAACAAGTGTCTGTGTGGCTTTGCATGTGTGTGTATGTGAGAGTGTGTCTGTCTGTCGTTGCATGTGCATGGAGTCTAACAGCAGGCAGCGCTGATTATACAGCCTCCAAGAGCTAAAATTGCTCCGTGATTCACAGGCAGTGACAGCAATCTCTATTTCAAACTCTGAGACTTGTTTTGAGCAGCATATGAATATTCAGTGAGAGCCAGGGGTTTGCTCTGAGTATGCAAATACAAGTTCACAGTTGCTCTTTAGCTATATGCTTATGCCAATGATGCAAACTTAGATTCACATTATGTATCATCACTATTAAATGGTCCTAGAGGGCATGTTTTTTGCTGTGCATTAAGAGGTTTGCGGTAGGTCTCTTACCTGAAGAGAGGAATGGGAGTGATGCAGATCATTTCAGTGGATGACGAGGACAACAACATCCCCAAGAGGCCACATAAGAAAGAAGAAAGACAACAGCTTGGTTAGCAAGCATTATAATGGTGTGTGTGCATAGACTGGAGACAAAGAACAGGTATAGTCTGTTGGTGGCAAAACACCGATTGTGGAATCAAAAGATTTGACTGCTACCATGGCAGTTTTTAGACGAAAAGTTCACAGATGTCACCTGCACCTCACACTTTCAATCACACTGGTGTCCACTCATATGTGTGCATCTACTTCCATCTAAATGGGAACATAATTTACAGATTTGACATCATGTTGTATTAAAGAACAACCGTAACTAGCACCTGAGACTGTTAATTCCACAGCAAAAGGTTTATTCGCAGTATAAATCAAGTGAGGAGTAGGTTTATTTTACCAAAGACTTCCATTGAAATTCAGTTTTTCTTGCAAGCAGCGGAATTGCCATCAGTGGCTGTCCTACTTCCGTGGCTTGCACTTTCAAAGACTACGTCCATTGTTATATAAATTCTATGTGTGATCATTCTGAAAAAAAAAACTAGATGCATGAAAGTACTAGTATCTGTTATACAATGACAAAAAAGACGGCATTATACTGGTGACACTTTAATCAATGCAGTTTGTCTTCCTATTCAGAAACTGGTTTCATTTGCTGAAGACATGGAAAGCTGAAGAAATATGTGAGTTGTTTCAAATGATATGTTCTATTACTTTACAGCAAGCCAATAATTATATATACATATATTTTTTAGCTCATAATAATCATCATCACTATCAGCACCATCTCAATCCCAATCATCATAACCTAACAAAACACCATTATCAATATTGATAGCAGTTTCACTGCCACTGTAATCATCATCAATCTCAAATTCATTGTGGACGAAAGAAAAACACCCTTATATCAGTCGTGCAGCAGCAGTGCAGAAAAATACGGAAAAAAGATTACATTAAGCTGAGAAAAGTTCTTCATATACTTCAAAGTTATATTCAGGAAATTCAATGGTTTTTGTTTCCCTTATTGAAGAAGAGTCAGGATGGTTATGAATAAATGTGCCTGTGTGGGTTCTACTGTATTTTAGGGAGTATACACACACACACACACATTCAGTATGACACACTATAATAAAGTTTTCACAGCGTCGTATAAATATATAAGGGTAAGATTTACTTGCTGGCAGATACTTCATCCATGAACTACTTCTAGAGGTGATAGAAGCTATTTCACACCTTTTGCTGTAAAGCCATTTTTAAGATACTACCAAAATTCAGTTGCGGGGGGAAAAAAAGTTACAGCAATTCCCATGACCTGAACTTTATAGGACGGGGCTACCTCATGATGAATAACCCGGCAGATGGAGACGGTTCTATTTCCTGTCCAGGTTGGAGCACAAATCCCTGTCTAGTCTGTTCTGGTGATGGGTGTAACCTTTCAACTTCCTCCACTTCTCATCACAGCTCCCGGTGGGGCCTTATGAAGGCATAGGCTGCCGTTATAAATGGCAGCATTGCTATCTCTGCTGCCACAAGTAAATCCATGTTTCACATGGAAAGGTCTATGACAGACCTCTGCTCTTCCAGGGGCTGGTTTTGAGTTGTGGAATGGGCACTAACTCGCTACTATGGGGGTAAAATGGCAGAATATCGATTGAGAAGACAGAGGACTTAAAAGCCAGAGCACAATCGTCCTTGGGCAAGGTCGTGCACCCTTCCTTCAGCCATTATGGGCAACATCCAGAGCGAGACAAGATTCTCACGTACTATGACACATGTACACAGGTGCAAAAGTACAAGAACAAACCCACACATCAGCCACATGATGAGGAATCACAGTTGCTGCCACCCTAGGCTTTTTCCGATAACGGTCTCAATAATAACAACATAAACTGGCAAGATGGGAATCTTCATGACAACACATAATTAATCTGGTTCCTCTGAGTTATAAGTATAATGGGAAAATGGCTTGGAGATTGCAAGTAAAAATAACTGGCGATTTGTTCTAAAAGCACCTGCAGTTTCAGTTGCGAAAAACAATTAATTATGTCACTAATATTTGTGGCAAGAAGTCAGCCAGCACATGTAAGAATAAATGGCAACAATAAAGACTCGCTGGGCAGCTGAAATGGATTAAGACTGTATTCTTCTAATGTGTGACTCATATGGATGCACATGAGTATTTAAATATGTTGACATGTCCTAACAAAATTGAACAGGCCAATGTGTTTTAATAAGACAAGTCTTACCGCAGGGCTCTGTGCAAATAATGAACTACTTTAAAATCAGGTCATGGTAAAATTAAACACACGGACCAGACAACAACAAAAGAATAATAAATGCCTCATCATTGGGAAGGTGAATGCAGTACCTTACTCACTTCAGAAAACAGGGTCTCAAGACCATGAGTGAGTTGTGAAAAGGTTACTTCCTCTGACATATTGAATAAGGAAGGTTAATGAGCAGACTGGAGAGTAGCTGTGCCACATAGCCAGCATTTAATTAACACTGCATTTATATTGAGAGGTAATGGACATCTGGTACTTCCCTTACAGTTAAAGGTCCCCGTTTGTGATAATTATAGGCAGATTTGATCGTGAGCTTTAAAGGAAACACTTGGCTTCTGATGTGTAACATATACTCAAGCAGTGACAAGGACATGACAAATTAGATGTGAGAACATCTATTCTGGACTTTCAAAATAATACCACTTTTCCCGATTGTTTGTTCAGGGGTTGTTGTTGTCAAATGAAATGTTTCTAATCAGTTGAGTATTTCGAAGGTGAAGATAGCGCTTTACCGAATGCATTTACACCTGGTATTAACATCCGTCCCCAACAACTCTCACACATTGGCCATGAGACACATGCATTTGATTGACTTCTCACGTCACACCGCCGATTCCTCAGGGTGAAGTACACATCACGATTAAAAACGGTTCTGAATATATCTGACAGCTGAGTTTAACTGTGAGCTAAACTGTTGAATATCATCCATCCTCTGAAACGTTTAAAACCGCTCGCACCCGTGATACCTAGACAGTTCGGTTACGATCAGTTGCGATCACCCAGGACTGAGCGGCAAGAGAAGTGTCCGAGCGTCAATGGTTCTAGGAATTCAGCCAACCACATGCGCAGAACTGATTGAGTTTCCGGTACAGGTCAGGTAATGACAGGCGCCACACCGACGTTCCAACCATATTCCAACCACCAACCGGCATTATTACAGCATCTTCTTTTGTGTCGTTTATTCTCTTTCTAATCTAACCTTATCATTAAAATACAAGAGAATAATGGTAGCCCGGTGGTTAAGTAAGTAAACTTGTGTCGGGAAGGTCGTTAGGATAGAATACACCAGCTCCCAGGGTGTCTACATTATTTACCATATTATTATTACTGTATAAAGCATGAGTATTAAGCATTGATAATACAGAAAGCATATTGTATAAAGCATTAATAAGCTTGGGATGCATAAAATAGTACTATAAATAAATATATTGGGTGTGTGGTGGTAACCTCGACTGGGCCAGCCATTTGCCCTGCATGCCTTGATGTCTCACTCCAAGGTTTTCTCACAAGTTGGCAGCCCTGTAGCTGTGTTAGTGACATATTTACGCTCCGCTCAGTTGTTGCGGGTGGATTGGATGAACTTCTGTTCAATCTGGTCATAATACGTCTCTGACCACCTCCCAAAGTGGTTTAACAATCCGTCATCAGGTGTATTTGCACCTGTATTTAAGTTGTCAGGCACTATCTGAATGCAATCTGATCACAGAAAATGCATCATAATGCCAGGCTTAAAGAGGGCCTTTGAGAAAACTATGTAGTACTTTGCTTTCACAAATATAGAGCTTCATCAAGTCATACTTTTGCAGTACTGAAATAATTGAGTACAGGAAAAGCTGTCAAGTCAGTGTCCTCTCAACTTGCAAATACTACACAACTAAAATCTACCCTTTTCCTGTCACAGAGTTGCAAAATGATTTGACCAAGGCTCTCTTGATTCTTTCATCATTGGCAATGGTGTGGGTAGGTATGGTTGGTCCCAGCAGGGATTAAATGTCATTCCATTCAAAATCACTTCATAAGATCTGCTTCAACTGGTTCTGTGTTCTTGTGAACCACCTGCCTAACCTTCATCTCAGTATCATAGCATTTCAATTTGGTCCCAGGGATTGCAAAGGCATTTTTATCTGAAGGCAGTCTTAGATGGTCGCAGATTCCACCTTTTTTCTGTTCCAAGTGAATCAAGGTCTGGGCAGAATGAGCCCAGAATGAAACAATGTTGGAGAGAACCTGCTGTGGTTTGAGGTTTGGGGGCAATATTCTTAAGCTGTCGCACGCTTCTAGGATTGAAGGAATGTACTTTCTGCAGAGGATTGCCTCTGGCCGAGTATAAAAATTAAACATATTCCAGTCACATATTATTTCTTTAACGGCAAAGCATTTCAAAAATCACCAATTTTTAGGTTTGCTTTAGATTCAGAACCACTACCCCAGTACCTGACCTATAGCGTTTCATTTAAGCAAGGCTCTGCCCTATCTCTGTGTTTGTGCTTTTGAGCACCATGTTTGATTTCTATCAGAGAGCGTCCCTTCTGGGTGAAAGCTGGCTGACAATAGGTGTTTGTATTCTCTCTACAGTATGTGTGCTTGATTCACTCATTGATTGTTTGTGGTGTTTTGTCCAACACTCCAAGGGGGGTGACAAGTGTTCAAATTGCGCATTTCATTCAACATAGAACAGCGATGCAGAGTGATCTGCAACCAACACCAGTGCAAAAGCTCACTAACGCACACACACAAGCACACACTTTCCCAATCAATCTGCCTGACAACCTCTACTGGGCATTATTGGAGAGGGAAAAAAGGGCAAGAAAATCAATACACCAGTGGCCACCCTGAAATAGCTGTTGCTCTATCGTCATATGTTGTTTCCACACATGCAGTGCTGCTGGTGTGTTCAAAAAGAGGAGCTGAAATTAATTATAGGGAAATATGGAGAGGATATAGGGAAGAAGACAGGATTTCTGATGGGATGAATTTGTGGGTCATTCACTAAATTTGTGAAACACAGAATTGCATATTGTTGAACTGCTGGGTAATATGATATAACACAAGAATAGAAATGAGCCATCCTCCACACAGCACTGCTCCCGGGCTTGAAAGAAAGCAAATGGGAGGCGTGAAGTGAGTAATTACTGCATGCAGTCCACTTACAGCCAAACACCCACTTTAAGATGGTCTCAAGCCATGTCCCATTTGCTAAGTGTAGTTTTCACATTGATGCCAGAATGGTGGGCACAGGAAGAACATTTTAGTGGCATGGGGAGGCACTGTCTTTGCACACTGTTTTATTTCTTCTCCCCCTGCCCGTCCGACTTGTAAAACACATTTTAGCCATCTGTTTTACTATTTATATTAATAACAAAAGCATGTTGTACATGACAGTGTGTGTGATACACTCGGCAAGACGTCACGAAAAAAAAAATCAAGTGTTTAATATGTTTGGGACTCACAGAGACTCACAGTTGTGTTAATAGCGACAGCGTGCGCTGACCACCTCACAGCGGGATGGCGAAAAGTAACCAAATTCAAATCTCTACTTTGATCTCTAATTTGAAGTCCCACATGAACATGAGTTGAATCTGGGTTTTTTTGTTGACAGGCTCCCACCCAGCTGCATGTCTCTGCCATTAGGATTGGTAAAGCTGTTTGAAATATATATATATATCTGTGTGTGTGTGTGTGTGTGTGTGTGTGTGTGTGTGTGTGTGTGTGTGTGTGTGTGTGTGTGTCATTAAAACTCAATGGGTGTTTAGAGTGTCCATCAAATGGTGGCCTCCATAAAGAAGACTCACTTATGTGAATACCAAGGGCTCATTCCATGGCAACTATTAAAACTAATTATTTTATATTCAATTTATGAAAAGTCTGACATACTGGACCTTGAAAGAATGGCAAACATGCCAATTGCCCTGCAATGCTGTCGATGTATAGAATTATCTATCTATTTCTATAGATTTCATCACTCCATTTGTTGTGTTACTGATGTCCTAAATTCATAAAGTGTAGAACATGGCTGATGTTTCATAAGATTAACTATTGCATTGCTAGTCAACACATACACATCTACATACAATAATAACAAAATCAAAACATGCACAAATAACTGCTGGATTGTACGACTATAGAACTGAAATGTATTGATTACCTTTTAATAATAAGACCAACATAACAATGAGCAGACAGGTTTTGATAACTGATCAACTATTGAAATTATTCACCAAGTAAATGCCAAATAATTCCAAGTTTCACTAAAACTGTTTGCCTCTGTGATTTTGTGTTTAGGAGGTCTTGGGAAAAAAACTGAATTATTATGATGACAGAGAGCAGAGAAGTTTGGGGAGTCAAGCCTGGGTGAGCATGACAAGAGGCTCCATCTCAAAGGTCATGACTGGACATGTTGATTGGTTCTCCCACACACCAGCCCTCATCACCTCTCTCCCTCCTTATCTCTTCAGTATGTGACTCAGGGCCTCTTCAGATCCTCCCCTTACTGACCTTCTATTCGAATCATATTGTGAATGTGACACATGGGGAAGGAGGAGCCGGATGTTATCAGTACAACAATCAACAGTGACATAGGGCTGTGTATCGCTGACTGACAGAAGGAACAACCAATAAAAATAAATTTAAGGTTTAGTGGGTGTGTGTGCGTTATTGTATCTTTTCTGGCAGAATAACTGGCCTTGTCCTGGTCCTACTGAGGCACAACCTCATTTTTGAGGAACTGGTTAAGTTCATGCCTCAGATTTCAATTGCAGTTAGTGTTAAGCATTAACTGGTTATGGTTTGGGATAACACTTTGTTTAGGTTGCCCGAATGGAAGTCATGCCTTGTCCTACAAAGAACAGCAGCATATACTCCTGTGTGTGTGTGTGGTGTGGTGTGATGTGGTGTGTCTGTGTATTTGTGTTCCTCTGGAGGATGCTGTGGGAGTGAGGAAGAAAGTGAGGAAATGAAAAAAAGTTCATGGCGTGTTATCTCTCCTCATGCACTGAGAGGTAAGCTGAGTAGAGAGGTGGAAGATTAAAGAAGAAGTCTACATGGACACTGGGGATTCACAGATCGAGTCCATGGGGGTCTGCAGGACCTGAGAGACAGAGGAAAGTGAGCTGAAGAAATTAAATGAGTGAAGGAGAGCCTGTACAAACTGGCTTATCAGCTAGCTTTCCCCTGGAGCGGTAAAGAAAGGAAGGGAGCGGGTGGGAGAGAAAGACAAAGAAGAGGAGGATGAGTCAAAAAGTAGAGGGGAGGTGGAGAAGAGTGAAGCAAAAGTGAATAGGGAGTGGAATAAAAACAGGGGTAAATGGAAAGGAAGAGTGTGTGAGACGCTAGATAATTACTTGGAGTGAAGTTAAGATAAGAGGAAATATAAAAAAGTATGAAGTAAAAGAGAAGTGAGTAAGAACTTGCAAAGTCCTTTCTACTTAAGTGAGAAAAAAGAAGTTAGTAAAAATGAGACTAATCAAAAATGGAGGTTTGCTACTGAAAGCCAAATAAATGAGGCAGAGACACCAGCCTCTCTGGCACGACTATCGCCTCACCTCTCTTTAATAAAACATTGGCTTGCAGTGATCAATACACACAGCACACATATGCACAGGCACATGCAGGCAAACACTGCTTTAAATTCTGAACCATTACTAGTAAAAGCCCCAAAGTAAAATGTAGCAAAGTAAAGTTTTCTATCCACTCATCATCCCCTCTTTCACTGGTTGTCTTTCATTTAAAATCCACTCATTAAGGTGGACCTACAACACGATTTGAAGTGTTCAGGAACCCATTTATAAGCTGTTATTGGAGTCTGTGTTGCAACATGTGGTGAGCTTTCACCTACCCTCCTACACACAGACATCAGAATGAAAGCAAAGTGGGATTTGAATTGTACAAACATTTTGCAGAGGGAGAGCTTTGCTTTGAAATCAGAATGCATCCCATTTTTGTTATTCTGTGTCTTATTCATTAAATGAATAAGACACAGAATAACAAAAATAGATTGATTTATCTGCAGAAACTGCATTTTATTTTATTTTATCCATACATGTAAAATATATGATTGATTCCAATTTTTACGAACAAAAAATGCATCTTCAAAAGAAACATTATTCAAGTAAAATACGCTCAGATTCAAGACTTCTTAACATTGGGTGTCCCCTCATTGAGCAATGCATGCAATGTTTGTTTCTGCTGTGTATTTTACTCTTGGTAAGCACAACATATAAACACCTTTTTTATTTTGTGATCTATTATCGAACTGTCTTTTCAGATTTGAGTCCTTGAAAAGAGTGAAGTCACACTGCAGCAACAGCCATCGTATCGGCTATGACAGGAGCTCAAGGGAACATGTTTATATTCAAGAGAAGTATTTGCTTTGATTAATTGAGAGCTTCGGATTCTTTGGGTGTTTAATTTTGCTATGTTGATGTCACAGTTTATTTTTCAGACTAATCATGGCTTATGGGCAGCATTGTTGTGTGTTTATTCAACATACTGTATTATGGGCTCATGGAAAATGTTTAGGGATATTTCTTTTTAAATTGTTTTTTATTATCATTGCATTGGGTGTACTTACTATGCACATATTACCATTTATTAGGAACATCTGTAACTTCAGTCCAAATATACTGACTAGATGCTTCTTGCTCCAACTGGCTCTTTGTAGATTATATCATTGTAAAGTCTTTATTGATTTCTATTTTGCTACATCTATCAAATACAAAACAGAAATGAAAGCATCATAGCAATAAAATGGTTGCCTAATTTATGAAATAATATCATCTCTTTTCGGGATGCTATTGACGGAAACCTCTGCACACAAAAATAAAGCAAACTGTTGTCTTTAAAATCCCTCTGCAACACCTTGTGGTCTGGTCCTCCGACTCCATAGTCCAGTCCAAGACAGAAAACAATTTTCTTTATGTAACCACACAACACAGTTAAGTGCCTGTAATTAAACGTATTACAGCAGCCCTAAATTAGTTTAGAACGGTCACACCCCGAGCGCCCATTTGTATTATTTAGGATACTTAGGCAAGTCTAATGTTCTCTATACTGAACTTGAACTCAGATAGATTCAAAGCCCAAGTCATTTGCAGAAGTCTCTGTAGAGATAACCTCAATTACTGCTTCAAACGATCACTCACTCATTCACGCCCACAGATTCATGCAACTATTCTTCGTCGAACACTACAATGGATAATGGTAAATGGTCAGTATTTATGTAGACCACTCAAAGCTGCGTTACACTACAGTTTCATTTCAACCACAGTTGCCACACAACATTTGAGCTCTACCACCGTCACCCCTACATTGACATTGACTTCCATTCATTTGCGGAGACTAAACAATGAATTATACCCTTAACCATAACCAGTTAATGCCCAACCCTAACCAACCTAACCACAGTTCAAATCTTAAGCGCTAAATTAAACCAGTTCTTCTGAAATTAGATTATTCCTCATTAGGAGCCGGTTTTAGTCTCCATGGAAACCATTGGTCCCGGTCCTTGTCTTGACAAGGTCAGTGTTTATGCCAGAGAAGGTCCTAAAAGAGAACAAGTACACTTACAGACATGCACACGTCATGTGAGATATACTCCTGAACTGAGGAGTCAGCAACAACATAAGAATTGAATGAAAGAGAGAGAGAGAGAGAAGTGAGGTCAAATGTCAAGAGTACAGGGAACTGCTCATGATGACACTGGCAACTTGGACTCAAACATAAACCCTGTCCAGTGTCCTCCACGTGTCTTTCTTTCCTTTTTCTATTTCAGTGTGTGCGTGTCCACGTATACGTCAAACTTAATAATAATTTTCCCTCACAGTCTCTCTCTCTCTGCAGCTTTCACGTCACGGTAATATAGTTGACCGTATTCAAACCATCCCCTCTGCCTTCCAACCTGCACTCAGAAAAGCAACCTCTACTTTTCAACATACAAATAGATTCTTCAAGTTGTCTGAGTGTGAGGATGTGCGACAAGGTGGTCAAGAAGACACAGGTGCTCCAACTCCTTGAGAGCAGATCTGTGTATGTCAAGGTCTCTCAGTCGTGGCAAAAAAAAAAAAAAAGTTAAACTTCAGTCCAGTTATAAAGCAACACAGTGAGTTTTCAAAAGTCCAAGGATTATCTGGATGGGGTTTCTGCAGAGGGTTAAAGCAGCTGTAAAGTAAGCCAGGGATCAACGCTTTATGTGTCTCCCTTTCTCTCACTGTGTGTGTGTCTGTGCATGTCCTCAGTAAGTTGTGTGGACCAATTGTCAAGCAAACCTATCTTTGTGAGTACATTTTGGCTGGTCCACACAACTTCAACAGACTTAGGGTTCAGAGTAAGGTTTAGGACTTTAGTTAGGGTAAGGGGCTAGGGAATGCATTATCCACACAAGGAATGCTAAACCAGCGTGTGTGTGTGTGTGGGGTGTGTGTGTGTGTGTGGGGGGGGGGTGTGTGTGTGTGTGTGTGTGTGTGTGTGTGTGTGTCACTTCACCAACATTTAATTAGAAATAACTGTATTGCTCATAGCTCCCTTGAGGCTGTGATCAATCTCTGGTTGGTCAGTAGCAGTCTTTCAGGAAGCTCCTACAGGCCTCTGGGTGGCAGCAGCAAAGGATGGTCTTTTGCCACCTCAAAAAACTGTCTCTCCATTTAATCCTGTTATGCAATTAACACATTGCTTCGAAGATCAAGGACCACAGAACACCAGAAATGGGAGCGAAAAGCAAATGCAGCATTGGAATTACTCAGGCACAGGGTAAAAAAAACAAAAAAACACAACACTCTAGCCCTTTCAAAACTAAGGGAACTGTGGAATCTCACTCGAGTGAATGACGAGTCCTTGAATAATGAGTCCATCTTCTCAGTTTCACTGAGAAAAAGAGGGTAACAATTCACACATATGTGCAAAAGATTTACCGCCGTTTTAACAACAATGCAATGTGATGGGTCAGGGCCGCACTTAATTCTTGTTGTTGGTGGTGAAAAACAGATTTTCAGCACAATCACATAATGCCTGTATCCTCATTTGTCACCAAAAGTGAAATGGACCAGCACATTAGTGATTGGTTTCGATTACTCAATATCCACTCAAACTCTGCCATTACTTCTGCAAGAAAAACTTGAATAAATGTCTGTGTAACAAAATAATAATAAAAAAAAACTAAATAAAATATGTTGTAAGCTGGGTGACAAGGGTTCAGGTGATCCACATATCTTAAGCAAAAGCAGTTTAAGGATTTTCTTAATAGACGAGTGATACAATACCAGTAAACCACACTGCTATTGCATTCCATTTGAACATTCCGATTACCAGTGTCCCAACTGACCTTGAGACACACAGACACTGATTTGTTATCGTCAGGTAAGGTAAGGCAATTATTACTTTAGAACCAAGACTCTCAAAATGTGAAACTCCAGTGGTACACTAGTGGTGCTTGAAGTAATGTCAGAAATTGTAGCTGTTTATACCAAGGCCGTGAGCGGAGTACACCCAAAGTATTTTGGCCAGAGTGTGGACAGCATATACGATATGATCTCTCTCTTCATGTCATTCTAATTTAATTCAGTTTACACGAGCATCTGGAGCAAGGAAGAGGATGAAAGAGCACCTCTTTGTGTATTTATTTGTTGTCATGGACATAATATAAGCATTGATCATTGCAATTCTCTCCCACACCCAGGTCCCCCACAAGACACAACACATCACATGTGATCGCAGAAGACACAACCCATGTTCTAGGGTCAGTCAGTCAATATTTTTTAATAGAATGACATTTGAATACAATAGGCAGGGTGCGATTTGTAGTGGGGGATTCCCCCCAGCTGGTTTTCCTATCCCTATCTCTGCTAAATTAATTTTATCTCCAGTGGGGACAAGGACTTCCCGCCCCTTGATAGCGATGAATGCAACTTAACTAAAACATAAACTCTTAGAATCTAACAATGTTCACACAGGGTCAATCAGAGTAGGCTATTCAATACTGACAGACAGCATATGTTTCTGCACATGTACGGCGACCTTGAGTGTCTTGAAAGGCGCCTTAAATATAATGCATTATTATTATTATTATAATGTGCGCTGGGACTGAATGGGACACTTGCTCTGTGGTTTGCACAGTTTAAGATGGGGCCCACAGACTCACAGCCTCTGATGATTGTTGAATCAAAGAGCACTTGCAGAAATACGTGAGAGTAACCTTTGTCCTTCACTGAAATAATTGCAGCAATTACCAGAAGTGCCATCATGCTTTAGCAAACAGACAATTTAACCTTTAGTCAGCAAGGTAAGCAGTGTCCTCTACACCCGCTTTTCCTGTTGCTTCAAAATGTCTTTGTTAGAATATGATGATGTGACAGCTGCTGGAAAGGTTAGGATGCAGGTCAAATATCAGAGAGTCCTGAATGGCCTCTAGTATGCCAGTGGGCACTTGTAAACACATGGGCCCAACAGAGACAGCAGTAGATTATCAATTTATTAGAAAAAGACATTTCTGTTAACCATATGAATGACAAAGTAGTTTATAAGTAACGGGCTGTTATTGTTTGTTTTTGTTTTTTTTTTAAATATAAAACCCACATTATCTGCAACAAAATGTGCTGCTGTAAAGTTTGAAACTGTTAAAGTAAAGGAGGTAGCCTGGCTAATGCCAGACTGCATCTCAATCTCATTTGAGTAAGATTCTGGAAATAATGTAGTCACCTCCAAGGTTCTAATAGTTTTGGATTTTTAATTAGTTTCAGTTTTTATTCAGTTTTCACTTTTTGTTTTTAAAATAAGTCAGTTTTAATTTGTTTTTAGAGTGGGTTTGCAAGCTTTATTTATTTATTTATTTATTTATTTATTTATTTACTGACTTTTGTTAATGCCTAGTTTTTAGTTGAGTTTAGATTAGTGGATTCTAATGTAAAGAAGCAAAACGGTTAAGTATTGTGTCCCAGAATAGGAAGCCATTTTAAAACTTATTAGGAAAGATGAACAACCATCCCTGAACCAAATATAATAGTCTAAAAGAAAGTAACTTGATGTGCAAAGTGTCCATCACAGTGCTGAGGTTTGATGCAGTGAGTGTGAAATGTAAAAGGTATAGCCAACAGACTAAAGACACATAAACATCCATCCATCTGCTACTGTTTTACCATCCACAAGAGGGTCGCAGGAGGAGCTGTACCAATCTCAGCTGACATAGGGCGAGAGGCAGGGTACACCCTGAAGAGTTTGCCAGTCCATCACAGGGCCAGAGAGACAAACAACCATTCACTCTCACAATCACACCTACGGTCAATTTAGATTGTCCAATTTACTTAATCGCCATATTGCATGTCAATATGTCAACAAACATGCTTGTTGTTTTCTAGGATCGATGGCCACCTAGTTGAAAATGGAAGCAACACACAAATATAAAAAGACAGCTGCTTCTTGATGGACGCTATGAAGGAGGTAAACAAAAGCTAATAGACTTTTGCTTCTCTGTTGTCATCCTGTTAAGCCTGCTGCTAGTGCACAGGGGTTTGTGATTGGTTACCTTTGTTTGGATTATGATGCTGGTCAGAAACGGCATCCTTGCCAGATGCGTATGCAGAGTGAAATCAAACCGCTGGCAGACTCTGCTGGGGCAATAGAGGTGTTTTTCCATCTAAAATGTTAATTTGTCTTTGCTCTGCTTTAGGTGTTCTTCTTTTTTTCCTTGTTTTCTCAGCAAGTTTTAGTTCCCACTACACCACCTGGACACACAAGTTTGCACAACTATTTTGAATTGAGTCCAGTCATTCAGCCATCCTTATCATTAACCTCAACCTTAAGGAGTTAATGCCTTACCCTTGGTCCCCATGAGGAATACTGTTCCTGTCAAGATCAGCGCTTATGCCAGAAAATGTCAGAAAGAGGTACTAAAGAGGCCATTTTTCTGCTTCATTTGCAATATGTTGTAATGTTATGTGTTGATATCGGTGGGGGGGGGGCTTATTCCTTGTTTTGTTTTCATCCTCTGAAGCAATTTGAGTTGCATTGCTTTGTATAAATAATACTATATAGTCTGATTGATTGATTTTTCAGGACCAGCATGAGGACCACTGGTACACACATACATGTGTGCGCCCACACACACACAGTCCTTCACAGAACTCCTGTGAGTGCTCACATTAAGGAATGGTAACACATATTTAGAGTTTGCAAATGTGTGTGCAAATTGATCCAGACAGTGTCAGACAGTCAAAGAGACATGCAAACACAGAGAGAACTTTGTGTCAACCAGCTGGGGAAGAGTTTGGCTGACAAAATCAATAAGGAGAGGAGAGTCAACCCCAAATGTACGGCCTTGTCTAGCCTGTGCTCCCTTGTGTGGCATGACCAACATACTAGATAGAATCTGTCTACAAATTCACAACACTTTCCTGCTCCATCACTTCTATTACATTTATTTCTGTATACACATTTCCCTCTGTCTCCGCAGTTTTGAGTCCACCCCTAGGCCACCCTGTTTTTTTATTTTTTTTATTTTGTTATTACCTGAAATTCACATCTAGGTTTTTCTATGCTCTGCAGTCTACTTGTTTTTTTTCTCTTGGCCACTACCCTTGCACCCATCCCCCACCTGCCTTCCTCTGTATCTCTCCGTCCATAGTGAAGAGATGTTTGTAAGTGTGTTTGCCTGGCTAACCTATTGATTAGTTCCTAAGTATGCCGCCCTCTGTGGTTATGGGGGTGGCAAATACTCTCTCAATCAGCCCTAAGGGCAGCGAAGCTGGCTGACAGTTATATCATAATATTTTAATCACAAGGTAGTAACTACTACCTCTACATTTAAATTATCAGGCTAAAGTCAAATATTTTCAATTGGAGCGACACAATTGTATTTTTTTTATAATAAGATGAAGGCATTCGGATCCCAGGTTCCTAAAACAACTTTAACATAGTTATATAAAAACTTGACATTCTATGTTTCTGTCACTTAAGTATTCTAGAAGAATGCAGTTGACTCACTTTTAAACAATCATAAACCTGAAGTATGAGAATTCAGAGCCTACCTTCCTCTAAATGACCAAATGCAACGCACACATAGAGACCAATTAAAACCCTTCGGTGTGCCAATGTTTCACCTACAAAGCTGCACGAGCTTCCATTTCTGAACCATCTCCCACTTGAATACTGTTTGTGAGACCAATGTCTCACAAACAGTATTTCTGTTGACGCAAATGCATGCAAGTGTGCATAAATCCCATTGTATGGGGTGGTCACCTTCAGATGAAAGTCATACGCAAGACTCTAGTTGTTGTGAACCGATAAATCTGTAATGAACTGGAATTGAACATTGTGGTTGGTCGGTGAACGTGTGTCGTGCGCTGTGTGGATGACATGCATTAAAATGAGGCATAACAAACCTCTGCGGACGTAATGAGAATACTATGGCATCTGCCTCCCACCCACACACACACATTCACATTAGACACTGGTGGCTAAAGGAGCAACCTGAGGTAGATTTACAGTGTCCCATAGCAAAATAAGTACATTCTTCAGTTTTGCGTGTGTGTGTGTTGGTGTACAGAGAGAGACAAACAGAGACAGTTACAGAAAGAAGTGAGCGAGGTAGAGAGGGCTCATGGTGCAGCCTACAGCCAACTCAGCCTAAATGGCTCCTTTGGGAATCACTAAAGCGGAACAATCGATTTTAACAATGGATGGCTTGAAGAGTGAAAAAAAGAGCACCATGGTGTCTATTCCACACTGGAACTTCACTTGTTTCCGTCTGAGCTATAAACTGATTCCCCACACTTATTAACTGATTTCCTCACTAAAAGGGAGGTAATGAGAGAGAGGTGCCCTTCATGGAGCTGTAATGACCGATTCCAAAAGTGTTACATTTCTGCAAGTTGTTCACCTATCTCTGTTTGGGCTGCTCCAACCACTGATGAAGGCCGTGATTTAATTATCCCTTGAAAATCAATTTGCCTAAAGTCTTGGGTGGGTAGGTTGTGTGGATAGCTGCTTACGTGTAATCTAACTGACATGCAATCTGCTTTTTCTTATGCCTCGTTATGTTGGCCTGTTTGTCATGCTTACAGCTTGCCTTAAAAGCGGTATAAACACATTTGCCAAAGTGATGAGCATGTATGAGGAGAACTGTTTCAACATTAAGCTGCAACTAACTCTATATTCACCCAGCAAGTAGCTGTTTGTGTCTTCAAAATTAACATTCTTTTAAAAATAGGAAATGTGCAATCAAATGAATTAAACATGTGCTATCCTGATGAAAGCAAAACTTGCCATTTCAGTAGAGTTAACATTTCAGAAGACAACTTGGTTGACATTTGTCGGGTAAGCTGAAACCACAAGACATGGTTAAAAAGAATGTGTTAGCTTCAGGCATAGTCATTAATCAATTACGAAGCTGCAGTGGTTACTTTTTAATGTGTAATACTGTATGTTGGAATCTAATTTATAGACTACAAGAGCACAGTTTGATTTTTGTAACTTATAATGAGAACATTTCCATACAACCCAGTCACTGGGAGGAATTGGAGCGGTGGTTTCATCTCTTAGTCTCTTATCTTTTATAATGTTTTTATATTCTGCGTGGACCCCAGGGTGTAACTGGTGTTCTGGGTTATCTAATAAGGATTCTACTAAAATAAATAAATCATAAATCTTCGAGCAGCAGCAAGGGTGGACTATTTTATGAAATATGTAAAGAACGGTACATCAGTCAATGTACAGTTTTTATATCAACAAAATGGAAACATTTTAGGCAGAAATGTATAGCACTTTTATTCATTCATTATTCTTACTTTTAGCCCAACACACCAGCGAGGCAGTGATTAGGGTCAGGGGGTGGTTGCTCAAGAGGAAGAGTGGGTTGTCTACTGGTGGAGAGGTTGATGGTTTGATCACCACCTCCTCTAGTCTGCATGCCAGTGTCCTTGGTGAAGACACAACCCAGCATTTTTCCCTAATGGCTGTGTCATTAGTGTGTAAATACAACAAATGAGTACAGAAGTGTATCTGAAGGTGTGCATCAGTGGGTAAATGTGTGTGCTTGTTTATAAATGTCATTTATTTATCAATCGATTGAACTACAAGGTAGCCCATCCAATAATGTTGTTTGTGGATACTTGAAATTGCCTCAGTATTGTGATTTGTATCCAGTTGGTGATTGTTTATTTGTCAAAAATGTAAGAGCTTCACTTAAGGCAAACGCTGACAAATAAATTTTCTGAAAAAAAAAAATAAAGTCTCAATTGCCAGAAATGATTACATCCTCCATACAGCATCAGTACAAACACAACACATCAGCCACACATATCTCTAAGCGGCTTTGGACTCTTGCCATGTGCCAGGTCAACCCCGATCAATTATGCAGTTATTTCTGCTTGGTCAAGCAATTTGAATTTTAATCCCATGGCTGTTAAATCAAAATCCACTTTATGAAGTGTGGAGCGAAGCAGCAAGCGGAACCCGTAATTCACGTGCTTCTTGAGATGTTTATATAGCAAACGTGCTAGAGCAGCCTCAGAGATAAAACTGCAGTGGGTCAGGACAGGGCATGATAGATAATCCTTACATCATTTATGCATCATGAAATAAATAAATAAATAAATGCGTGACAAAATGACAGAATTTCATCACTCACAGAGCACCGTCCCTGCCTCCCTCACCACCCTCCTCTCATCGCCACAAGCCTCATTATGGAGTACTTTGGAGAGTGCCTAAGATGCTGAGCTTACAATGGGAGAACAATTAGTGTCAGAAAGCATCATTCTGCATTCTCTGACGCTCCATTATCTCACATGAGTTTAGTACTTGCAGATGAACGGGAGGAACACAAAAGAAACATGCAGTCAAGACAGGGAGATGCTTAGTCACAGATGCTCGCTGTACTCGTCTATGCAGAGTGCCAGTTTATATAACGCAAACTCAAATGTATATGTTTTTCCTCATGTTCTGGTGAGGATAAAAATTCAAGGCATGATCACTGAGGAGAGCTACCTTTGTAGCACCGCTGGCTTCATATCAAGGGCGTATCTGCATGGGATTGTAAAAGTGCAGACGTCACGTTCACTTTCCGCCCAAAAAGTAAATTGACAACTCCTCTCTTGCTATATAATATGCATGAAATACAAAGCAGCAGATCAGTGCTAACTGTACACTTGCTAATAACAGTTATTTATTAATTATTTAGAAGTGTAACAGTTAGTATAGTCAGACTCTGAAGAGAAACTGAGGGCTGAGACATTAAGTGACGGATATGGGTTATGATAATCACGAGGAGAAATGACTGCATAACCCAAATTTGATTTCATATTCATTCATTCATTCATTCATTTGCTGTGCTTATACTTTGAGAATCGCGGATGAGAGGCAGGAGAGGACAGGTTGTCAACCTTTCAAAGGGCCAAAAAAAAACACAACATACCTAACATGGTTACTTTCTCCAGTTAACCTCGTACCAGTCTGCATGTTTTTGGACTGTGGGAGGAAGACGGAGAATGCAAAAAAAAACAATAAAACACATAAAATGTAATCTCCACTTCGAAAAGGACCCAGATGAAGTGGGATCTGAACCAGATCATTTTATAATTATCGCACAAACACACACAAATGCAAGATATGTCTTAGCTTTGTTAGTGTAAACAACGCTGAGCACTACATATTCACACAGACTAATGGATGAAAAAATGTTTTTCTTGAAATAATTATGCAGCTTTGCACTTGGTGGGGATACAATATTGCTACATGTCTCACCAATGACATAGGCTATAGACATCTCTGCATGGTGATGAAGTCCCGCAAATTAAAGCATGGAGGTTCTTTTCTCGCAGTATCTATAATGAGATTTACCTTTGACAATGTTCTTCTCTGTGACCACTATTTTTAACAAGAAGTGGGAAAATCAGCTAATTAACACTGTTACACTTTATTTTTCTGTCGGGTCTTTGTTCTCTTAAAAGTAAACCCTTTTAACTTTTCCCTCCTTTTCCTGTCTTGCCACAATTTAGAAAAACCCAATTCCCCAGTGCACCGCCGTCCTTGTCACTGTTACCTCTACTGTTGATGCGATACGTATCAGTGGGTAACCATGTGTTCCTTCTGACACACACTAGTACACACATTTCAGCAGGTGCAGAGTTTTAATGTGTCCCAACATGATCACACTATTACGGCTGGCAGGTATGGCAGGTATGGATGAAGTCTTCTCACACTAGTGTAAACTGTTTGTTTCACATAAAGAGCGGGAACTTCATTTTTGCACTTTTGTATAGCTTTTTTGTCTTTCTTCATGCACTTCCAGAACAATGAACTGCAGTGTGGATGAGGAGCGATGTACGCAAACTGGACAGGAAACACAGGAAAAGCACATTTAAAGGTGAACATTTCACAAATAACATTGTGCCAGGAGTTCAGCCATAACCTTCTTTCTAATCTGCTATCTTAACCACGACTCAAGAACTACTGACCACCCCTCATTTAAGCTCCGCCTAACTGTAGTTTGCTGAGTCAGCAGACTACAGGTTTTTTTTTATTATTAGGGAATCCGTGTCAGCATTTTCAACTATAGTGGTGAAAGTGTTTTCTTCATTATTGTATCAATATATCTTGGTTTTTTTTCTTTTATTGCTGCAATTTTCAGCCAATTTCAACAACAAGGTATGACTGAGCCAAGCCATTCTTGCTGGTTATTATTTATTTTGGTCACTGGCACTTTCATACTTACATTTTCTTTGCAATATTTAACTTTCATTCTAACTTTTTTTTTTTTTTTTCCATAAGAAATTTATGGAGAGTGCAAATGAAAGGCTTAGGGTTGAATGGAACCCTCGTCCAGACAGCATAAAACTCTTTATGAGCAATGAGCAGAGCATTTTCTGTGGAAAATGCACATGTTCTGGTTTGGATCTTGACTCCTTTGGTCACGACACTGACCTGGTGTCATCGAGCAAATGCGTAAAAACTACAGGAGTTTTCTCATCTAAATCATGGCTACTTCCACAGTTTATA
This sequence comes from Microchirus variegatus, assembly GCF_963457635.1. Classification (NCBI taxonomy): domain Eukaryota; kingdom Metazoa; phylum Chordata; class Actinopteri; order Pleuronectiformes; family Soleidae; genus Microchirus; species Microchirus variegatus. The sequence continues at coordinate 21,834,376 of NC_139804.1, forward strand.
AGAAGGATAATAAATAAATAAATTGCCTGCTGGCCTGTGAGAAAACAAAAAAAAAACACTGTTGATGCCGACCACCCACAGTGCATTAATGTGGCAAGATGTTTGAGCACATGAGCATAAACTAAATTAATAGAAACAGGAATCTTAAATCACCACTGCCAGAAAAGGTCTCTTGGGGGTTGGATGTTTGCATGGCTGACAGGCAATAGAATAATCCTTCTGTTTTATATATGAGGTGATAAAACTTTGATGTTGCTTTTTCTTTTTCTGCTAACAGTGCCGTTTGATTGTGTGCCACTCTGTTGGAGGCTTTGTAATGTTTTTTGTAAAGATTCAAGAAGGACCCTCAGGCATGTTATTGATGTCCGCGTCTATACTGTAGCAGTATCAGATGCACAAAGATTTGCCTCACCACACATAGCAGGGCTCTCTTCTATGTTTCTTGCATGTTGTCTCAAGGAGAGTTTGGCGATTTTGCAGGGTGACACTGACATCTGCGATTGTCTTGGATCCCATTTGACATCAGCTTGACAGCAGTGGCACCTTCCTGCTGCTGAGGCAGTAGTGTCTGCATACCAAGACAATAGCAGGAGTGTCTCTATTTGCCACTAAGAGAAGCAAAGGAATTGCTTCTTTCAGAGTTGACTGACATCATTTGTTTGATAAAGAGACAACTTGGCTGATGTTGTTCAGCAGAACGGAGATAGTGATAAAATTACTGTCTTTCCCCTTTGTCCTCAGAGACAAAAGAAATATATAACTCACTACACATTGAAGTGAAATGTACATGTGTGTGTGTGTGTGTGTGTGTGTGAAGTGAATAATGTGAAATGTTACAATACACAGGGCAATACATACATGAATTGCATGTAAATGTCTATCTTTGTTTAATTGAGCCAGTCTGAGGCAGAACATAAAAGCAACCTCTGACTAATTACTGTTCGTGAACTTCTGTTCAACTCACTGCATATTTTACTCTTGCGTTAAAGGATAATCCTCAGCAGTAGCGCATTGGTGATGAACAGACAAACATATCAAAATACTTCAATTAAATCATGCAATGTTTTTTTTTTTTTTCTGTGCTGCCTTGAATATCTTTCATCTGACTTCACTTTATTTCACATTACTTATCATTGTATGTTACATTTAATAAAGATGAGATGATCAGTCAGGGGTGGTGGGGTTGTTTCCACCACTGATATAATAGTAATAAAAAAAATGCTCTAATTTGTTTCAAAATATATTATTTTGATAGGAATACAGTTGACAATCCAGTACCTGAAATGAAATCCATTGTTCCTATTTCCCCTGCACACTTCTATTACTGCACAAATTAAATTGCAAACTCAAACTACACAAAGACAAAACAAAAAAGTAGTCCAAATCAAAGATTAATAGTGTATATCATAGTCTTATGACTGTAGGTTTGGAGATCATTTCATTATGGCAAACTCCTCAAATTTTGGCAAATATACATACTCAATAAAATTGAAACACAATCCTAACAACTAATTCCTGTGCTCATTACAGTTCCATCCTATTTTGTATCATACAGGTTAAAGGCTCCCAAGAAAGCCTTTCCACTGTTGTTGTGTGTCAGTGGAGCTACAACAGAGGGATTCTTTGTGTTTCCAAGGCCCCCTTTGTGTGCCCTCTTTCACGAACTACTCTTCACTACTTCACACACACACACACACACACACGCACACACACACTCAGCAATTGAACCTTTGCTATTCCTGCCTAGATTTGCATGAGGGCTTTCCATTCCTTGCATATTAATCACCCCATTCATCGACCGACGCAGTGTCCACAGTCCAGCCAAAAATGTGTCCTTTCCTCTCTCTCTGCCCCTCCTCCTGTTCCCAGAGCAGAGGATACCGAGCCTGGGTCAAACTTCCTATAATCAGTGAGCCACTAATTAATGAAGTCGCATCACTGTGCTGACATCCAAAGCTTAACTCCTGGAGACTTATGATTATGAGTGGGTGAGGACAGAGTCAGAGAGATACTTTACACCAAGAGCCCACAATTTCATTTATTTTCCGTGTCATTTCAACTGCTACCTTAGGATTCAGTTGAATGTGGATAAAGACACACAGGGCATAGGCTGAAGCTGTAAATTAGTTTGGTAGGGAGCAGCAAGTTGAGGAATCAGATGGTTAACTGTTTTTAAAAGTAAACAAAGTTATAGTTGTGTCTTATTGGCATCTCCTTAATCCTCTCAGCTGCAAGCAGGAGCAAGAACAAAGAGCCAGTGATACAGCTCCAATAAACATGATTGAACACGGACACAAATCTTCCCTGTGTGATATGGCTTTTTATTTTACAGCTGGGACAAGTGACTTTAATGACTTGGGTGGAGGCCAGCCAGGCGTTAAGATGGTCAGACAGTGGGACAGCGTGGCACCACTTAGCCCCTGTCAGTAATGGGCAGGACACCTCCATCGCTCTCCTCCATCACAACGGTCATGCTCTGCCATCCTTCATGCCGTCCCTTTGTGTCTCTTTCTCCCACACACATACCGCAATCACAACAGAAATGGGTAGAGAGAAGAAGCAAATTGAAAGAAAATAAAAAAAGAGTTAATTGATACCTCACTATTTTCTCAACTGACAAAAGGACCAAGCACTCATTCAAGCCTATATGAATGCCTGTGAGCACACACCACAACAGCTGACTGAAGAGTGACGACTGAGCCGTCAAAGCTTCACTGTAAAGCCTACACTTCTTTTAGTAGTATTAGTCGTGAGTATTGGAAGAAAAAAAAGCAACATTCTGCCTCAATATTTCCATTACATACAATCGGTGCCCACTATGCCAAAAAGTGAGGCTTATTGTGTTGTGAAGCCACAGCAAGGTTGGAGGAAGGTAAACACTGTCACTTTGAAGGACAAGCTCTGTTCTGCACTGTTGTTGCCTGAGATTCACCAAGAAAGAACTAAATGCTCAGTACTGCTGCTCTCACTGTTTATCTGCTTGCTTCCTTCCCTCTGTCCTCTTTATTCAGTCTCAAAAAATAGACCAAAGACTGAGAATGAAGGCTGACATGACGACTCTAATCCTTTCATAGCTTTCAATAACTTGTACAGTAATTATAACTGTACAATAATGTAGAGTTATACACAAGTGCACATTTTTGATCAAGTTCTACACATCCGAATTATGTTTGGGGCTTCGTAACACGGTGCTATAAGTGCAGCGACCATGATGGACCGCACTTCTGTCAGGGTCATTGTTCCCACTTAAATAGGTTGATATAAGATAAGATAAGATAAGATAAGAAGTCCTTTATTCGGATATGCATATTTTGAACAAGTAAAAATCAGGCTACCAGGTTTGGTTGACTTAATATTTCAAGTTCTGTGCTGGTGAAACAATTGTAATTTGTTAATTAGGTCAGACAAAGAACTGAGCCAGTGCACTGGCCAACTATATGCCCTAACAAGCTAATTATAGAATATTTCCCATCAATAACAACCACATTGAGTTTCACTGAACTCCTCACACTCATTATACACACACATATGCACAAACATTCTCTGTCTCTCTCTGTCATCCTAACATCTCACCCTGCCTTTCTTCTTTTCTCAGCGTGTCCTAATTTGCTAGTCCACTCTGCCTGTGGGTCAGCAATCTGTACATCGCTCATTTTGCGTGTCATAATTCGGAAATAAATCTTTTTGGGCAAAATAGGAAAGTGGGACATCCATACTGCTGCGAGAGAGAAACTGAAAGAAGTAGGGATGCACCGATTGCCATTTTTGGGGCCGATTCCGATTTTTCAAGAAGTTTGACCTGCCGATACCGATTTTAGCCGATTACGATTTCAATTTTTTTAAACCACTTTACAGCATACAGAAAGATATATATTTTTGCATATTTTCTTTAATAGAACATAGAAATACAATCAGTTCACATCCAATATCCAACTAAAAATATAAAAAACAAATCACTACCTGTATGTGTAGTTTATTTAAGTTTAAACATATTTCACAACATATTACCTACACACAAATAAGTCAATTAACTAATGACCAAGAGCGCAGAGCTCTCTCTCTCTCGCCACTCGCTCTCTCTCTCTCGCCACTCGCTCTCTCTCTCTCTCGCTCTCTCCCTCTCCCGCCCCGTGCCAACAATGCCTCTCTCTCTCCTTACACAGGTTTAAATGACAAACAAACAAATGCTGAGTGCTGATCAAACGTTTTGTGCAAGTGATTTAAGGTCCCGACTCTTGTCCCAAATATGACAGGCTTCATTCAGTGATTGAAATAAATATATAAACATTAATGAAATGTTTACATGCAGAGCGCGCTCACTCGCTAACCAGACAGCAGCGGCGCGGCTGCGCGGATGTTCTGTAATCAAATACACCGGGTGCATTTGACCGGCTTATTAAAATCGGAATATTTCTGTCTGATCGGCCGGTCGCCGATTGCGGCCGATCACGTGAAAATCGGCCGGTTCCGGTCACTGGCCGATTAATCGGTGCATCCCTAGAAAGAAGTTCAGATTATTCACTTGAAACATGTCTAATCTCCTTTCTTATAAGAAGCAGTAAACAATCCTCTACATGGTGGGGAAGTCAATTTTCTGGTACTTTTGGTTTTACTGGGTCCATGATAAGATATGTAGAGGCAGTGTGTGCTATAGTACACCAGCACAGGCTGGAAAACAAGTATCTGCTTTTGGCATTTTAATTCCATGGCATTTTGTCACGTTTATTACTTGTCAAAATGCTTGAGTGTTCACACGTGTTCAGTTTAATTAAAACCTAATCCATGAAGAAAGAAAACATTAACAAACAGGTAGATTGATTGCATTATTTATTTATCTCTCTCTAGATCTACATGCTCAACAAGGACATTGTAGTAATTAATTGGAGCCTGGAGGTTGGAAGGCCTATCGCATAAGGTCAATACGCCGGCACCGGCCACGCCTGTGCTGTAATAAGCTGACATAGTTACGACGTAATTGGCTGGTGCAGCCAAGCGACAAGGGCAGGCCGGATGGAAGCACTGACCGAGGAAAATTAGAGAGGATGGTTTAAGATTGATCACCGAAAACCTCTCTACCAGGCTCCTCCGCTCATAATAACCCACAAGGATTACAGAAAGACAGGCTGACTAATCTCAGGCAGGGAGTATAATTGTAAAGGCCACATCTCTCAGAGTGTTAGCTTTTAAAGCCTAGTCATCCATTTGTGAAAGATGAGGCTTTTTAGAATAATAAAAAAATAAACATGGCAAACAAAGAAAAGTTATTCTCGAACGTCTAATTATGCCCATGTCAAATATTCGCTTAACTAGATGTCACACTGCACTGTCCTTGATATGAAAGTGCCAGGAGGATAATATCTCAGTCACTCCATACCCAACACAGGCACTAATAATAATAAAAAAAAAAAAAAGGTCAGGATCCATGAAGATGGTGGTGAATGAGGACATAATCTCAACACATTCCCCACAGGACCCAGCCAGGATGACACTATTGACAGCCAAGGCTGTTTGCCATTCAATCTAATTGGCACAGTGATTTCCATATAAACAGGCAACAAATTGTTGCAAATGGCATGTTCAGTGATGGTGCTTAATGCAAGGTGGCAGACTGCACAAAACAAATTGGGAGCCGGAACTAGCACCTAAGTACAGACTTTAGTGCTCTCAGTGGACCGGTGGAGGAGGGAGGTAAAGGAATGGTCCAATTAGGCTGATGGGCTTGAGGGAAATAGAAGATGGCTTACTTGAAAAGAAAGGGGGGAATTTGTGACACCACTGTGTCCTGTTCTTTCTATCATCTGGAAGCTAGACAGGGTTGGCTATTATGACATGCATGAACACACTCTTACCTGAAAAATAAACTGTAGTTAAACTGCTGTTTCCACTTTGTGCTGATGTGGAACTCCATATATCTCAGCAGCTGGTTAAATGTTTCCATTAAGTACCTGCTTGCTCCTCAGTGTGTCAAATTAAATACCCTGAGAATCACAAGTATGGCTTTTAAATAGGAGTAATTGGCCATCTTGTCAGCTTTTTACTGTTGGAAATGATATTGAAAGGCACGTTTGTGGACCCCGGTTCATGGTCTAAGGCCCGCTTCCCATAAGCCCCTGCAGTCATATATCAGCTCCGAAATGAATGACATTTAGACTACTGCCTGCTATGAAATTCATGATTTGAACACATATAGAGACTGTGACGGGGAACTACACAGCCGGCATTTCGAAAAAGACGTGATATTTATATTCTGTATACTAGCATTGGCCAATGTATATAGAACTTCAAAAATAGATACCTTTGTGAATTCCATTCCGCTCTTACTGGGGGCAAAATACATTTATAAAGGTTAGGCTTTCAAAAATTCATTGACATCTAGGCATGTTTCTACAACAAAGACAAGCATATCATCCAACACTGACATTATTCTTTTTGTTTTTTTTCCCCACTAATAGCTCAATTTTTCTCTTGCCATACATCATATTAATTTAGTGCCCAATATGCAGACTCGGGCTATTCTGATTTAAATAACTAATGAAGCGCTTCTTGCTGCCAAGCAGGAGCATCTGCTCAAAGAGACGCAGAGTCAATTTTCATAAATTCCAAACACCCTCTGGGGAATCACAGAGTGAGGTAGAAAAGGGATTGAGGGATGAGGAGGAGGAAGGACAGCATGATAAACAAGGTTAATCTGTACATTAAGGTACAAATACAGCCACAGACACGTACACATCTTGAATTGTAATGCAAACACACCAGACCAGTTGCAGATTACTACTGATTAAGCCTTCCACATTGTGAAGTCCGAAAAATAATACTAAAATGCGCTCTCGTATGATATTATGGCATCACTTTGACAAGCGTGTGTGGAAAATAAACTATACTATACCCTGTAATGATTATTTATATCACTGCCAGATGTACACTGTCACGCTTGACAGGCGACATAAAATGGAGAAAAGTCACATAAAGCTCCTTTGGTTCAGGTAGACATGGAAACCTATTCTGTATGTAACACCTTGTTCACCAACACTATAGAAGCTCATACTTTAATTGTCTACAGTGTGACTGACAGTGCTGGAGAGCTTGTCATCACTGTTCTCTGTTCCTCATCTGCTGCCTCCTGCCATTGCTGTTACTAATCATCTGCTCCTCCACCCAGTCGTCTACCTGCTTTGGCTATAAGACGCACGTTTACTGACACTCTTCTCTCTCTCACATTTTGATTTCTGTCCCTGTTAAAATGAATTGTACACAACATCTAACCCTAACATGTACCTTTCTGATATAAAGATAGGTTATCTTGTTTCTGATGTGCAAAACAATACATAACACTTTAGCGGTGGGACTCACAGGGTACCTCACGGTATGATACGCAATGTGTTGTCCACGATACCATTGACATCATGATACTAAAACGATTCTGTGACAATCAATACATTGCAAGACAATCATATATGGATACATCGCAATATTTGTCGAACTAAAGGAAACAAAATGTTTGTGAAAAGGTAAAAAATGCAGGATTTTTCAGAACAAAGTGTATGTGGTTAATGTATTGAACATGGATGAAGCATCTCTTAATGTAGCTTTCTTCGCCAGGTAGAACTATCAAGTTACCAAGTTTTAAGCAGCGATGCAGCTAGGAGACTTGTAGACTTGTACTAGCAATGCCTGGCGAGTGAAACTGGCAGGGGCTGTTTACTTTTGAGCCCCTAAATCCATTCATTAAAATATCAATATTTTCACCAGCGTATCATTTCAACAACGGTGATACATCATCAAATCGATCTTTTGCCCCACCCCTACAACAGTTAGTCAGTGAATTACTTACCTCGATATAAACGCTATGCATTTTATTTTGCAAATCTTCAGCCTTAATAAAAGTGTTCTGTGGATAAAGTAAAGAGTCAAGACACCTAATTAACTTAGTTTACTGTCATGCAATGGTGGAAATAAAACATTTAAAAAATCTTTCATTTATACCGCATATCAAGTAGGAGATTAACATATTATGTTGTGATAAATATCAATGGCTTCACCTGTGTATGATGACACTTTGCCGTCCAATTTACACTTTCATTTCCTATCAACCGGATCTATAAAACATGTCATGATTACTTCTGCACTGTTGCAGCACCTTGCTGACATCTGTTGCTAAGGGAAAAGCAGTGAAACAAATGGCTTCTTTGAGGAGCCATTCACATGCAGTGTCTTTTGCGTGATGCGATATCAATTAAAGATATTTTAAATCGAAACATGCACATAGAGTTGTAATGTGTCCGTTCTTGGCCCATCTGTGCAACAGAAGAGTTTCAACCTTTTTTGAGGTTAGAGTATTTTTACTACTTGGAAGTAAGTCAAATTAATGAATGAAAGATAAGATACACCCAGAAGCAATTAATGTTCTTCTCCTTCTCACACAAGCAAAGCTGCTGTGAGGGAAATGTGGTGTTGTTATTCCATTGTTGTTTTGATGTGTTTTCTTCAATTAATGTATACATTAATCCAGTAGCAGCTCCGAGGTTTTAGTTGTTTTTTTTGTTTGTTCCTAATGACAGATGTGACAGAAGCAAAATTCCAAAGTACCTCAGTTAAAAAAAAACCTCTGGTTTCTCAAAACAAATTCATGACACGTGCGTGACCCCTAAAATGCTTTTTCCATCCCAGAGAACCATAGAGCTGTGCCCCAGGGGTTGAATGTATGTACAATGTACCGAAGTCTCCTGCGTGGAGAATGCATTAGCACAATATGGCACATTACAAGAGAGAACATTATAAAGTGATATAATATGGATCAATAACTGCACATTTGCCCCTATATGTGGGAGGCCAGATCTTGGTAAATGGCAGGGCATACAGCAGAGAGCGAAATGGGCTGAAAATCCTGAATACAATGTAGAATGCAGTGGGGGTTTTCGTTTTAGCTGCAGGGCTGCTGTAAAATCAGTGAGAAACTGCAGTACAGACACCAAGTGCATGTCAGGTTAAGTCAGGATTTACTTTGACTGCACACAAAAAACTGGTTCCAAATTGAGAATGAATGAATGAATGAATTAAACTAATATAATTTGATTTCAACAGCAGATGTTCAACAGTTTATACCGTGAAAATGATTTAAAATCAGCAACTGTGATCCCATTAAACTGTCACAACACAGTGAACGACAGAGTCAGCATTCCAGTTACAGTACATTATTTATGTTCACGGGGACCAAACTATGTTGTTCTTACATCATTTTGACTTTACAGGTGTGTTTGTGGAGTAAGTAAGAGGGAGAGAGAGAGGAGTGTTTGACAGGTTGTGCTGAAAAAAAAAGGATATGAGACACTACATTGCACATTCTTACAACCTCTGAATATAGCGTACGTTTAAACATAGTAATGTATAAATGCAACCGAAATGCTCTGTGTTCTAAGGGTTAAGAATCTAATTCTTATGACGGCAGACCAATATAGTAGCAAAATCAAGCGACAGATATCAACCTTTAAAACCCCAGATATTATTATTATTATTATTATTGATTACATGTATATAGCGCTTTTCTACCCAAAGTGAAAGACCAACCCCCATTGGGTGATATCATTATATTCATCCAACTGCCTAAGCCTATACTTCTGTTTCCTACATACTGATACAGGTTTAGCACATTCTCTTAATTGGGAAATGTTCAAATTCTCAAAGCAAACTGTGTCTGTATCCCTGTAATACTCCAAGCTAAACTGATAAATAAAGCAGACTGCTTCAGCTATATTACAAGTTAGTCCTGGCTGGACTCAGTCTAAGTCCGGTATCTCTCTAATGCTCTACATTTACAGTCCATTCACCTAATTCCCTGCAAGAAGTGTTACTTGAATTAAATGTTGCTCACTATGATAATGACTGAGTCCAGTCTGTCCAATCAGCGTCAGTTACATTTACAGATCAGTGGCCCAAAAACTGAAGTATGATTGAGAGGATGATCACACTGGCTTGTTTTCTTTCTTTTTTTTTTTTCTTTTTGCGTGTGGAATAATTTAATACAACATTCATGCCAAGCACATTTCACAGCCTGCACATACATGGCAAAATATGTTTTTCAAACACTGAGTAACTATAAATTAGAGACACAGAGAGAGAGGGAGAATATAAGTGTGTGCAGCCAATCAGTGGCATGAAGTCAAGTTCCTCACTGACACCATTGGATGTGTCACAAATCAATTCATCTGCCATCTCCCAATGCTCGTTTCATTATTATCACCACCAGCACCCTCAGCCCTGACACATCCTTCACAATCACTCCAGTCCACATTGATTAGATCTGTTGCATCTTGAGCCATGAATCATTTTCTCTGCACGTAAGGGAAAAATAAATGTGTTGATACAGACACATATATAGATAGCTATGTGTCACATGGATAGACACACCGAGTTTTGTTTAGAATTTGTTTCGAAATCACACATTATTGTCATGTTCAGATACACTAATTCAAGTAGTAGCCTTTGTTCTACAAATAGGACGTTGTGATGCATAAGTCACGCTGTGAACCCGAAGAGACCAGGATAAAAATAATTGTGAGAAACTGGCTGTGTTAGGAAGTGAAGATAATCAGTTAAAGTAGGTAATAACCTTACAAGTTCATCTTGGGTGCATTCAATTCTAATCTTGCATGCACAATGTCTTTGAAGCAATTATGGATGTGAACCACGCCTTGGGAGACTTTTGATGCTGAATGGAGTGTGAAGATAAACATGCATATTCATGTGATACAATCACAATGAGCTCCTATATGGCTTTTCTGTTGTGATTTTTCTTCTCCAGTTTTTCATTTTTAGGGTGCCTTTCAAACCTACTCCTACCTGTGTTTATTTTTTATTTATTTATTTTTTTACATTTTACACTTGAGCGTAATCCACTAGAGACATCATACTTTCAGTCGTTCAGCAGAGCAGCACACATCAAGTAAGACAGCCAAAAATACAACATGTACTTAACACCTGCACATACTGTATGCTTAGATGACGGAAGTGTGGCAGAGACTGAACTGTTGCTCCGTCTTTTTTTTTTTTTTTTTTTTTTAAATCTCAATTTTTTTTCAGGGATTCTTTGAAGCAGCGAACTCTGTCACTGCAAGATGTTCAATATTGTGTTTTCTGTGAGATCAACGTGAGCCACATCACACGGTGCTGCAGTAAAAGAAGAACCGTGTAAGACATGGCTGGAATGAAAGGAAGAGCACATTTACAACAGTGGTTAATTAGGATTCCTCTCAGACGACGTGGCACATTGCCACCCGGTGTGAGACTCTGGTGAGCGGAGAATGAACGAAAGACTGCATTGGAAAAGACCATCAGAAGTCTTTTAACTGGCCTTTGCATGTCAAGGTTCAAGATATGATGCATTTTTTTATTAACACATTGTCATTTGCTTTTCTGAGTTATTGCACTCTAATGCCACACATTATCTCTTTTAAAACTACCTCTCTCCACTTGGCTGCAATAAAAACAGCATGGAATGATGAGTCCGCCTGTTGATGTTGAACAACAAACCATAATTACTAGAGGTGGGTGGTTAAACTTAAGGTATGCTAACCTTATGTCTACATATCTGCATCTGAGGATTTCTATTTTTATGGTACTTTTATGGTTTTCTAGGCTGTACGTGCATTTATATACAGTATAGATTACATTTATGTGTGTGCATAGTAATTCAGTTCTACCTGTGAGGATGAATCTACAGTGCATACCCCAGAGGTCTGCCAACCTGCAACTTTCCTTAATTATAGATTTTACTTTTAAAGATGGATTACCTAAATCATATTTGCCCAGAAAATATTGAGTCAAACACAGTTTTTAAAGGAAAAAAAACAAACAAACATAAACATAAAAAAAAAAAACATCAACTCTGCAACAAGGGGAACATGATCTGGAACCGAAATTTCAATATGTGTTTTATTTGCATTTGCTTGTGTGTCCCATTCTTACAAAAGTCAGTAGCATCTGACTAATGAGCTCATTAGTAAACCATTCAACACTGGAATGCTCAAAGGTTCCTCTTAATTGGTGAATCAGTGTATGTGTAAAATCTGGTCACAAAATGCCTATAATTAGATAGAAAACAACAACAAAGGTATGCCCATAAAAAAAACATCTCCATTAAGCGGTTTCTTCAGCATTCACCGGGGACCAAAACTTTCTATCATGATTAATATCAACTTATATGAACATTTCTTATCATGACAAATTCAGCCCTCCCCACCAATGTCATTAATCATCTCATCACCCATTACGATGAGATTGTGTGATACTTCAATAGGGCTGAACATTTTGTTCTTGTCACAGCAGAGCCAAAAGAAAGAGCTTGAAATGACTATCTACCACTAATTTACACTTGCACAAAAATCTAAAATTACAATTTTGAAGCTGCTATTGCAAACCAGATAATTGCTTATGCCAAAAATACACCGTTTCCGACAGCATAACACTGTTATGCACGTCCATTCTAGTCAGTGTGTCAAAGTGCACTGGTTGTGAACGTCTGCGCAACGGCTGCGTGTCGGGTCCGCTCAGTCACGGAAGGTCAGAATGGATACGCAGCACTTCTATTTCTGGCGAATGCTACAGCAGAGCTGCATAAATTCAGCAGAATTCAGCACAAGTTTTTTAATCTTCAGCCAACTCTAAGTTTAATTACGCACATATTCTTATAACCAGACCTGGTGTACAACATGAACAGCCATAACTAATGATAAGACACAAACTTGGCGCTTTTCAAGGGTCCCTCACGAGATACCAAGGCAACAGACAGCTGGACCGGATACACTATCTCAAGGCTTACTAACAATATTAGACCTGGTACGCTGCTCACCTGACTCTGCAATGCTGCCTTACTCTTCAGATGTCAGGCACTGTCTCAGTTCTCCTAGGATCTGAGCTGTCTTCAATAAAATCTTTCAACTTAACTCATCACTGACTCCAGAGGTTCCACCATCAAAAATGCACGTAACAGACACCGCATCGTATTTCACTTAAATATGTGCATCACAGAAAGAATCCTTGCAAGCCCAGCGTGCTCCTGATTCTTCAGTTGGTAGAAAAACTGCTCCAACATAGACAGTGTATTCCCATAGCACAAGACTAGTTTTTCTCGCGCTACTTCTGGAATATACACTGACTCCAACTGTCCAGCCGTGTGGAAGTTGGCGGACGAGAGACCCAAGTAGTGTAAATTGGCCGAGTTGTCAATTGTCATCAGAGGGTAGCGTTTCCATTCCACAGCACATCTGTTCTGCAACCAGTGTATGTGGGGGGTTAGAGTCCACCTTGGCATCTGCCGAGTGCATTTAGAAAAAGACCATTTGCAAATGTCTTAAAAAATAAGGTAGTCATTGTGTCTCATTAAAAGATGATACATTCTGTGTAATGGGCACAATGGCATGGCATGTGATCTGGATGCAACCTCAGGTAATCAGCGGAGGCTTAAAACTGAGAGATGCTTATAAAAAAAAGGAGTGCTTCTCAGCTGTCATAATCTAACGAAATATCACAGCAAAAGATGATGGGATGGGAACCATATACTGTAGTTAAGACATCACAGGAATTCAAAGAGATGTCTAGGCTGACTCAGAGAAGAATTAAGGGGAATAGATGAAGTCTCTGACATGTCAGACTGGCTGAGAAATGAAGCCTTCCCCAGTAAAAAAAAACAAAAAAGAAAGAAAATACAATAATAACAAAAAGTCAACTTACCGTGAAAATCACCACTGTGGCAAAGTGCGACAGCACACTTCTTCTATCATGCAGTATATTTTCTCTTTATTACTGCATCGGCATGCATCACGTTCCATCTCCAAAGAGCAATTTTTTCTTGTGCAATTCAATTTATCACTGAGGGATGCAGACAACCACTCCGTCACGCAACCACACTGTCAAAACAATTACAGCTCATGGAAAAAAAAACATTCAGAGTGAAGAGGCAATCCACAAGTAGCCACAGACCATTAACCTATCATTAGTGCAAAATTGCAAAGACTCTGTGTTGAAAAAATTGTTGAAATACATATTTAATTGCATTGTGCTTTTACAGGCAAAGAAATATGGTGGAAACAGGGTGTGGTTTTGTTATGGATTTGTGTTTTTCTCTTTAGCTCTTTATATGTGGGCAAGGAAGGACCTAATGTGGAAGTCTCGACGCAAACTTGGGAGAGGATCTGTACACGCAGAGTACATGTACTACTACATGTAGACACATTATGACCTTAAGTGTGTGCGTGACCCTAAAGGAAAAGTGGTGTGAATGTGAATATCTAGGCCAGTATTAATGAGTTTTCAGTCACTGCAAAAGCAGCCACACTGTGATCTATTTCTGCCTCACCACGGGATCTTCTGGGCCTTGTACAATAATGTGTGTATGTGTGTGTGTGTGAGTGCGTGCGTGCGTGCGTGTGATCATCTAGAAAAGGTTGCATTTCCAGAACATTTTATTGATCACAGTTTGATGCTTAATGTCCCAAATTAAGTGACTGAAATCTATTTTATCTGAAGAGAAAAAAAAATATTATACTGATTATTGTATAAGTGTATGAACTATGACAGCATGTGGGGGAGTGAATGAAAAAAAGAAGAAATGTGATTTGGGCATTCAGGGAATCCAGAATGGGATGCATCCACAGAGATTTGATTGGAATGGCATTTCAAACCTGCTCTAAATGTAGTTTGGATCTATTGTGCAAATGTAACATTTTGTTCATCTCATTTTGGCTGTCGAGACTTTCTAAAATCAATCCAAATACAATCTTTATATGACGAATAATGACTTTGGGCTGGTAATCTGAACAAGGCCCGTGGTCTGTCCTGCTCTCTCATTTTAGTGGCTGCATAGGTTTCTGTTATCTTCTGCATACAGAATCAAATCCATAGTATTATTATTAGCATTGAATAATCTGCTGTCAAAATACAAATGCATGTTTTCATCCTCAAAATACATTTTATTATGTACATATTAAGTACATGTTTAATTTGAATGATTATTTACTTAGACAACAGAGAAATACAGAGCAGCTGAGAGGGACACTTGGGTAACAGTTTTAATTAAAATAGTTTTCTTGAGTTTTAAATTTGGAAATGTGGCATTATATTACATTTGTAAAAAAAAAAGAAAGAAATGGATGGAATATGGATACTACGATATGTAAATGTGTATGTGTGCATTACCATGTGTGTGTGTGTGTGTGTGTGTGTGTGTGTGTAGGACAACACACCGACTTGCTAACAAACCAATACACACCAAATCAATCTTATCTATTCTGCACATTCTGTACTGTGGACACAATTACAATGCTTATGGGCATGCATTTGATTAGCACTAACCTAGTTCAATGAAGTTCCACAGCATGTAGGTCACTATAATCTAAGAGCTGTACAGTGGTGTGTGTGCTTGTGTGCTGACTGAAGTAGACCTGCTATAGATGGCAGGGCAGCCAGACCACAAGCTGGGGTATAGCTTGCAGAGGTCAAGCATCATCTCTAATTAAATTATACACACAGACACACACACTTCATATTTCTATCAATTTTAAGTTTTGCATTGACTTTCATGCATTTGGACAGTCTGCTGAAGGCCTCATCTCTAACCATAACCATAGCCAGTTAACGCCTATCGTAACCTTGACCTAACCACAATTCAAATGTTAACCCTGGACCCAACCAGTTCCTCAGAAATTAGGTTCTGCCATATTACGACCAGGTTTTGGTCGTACAGATCCTGTCATTGCCAGAAATGGTCCTAAATAGCAAACAAATACACACAAAGTTGTATTTGTTTGCTTAATTCAATAACCATACGGGACAGGATTTCTTTAAATGTTCAATTTTATATTCAGCTCTTTGAGGAATACATTATTCTGCGTAACAGGTGTGCCAAATGCAGTGCACAATCCTGTTTTCTGATTTGGCAACATCTCATGCAACAAACACAAACAGTCCTTGTTCCTTGTTGAGTAAACGTCAGCATGGCCAAGTGTGATTTTGCCATATGGAGAGCAGACAATGCCTATGAATAATAATAGTAAGAAAAAAAAAAACACCATAAGTTCATTTGATGTCGTGGTCCAGCTGGAATCTGATTTCTGTTGGCAACAAGATGTTGAAAGAATGAGAGAAATTTGATGTTGGGAGAGAAGAACTGGGTTTAAGTCATGGCTAAAAAATTAATATGTGCTGGCAGGCCTGGTTGTTTAAAGATGACTTACTACAGCTTGTGGTGAATCACAGACAGTTCACAAAGTTCAGCTTTAAAAATAGTGAATTGACTCAACTCTGTCTAATTATAGGATATTTTCTACTCATTCTATTTCTGCTGAATCCCGTGTTGGCCTCACTTCAATGAAGCCGTGACACTCAATTAAGAAGTGATAACAAGAAAATAGATAAAAAATAATAATAAAAAAAAAAAACTTGGATGAACTTCTCACTCTCTGTGTTGTGGCAATACCAACTTGAGCACCATGCACAATAAAAGATAAAAGGCCAATTTGTACCCAAACCAAGACATGTTTACAAATATAAGCTGGTTTAATGAGATTGTCTAAAAATTATCTCCCAGGGATGGATAAAAATGAAGAACCACTCTCTTACCGCGATCAATTAGACCAAAGAGGATTGCTGCCCCAAAATATTTTTTTATTGAGATGTGCAGATCCCGTTTTAATAAAACACAAATGCAATCTGCGGAGGTGTTGAACAGTGTTTGGGCTTCTAGTTAATATAGTTTCTTTAGGCGTACTTAAAGGAAATATGTGCACAGTTATGCACAAACACATTTATCTCATCCATAGACCTGTTTAACATTTCACAAAAAAAGCAATGTGCATTTTTTTTGCCACTAGAAATAGTTGCAAAGATTCAATAAAGCCTGCGTAGTTGTAGACTATGGCAAACTGCTTTTAATTACTTGCTATAAATTGTTGTTGTGCTAATAAGGAAGCCACAGCACACTGCCTTTCTCCACTCCTCAGTGCACACCACAGGTAACGCATGAGAAGACAAATACATGTGTGACACCACTCACAAAGTCAAGCTTTCTGCATGCTTTTGAAAAACAGTTTCAAAATCAGTGTCAGAGGGGACACATGAATCAAAAAACACAATATATTCCAAACTTCTCACCCTGGGTTTTTCACCTGATTTCATTATCTCCATTTGCTTAAGTTTAGCTCATCAAGCGGGAGTCTACCACTAAATCTGAAAAAAACAGACACATCTCACTCATATTGGTTTAACCTTTTTAATTCCACAGCCTGAACTTATGTATATATTAAGTAATAATTAGTTTCTCACATGCAATCTGTATCATATGATTGCCTGCAGCCTTGTTACCCCACACTTGTCTGTCACCGCCACCTACCCACCAGATGTTACTGGACTGACTTCCAACCACTATATATCCACCTGTTTTATCTTGTCACATGGTTTGCTTACGTCTCATTGTGCTGCACATACTATGGACTCGCATGTAGTTACGTATTATCTGTACCTCATAGTCCACTTCTCTGTCTGTAAACTTTTGTGATTCAATCTATTAACATTTGGTTTGGAGGGTGCAGCTCAGGCCCCTGTCCAAACTCTGACTGGACCCAACCTGAAGCCAACATGCATCAAACAAACAAATACCCAACACCATCAGACAAAAGCCTGCCTCTCGCACTAGAGGATAATTGGCCAGATTTCAGTCCCAATCTGGCCCTTTCAACAACGGTGGGTGCCTTTTGATTTTAGGCTGATACGTACAAATTATTATTAGAACCCTGCAATAACCAATGAAAGTGAGTTGACTGGGCTGCAAAGTGCGATGAGGATATCCTGGTGGACGGTAGAGAAAGAGGACAAACTTGTGGATTTATGCCAACAGTGTGATTGCTTATTTAATGTGTCCTGCAAGAGGTATCACATCTGGAATGTATGTTTATATTCTGAACTGAAGTGTGTGGTCCTGCGTCTAGACTGAACTGTCTCGTCTGTGTTTTCTCAGGAATAAAACATTGAAAATCAGTTATGAAGTTAGCTGTGTCTGTGGTCACGTTTTTAAAATCAGACTTGAAAATCCTCAAGTGCGGGGCAGGCTTATAATGAGGCACACTGTGACCATAATGCAGGTGGCATGCATATAATGTTTCAGCCAGAAGGAAACAAATACTAAGCCCATGAATACACACGCAAACACACATGTGCCACACACTGTTGTCATCAGCACTAAGAATAATAAAGAAATAAAAGTTATTCTTCATGAACTCTTGTTGAACTGTAAACACGGATAACTATTCACATAATCCAACCATCATGGATTATTTTGAGTTCTTGAGGAAAAGGACGCTTCAGTAGCATGTCGTGAATAGTAAACCCCATTCTACACAGAAACATTAGGTCAATCATTTATCACTCCATTGATCATTTCTGGATTTTTGCCAAAAAGCCAGTGACCATGCTCTACTGGAGAGGACACGTGCCTTCCTTGGCTCCTGCCACCAATTGCATCATCTGCATGTTGTAGTTTGGAAGGACTTCTAATTTGCAACACACGTACACCAACTGCCTGAGTAAATGACCTGCCCACATCATACTATACAAACTAGAATGTGACTCATGCTGCATTTGTCTCAAAAAAGCATTAGATAAAACTTACTGAACCAAACTCTGAACCCAGACATCATTTTAAATATACTGTCCAAACTTTGGTTTGACTCACTGCGTAGCATTGGACACCATTATCCTCAGGTCAGGTCTCCATGCTCTATAGTACAGGCCACATATTATACTGTATACAAATGCAGAAGAAAACAATGCATACACACCTACTATTCACATTAAACATTTGAAATCAAAAAATATGGTCACAAAGGTGGTCACAGTCAGCTATTAAGACATATAACTGCACAAATAGACGACATGTGATGTGCTGCATGAACAAAGATTAAGCAGATTACGGAGACTGTCATAGGGACCAGTGAATCTCTTGCTAAGCTTGGCCTGCAGGCACACACGCTGATCCCACAGTATGCATAAGTAGGCTTTGTCTAAAACCTGCCAGCACTATAATCAAAATGAAGAAGAGCAATCTTCCACATGAATGTGCCCTCTTATTGAGTTCTTTTTAACAGGACGGAGATTCGAGATGATGCAAGAAATGCTTGTGTAACAGCTTTGTTTAATGTAAGATGGATTCAGGCTCCTTGCTGGCAAAAAAAAATAATAATCAGGAAATGGTATTGTGCCATTTTATTATTTTACTCCTGGATGTGATAAAAATAGCCTCATACTTAGGTAAGTATAATAAACCTCTGTTGATATGATAAAAGAAGAAAGGTGAAAAGGGAGAAACAGAATAAAACTGGAAGTACCCATCTGTGTCAGGTAGGTATATTGTACATTCAGTTTCAGCAACAGATGGAATATATACAGTAAAATGTAAGCTTGCTATATCTGAATCTATATCATGAAAAATTCAGGATTTTCTGAGGAGCTTACCTTCTATCTACAGCTGCATGCTTAATACATGTGCTGTACATTCCAGTGATCACTGAACCTCAAAGAATCTCTGCCTCAACAATATGACTGAAATAAGTATATGCAGTGCTGAGCGCAGAGAACTTAATTGGCGAGCTTCCATGCTGCTCAGCAGTGTGGCACGTGAGGCTCCGACTCCTGCATGTCTCAGAAGTGGCTGTGCCTAAAGATTGATTATTATTATGGTTTTTCCCTGCAAATTCTGGCTTTTCCTGGGTGGGCGAGAAAAATGTCCCTCACAGAGGCTTAGATGAGGGCATGATGCAATAATATGACGTGAGCGCACAGAAATATAACCACGTTTTAACACACATATATGGAACCAACAATGACGGCACTGAGGCATTTGCACAGCGGCTCACATCTATTTCTTCTCCCAGCCCTGTCCTTGAACAGTGGATATGGGAGTTTGACAAAACCAGTCAATTAGGGAGAAGCACTGGCTTCCTCCAGAAGAAGCGGAGAGGAGAAAATTGGAGAGAAGCACAGAGACAAGAGGCAGAGAGGTAACAAATTGTAATGCAGGGAGAATGATGGTGCAGATGAAAAGATGGGGACCAGCACTGCATTTGTTAAAAAATCAGCGACAGCATTACTGGAAAATATAAAACATGTATAAAAATGTGTCAGATTAGGCTTATTTTATAGTGTTGTCAACTTAACAAGTTAAACCAAAAAAGATCAACAATACAAGTTGTCATGGAAACATTGTTCGCCATCTACAGTATGGGTGAGATAATGTTTTAACAAATTAGGTGTTTACAAGGGACTTACAGGAGAGGCACAAAAACGTCAAGCCAAAAAAAAATAGAGACAGAAGGTGCCCGTGAGGTGAAGTCTGGGAGAGCATTAGACAGACGTGTGAAAAAGAGCACAAATGGCAGCTACCACGTGGAAAATGCATAGCCTGGAGCACTCTGACATTTCTACCCACACAGTGATCAATCTCATTTCTCCATCTCTCCCTCTCTCTCTCTCTCTCCCTCCCAATGCCTCTCCTCACTCCCCCTCTCATCGGTCTCTCCTTGCCAAATCACATGAGGTTGATTTCCTTTCAAGTGCCAGCTTGTGTGTCATAGACACAACTGGCATCATGTCTCTTTGTTTTGCATAATGAGGTGGGACAATAAGTTAAGTATATATACATCAAAAAAAAAAAAAAGGAAAACACTGGGTGGGTGGCAGGGTCTCAGTTTCTCCATCTGTAACTAAACCATGACACGCAAGATTTGGCAATATCTAAAAGCAACTGCAGCATGACAAAAGACTCACCTCATTTATAGCTTTACCCGTGTGCGGTTTCACACACAAATAGTGTTACTGTTGCTCACAATTACACACAAGCCTCAAGATCAGGATGCTGTGATGCCGCACACATGAATGTTCCAGCTCATTCACGCGAGACCACACGTTAAAGTATTTAAGCTGTATCAGGTTTCGTTAAGTGTTAGAAAATACAGGTACAAGACACATAAAGTCACTCACAACAAATGTCATCTCATCTGGAAATGTACAGTAAGCCTTGCTGTGATTCAACAGAAACATCAAAAGAAGCAGCCTTGCACTCAGAAACACGTCCCTAAGGTTCTGCCTCTTTTGTCTTGGCTGTGATAGTGAGTCTTGTTTCTTGTATCCCGGGATCTCTCCCTGTCTCTCTCCTTGCAGCATACAAACACACACATTTATCACTCCCTCACTGTGGTCTATATGCTGGATTAGCCAGCTCTAAATCAAATATATATCAGCTAATGGTGGGAAAAAAACAGCTTTTTTGATTTGTGGGATAAACAGACTTCCCTTAGATATACGAGTGTATTCACCTATTATTGCTTATGGTATTTTTTTTCCTTTTCAATGTTAAAGGTTGGGGAATTCACTTTCTTTTGCAGCTATGCCATCACGATAAATAAATTCTCTGCTCTTATATTCTAGCCTTTCAGCCGACAAAGTATTGTGGCGACACAATGTGAAGCATCCACACTGGCCAAACAGACACAAATTAAGTGTCAGTAGATGAGACACTGTGGGCAGACTGCATTGTTCCGACAAGCCAGATGTTCGAGGGACAAGGCCACACATGTTTGTAAGGTCTCAAAGTATCCCCCCTCCTTCATTTGATTTGTACACTGGTTTGCACAATAGTGCTGACGAGCTCTGCGGATGTGAAACTTTGGAGGTTACAGCAGTCAAGTTAATTGCACCCCATGTTACTCCTTCAATAACTATTGATCTCAGAAAAAAAGAAAGAGCACACTGAGAGCAGCTGAGTTAATGTTCATCTAAATGCACTAAGGACAAATTAAAACCAGATAAATGCAAGACTCTATATAAGACACACTATATATCTAGATATATAGATATAAAAACCCTATATAATAAACCCTCACCTGATAGATGGCTAATGAACCAAAAAATATGTAAATACATAAAAAGTGACATGAATGCAGCACAATACTGCATCATATTGCTATTGACAATAGACAAAGCTCATTAAAAAGTAATTAAAGTCCCTCATCATCCCATCACCCCCTGCTGTGGTCATCATCACCATCATTATTTTCCCGTGTCCTTAATGTTACCATACACGTTTTCCTCACACTGAGTCTCGTCAGAGTGTGTCTGAGGAATAACACAGATATGGTCAGTAAGCCATAACTACTGTAAGCCGAGGAACTAGAGTGGTGGGAGACTATCCCGGAGAAAGCCATTCAGAGAGGATGTACTGAGCAAACACTGGAAATAATAAATAAATAATAAAAAAAATAAGCAGGTGTCTTAGTTGGATATCAAAAATCCCTTCTCTATTTGAGGATGCCTTTTACAAGTCCATGACAATTTTAGGTTTTATAGACGGCTTAGTTCGGCACAACCAAGACACCCAGAAAATGGAGAGGCGAAGGGAGCAGCAGAGTCCGGACAAAATATGAAAAGGGTAAGTGCAGAAGTGGGATGTGCATCAAGCAGAGATAACAGCAGGATGTAGCAGGGAAGGTTTAAGAAAGGCTGATGCTCCTCTCACACAATAAAGCTGGATTTTGGCAGAACTAACACACACACACACACGCAGCTTAACAAGTTCCCCAATACCCAAAACACCATGCGGGGCCACACTATGAATCCTTTCCAAGTACAAAATAAAAATAGATGAAAAATGATTGTGGCACACAAAATTTGGAGTTTGTCCATCAGTATACTCCTTTGACTAAATGGAGGTTTGTACTTTTTTTTTTTTAAAGCCAAACAGTTTCTCACATAACGGTCAGTGGCAAGCAGAGATGTAAACAAACCACAATGACACAAATATACACAATACAAAACAACAACAGCAACTCTATTTGGCTCCTCACTTCCTTCCCAACATGCAAAAACATAGCAAACATAACTCCCTACACCACCCTCTCTTGTACATGATTAATTTTAGACAGCCTCTGTGGCATGGGTATAAATACTGAATGAAAATGATGTCAACAAAAAAAAACTGAAATTATTTCTGAGCAATGTCTTAAAAGACTAAACTGAGCCATGGTTAAATAGGCTGAGGGGTTTTCTTCTTTTCTTTCTTCTCTGGTTCGTCTCCAAGAAAATGTGTGTTTATTCTTGGCCACCTGTTCCATAGTCTTTGGGTACAATGTTAACTTCAGTGACACCACATTGCTGTACATGCTACAGCATTATGGGATCAAGTAATGTGCAAATGTCTGGAAATCCCTGCAATTTAGGAGTTCTAGCATTTAGTGGAATTGTGAGTATTTTAATAGGGTAGCACTGTTGCCTCACAGCAAGGTCAGCAGTTTGAATCCCGGTTCAACGGAGGGCCTTTCTGTCTTGAGTTTGCATGCTCTCCCAATACACACATGGGTTAGACGGGGAAAACAAAACCCACATGTGCACATGGGGAACATGCCAACTCTGCACAGAAAGGCCCCTGGGTGAACTGGTGACCTTCTTTCTGTGAGGCAACAGTGTTAGCCAGCTGTAGCTGTTATGATTCCACCTTCCCTCAATTAGTCATGATGTGAAATACAAAACATTGCTATACTGAGAATCATAGAGAGAGAGTTGTTGTCCAGAGCTGTTTGGTCCGTTTTAAAAGGACCAGGGATAGTCCGTATCGTTTGGGCATGGGGAACAAGCTCACCAAACTCCGATGCGGAAGTGGACTTGCTCACTGCCTCGCCTGCTACTCATACTGTGCAGCTTCTTGTGAAAAACCAATTAGGTTTGAACACCAAAGTAAAAACAGAAACCCCAAGACTGTATACATTTGGTGTGGCTCCATTGTTTGTTTTTGTGGCGAACAAGTTGGCTGAAGGGAATGGATTTCCGTTTTCTGTCCTTGCCAATCGATGAGCCTGGTTTTCATCTTCCTCTTGTTTTGTTTTTGTTTTTGTTTTTCCTTCTTGGTTAGTGCTCGTTGTGGGCAATAACACCCCAAACGAGCAGCAGTTTTAACTGTGTTACGTTGTCCAGGCGGTTTGGTCCGCTTACAAAAGTGCAGTGTGAAAGTGAACCAGACCAAATGAAGGTGTGAAATTTGCCCAATCGAATCGAGTCCCACGCAATCTCCTGGAGCAAATGCACCCTGACTGTTATGGACTGTTTGTGTATATAAAGGTTACATTGAAACCTTTAAACTGCATTCATTTATTCAAAGCTTTTTTTGTTCCAGGAGATATCTAGTGTACGTTTTATTTGTCTGTGGACATATTTTGTCACCACAGTGTCATCTCAACTACACAAGAAATGCAGTCACAAACCGTACCATGACGTCTGGTTGTAATTAAACATCACGGTTGAGATGGCTGTGGTGTAACCACTTGCGTGTTTGGAAATCAACATGGTGACGCACATGATGTGAGACTATTCCAAGTTGGTCTCCAGTTATATTTGATATAAATCATGAACAAATGTCCATAATTTGCTGAGAAATCGCTTACTCCCCCAGCACGCACCAGAAAAATCATCCACTTTTAAGTTTCCATCATTATATATATAAAAAAATCCAGCATGCAGAGACTGTTAAAAGGATCTGTTAATGCTTAATTCATCTTACTTTTAATAGTGTCAGCAGGCATGTGTTGAACATTTCAAAAAGGAACTATTTTGTGTAATTCACTCCAGCTATAGTACAAAAACATGCACCACATTTTTAGTCCCTCCCATCACTTTATTCTTAAGTTTCTATTCACTTTCTTCTCTTTCTCCTGACATCCTGAGCCACCCAAGTTACATGTCAACCTTTGGCTGCAGGTGATGAGAGAGCCTTTGTACACAAGCAGCCTTTTAACTGTAAGTGCACTGCTGTACATTAGCTAATGTAGTTTAAGTGCTGAACATCAGGTAATGATGAATTATAGTCAACACAACAACGTACGTCGGACTGAGCTGTCATTACCATTAGCCAATTAATGGGAATTGGCATAAAGGCTTTGTTGAGGACCAATGACAATTTTAGAATGTATATATATATACATACATATGTATATATACATATATATATACATATATATATATATATATATGTATATATATACAGTATGTATACTAGATTAATATAAATAAATATGTATTATATTATAGTATAACTAAAGGAAACCTGACTCAACTGGAGGTAAATACCTGAAACAATGTCGGTCCCTTTGAAAAGAGGATTAAATAAAATTGAATACAAATAATGAATAGCAAATGAGTGTAGCAATGGATTCTTGTTCTTTTTTTCCAATGAAAATGATGGAGAGTTCAATCTAATGACACCATGCTGTTTAAGTTGTAAAGGACTTCCGTTAAACTTTACAACTGGCAAATTTATGCTTTACAAATCAGAGGGGAATGCAGAACAAGTAGGCCATGGAGTCATAGCCATTCCTCAAATGCCAAACACTCAAGAGGGAAACTCTAATTAATCTCCTACACCTTTAGCACTGTGGCCTTTTCATATCCTTGTCTTTTGAATTGGAAATTAAAACTCAGTAGGATAATGTAGATTAAAATGTGTTGAAGCGAAGACCAGTTTCCTGAGGTGGGTATGAAAAATAGCACGTTGTACTGCGAAATGCAACGTGTTCGGTAGCACTGCATTTTCTGACTGTAATAAAAATGTGTTTCTCAAAGTCAAGGAATTTCAATGATGTGATGTCATCAGATCTCGGTGATGGACTGATGCTTCGCTTTCTATAAAGGCCTGAGTCCCTCACAGAGGAATGCATGTCGTGTATCCCCAGAAAAGCATAGATAGATAGATAGATAGATAGATAGATAGATAGATAGATAGATAGATAGATAGATAGATAGATAGATAGATAGATAGATAGATAGATAGATAGATAGATAGATAGAAACCTTATTGTGTTACCGATTATCTGTGCATACCAACTTTAATGCAAATATTATTCTGTGCGAGTTACAGTGGCAAAGTGTAGGTACGCTGTGTGAGTGGATAAACTGTTACCTAACACATTCAGTGCACAACTCTGATGCCTTTCGGCTAGACTGGCGAGCCTGTAACAGGACTACACAAGACTGGCACAATGTCGGTGCCTTATCACTCCTTTGCAGGCTTTGCAGTTTTGTCGAACAACTAAGGATTTCTTCATAGCGTGTTGTCTTTCATTACAAATAATTGCTTATGACAAAGCAAATGATTTTGCTTTGTGGGTGCCAAGAAAGGACAAAGTAAATACAGTATCAATGTTTGTCTCATGACTGTGAGACAAACATTGATGTGTTGTTGCAAATCATCAGTTGGGAGAGAAGAGCAGCATCTGTATTTGAGAGCTGACCATGCGGAGAATTAAGGCAAACATTGACAGGCAATGCCAATACATGGCTACAGGGTTTGATGAGAGCCTTTTTTGTGCTCAGTTTGTTTATTAAGTGCCTCCTTTTGCATATTACATGGAGGCCTGGCGATACAAGGGGGCATATGGCTTGGCATCCTCAATTGTATTTTTTGCCCTCTCTGTTCAAGTCTCATGCATCTATGGAAATCTATTGAGAACAACAAAGGTACTGGATGAGATACATCTGAGTGAAAGAGATGAGCTGTTTCTTTGTGCCTCCCACTGCTGATTCCGACATTCAAAACAATATGTTGTGCTGTGCTTTTATTGTAGGTAGCTTAAACTCAAATTCATTTTAAGCTAGTGTGGTATTTAGGCTCTCTGAAGCTCTACAATCTATACATAAACATTGAGCAATGATTTGATTACATCTTTAAGTACAATTAAGTACAATTACTGGAGCATGTATGAGGTTCTTGTGTGTAGTTACACAACAGGTTTGTAAACGTGTACACCTTCATCCAGATAATTTTATGTATAAACTAAACATTATGCACATCTGTGAAACCACTCTTTATGGCCTGATGCTAGATTGTTTGTGTCAGCATTTCAATGAGGTAATTATTATTGGTTTTGTTGCTTATCTTGGGAGGGGGGGGGGGGGGGGTGGGGGGGCTGGAAAACAATGAGTGTGCTCATCCTGGATATTTCTTACTGCAGGCCTCTAATCTGCTTTAAAGTCATGTGGATTTAAAGCAGCAGGGACTCGGAACATAGCAGCTTATAGCCACTTGTTTCAGCTTTAATATAAATTCATCTTTACTGAGTGAAATATTTGAATTTATTTAACCATCTCTCAGCAGTTCCAGCTAAACAGAGCTTGGCCAAGGCTCATTCATTCATTCATTTTCCATTTATACTTTCCTTTTTCCTATTTCACATCAGGAAGATTTTTTATTTATTTATTTATTTTAATTATATTTTAAATCGTATTGAAATACTTGCTCTATTCCCTTAAATGCTAAACTTTCAGCCCCACAAGATGTCAGGGAGATGTGATATGAGATGTTATATAAATATATGATATAATATGACTTAATACAATATAATATTGCGGATAAAAAGAAGGGCCTTTGTGCATGTTCTCCCTGGACGTGAGAAGGTAGTATAGTTCAAAGCATTCAGCTCAAGGTGACTGCCTTATTCTGGCGTTTCTACAATAGCCTCATGACTTGGATCTGACACGTCTCCCTCTGGACTCTTAAGTAACATATATATTGCGTGTCTATTTTAATAGTATGTTTGCACAATCATGCTAGATTTGGTCGGCTGCTAATACTGGCAGAGCTTAACTTTTGCTTTGGAAGCCTTGGGTTTTATATAGCTGCACACTGACTGGTAATTGACATTTAAAATGGAAAGCTCATGTGCCTTTTCCACAGCTGTATAACTTCCTGAAAGATTAGAAAAAGCCTGAGTGGGAAAAAAAGAGGAACATCCATACTCACAGTGTTGTACACTACATTAGCGTATAGATTGTGATGACTTAAACAAGACCTTTGCATCTGTCCCTTGTATTAAATACCACATAATACTGATTTCATACTTCAAACTTACTTTTTTAAAACAATCACTGCAGCTATGTGTTACTGATATTGTGGTGTTTTCTGAGAGCAGTAAAGAACACACACGTCCACTCTTCGTCTTTTCCTATCTCTGATAGGTGGCTGGCGGCTATGAACAGTTGCTGAATAGTTTAAATATGCACTTGGCCAGTGGTCAGTCAACAAAAAGCCTAGGTAGAGAGGAAAATAGACCTTGCTTTTAGGAAGAAGCACTTAGTTTAGTATTCATTTGGAACAAAAGGATTTCATGACTGGCTTCCATGGTTGGGTTATTTAGAAAAGCACACTAAGAACATAATACAGAGCTCAGAGTGTCCTGCTACGTATTCTGGAGATGAACCTGACAAACATCAAACTATACGCTATAAGCTGTGAAGGAGACCCACAGAACTGTAGTGGACTGCAAGCTTCAGATTGGAGCTTCTGAACTCTGCTCGTTTGCTATATAATGTCAAAAGACCACACTGTCTCTGCAGGCAATTATTCAGATCCATACTGACCAAGATGAAAGCCAATGGAACTTGTAAGGATTCTGAGTCGTTTCCAAAATTATTGGCCGAATTGGCAAAATATCAACCAAATTCCACATCCTTCATGTCCCAAAAGCTCTTACCCTGCACCTCTGCTCTGTCCCATGCCAAAATAGGGCCGAGATGATAAAGACCAAACTGGTAACCACTCAGCTCTCCCACTGTGGCATCATGAGTGAAAATGAAATTGATTTGAAAATCCTATCTTGGACCAAGCTGGAACAGAAGGGATTATTGTGTTGATTGTACTAATACTGTGTCCCTGTCTCCCACTCCTCCCTTACACCGTAATTTGACCCACCATACACCTCTTTGTTTTTCTCTCTCATTCTTTCTTGGTGAGTGCTCTACTCATTTTTCCTTTTCATTTCTATATCTCCCTCATTAAGAATCTCCTTCTTCTTCTGTACACTCTCCAAACCAGGTTAAGTCAGCACAGCTGAACGACTCAGTGCTGGCAGAGAGAGAAAAAAAGAAGAGGGAATAGAAAGATTAAGAGATAGAGGCACAGAGTTGCCCAAGGAGGCCCTTACCTAGAAAAAATAATGCAGCACTCCAAACTGATGGGCTGTAGAAAGATATATCGAGACCCCTTGGGGGCTGGACATCCCAAATAATGTTGCACTTTTGCCCTCTGCCTGGAAATCCAGACATTGATCTGTTTTCCCTCCATTTTGCTCTGTCCACTTGGAATACAGCCTGGGCTGTATCGTCCACAGTATCAGCTTCCCAAAGCTGTGAACTGTCTGTGAAAATGAATATCCACACTGCATCTCCATGGTAATAGGAAGTGACAGCAATAATTGTTGGTTACAGGTCACCTCTATGCAATGTCAACACAAAAGGTACATTTGTCTCTTTTCCTTCCATTTTTTTAATTTCCTGAAAATGTTATGTGAATTTTTACGGGGCCCCCGAGGTGACATGAGCAAAAAAAAAGACACATAAAAATGATAAAAGAAAAAAATTAACTGATGAAAAAAAAACTTGAAATCTCGAGTTTCAAAGTCAAGATCTTGAGTTTCCAAAACAATTTTTTTTTAATCTTGAAGTGATGAAAATATATATATACTGTTGTTCGTCAATTTTTTTTTTGTCATTTTTTTGAAACTTGAGATCTCAAATTTTTCGACTTTTAAACTTTTTTCGACTTTTTTTTGTCTTTTTTTTTCTTCTTCTCATGTCACTTCGGGGGCTCCATAATTTTTTTTGTTATGTAGAATGCAAAAACAATTCTTATACTTAACAATCAGTAAAGTAATCCCAGTAAACTGACAGCATGCTACATAATCCTAGAAATCCCTACGGTTTTTAGACAGTGTTTACCAGATTCTCACTAGAACACCATGGCTTATCCTCTTTTTTCTCGAGCCATGCTTTTCAAATCAGTGTTATAGGATAAATGTGAGATGTTCTGGTGAGACAAACACATTTCTTGAAGGTTCAGTAGTTGAGAATTGGATAATGCTAATCAGAATTACTCTATTCACTATTCTCTAACATTGTAGATTGTATTAAAACTTGAATTAGACGAACATTGTGCCTTATGTGTCTGAGCCTTGAGCAGATTTCACATCCATAACATCTGTCTGACTCAAATTGAGGGTAGAGTCCCAAAGCTTTGACAAAGATCCTCAGGGGCACGGCACAAATGCAGAATCATCTTTTCTCAAAGTGAGAAGTTAGGCACAGTGCACTGTCAAAACACAGACAATTGACCCAGAGGAGAGCCATCACAGAAACTGTGTCATTAATACTTTAATAAGCAATTGTCAATTATAAGGTCTTCGCCTGACATTGCAACCTTCCCCTTAAGGGCACAGCAACGTGTGGGACACAAAAAAAAAAGCAATTAAAAAGAAGTGCAACTATTGTGAAACAGACATAGCTTAAAGAAATGCAAAGAAACTTTGTTTTGTTCTCTTCTCTTCAGATTTATATTGCAACTTGTTCCTTATGAGGAAAGCTTGGTTTCAATTCATCATAGAAAAGGAGCTTATTCACTATGGTAAAGGGGCTGTGAGAAATGTGGTGTATTTAACTGACCTAAATCTTTTGTGTCTCAGACTGCTGGGATGCAGGCCTAGATTCAATATGCTCGTATTTAATGTCCATGCTTTCCAGGGGCAAATGTCACTTGAAGCAGATACAAGTGCTCAAAGAAAAGTCCCCCTTTTGGTAGCTTGGTAATCTGTGAACTCAACACAGAGCCACCACACCATTCAAACTGCAGAAAGCTTAGGACACAGTGTGCCGAAAATGGTTCCGTCTGAGTAAATCACGTTACACAAGGCCATCTAAGAATCCAAAGCAACTATATGACTTATATGGTTACTAAAGTTTAATCTTGGATGACTGCAGCACATCAGATGAGCTCTAATTCACTTCACACTGCAAATGGTGTTGTGCAAATGTTTACATAATTCCGCCCACAGTGACTGTTCTCGAGAGTAATCTCTTTCAGATTAACCCCCTGATGACCTGCTTAGGAGTCCAAATGTTAACAGTATCTGAATCTAAATGTGCGGCTGACTCAGAGGAAAGCAACCTACCTCTGGATATCTGTGCAATAATATGACGGACAAAGAGCTACTGAAAATCAATTTAGATTCACTGCATTTCCCCATAGACACCTACAGCTGGTGGGGATATGTCAGAATTTCTTTTAGATTCACGTTTGATGAGGTCTGATGGAGAATGAGATTCTGGGAACAAGGCCTACCATCGCACGAAAATTCCAGTTATTAAGTCACGGTGATATAAATGAACCATACTTACAGTAATGCTCTCTGGCATCTTGCTCATTTATAATATACTACAAAAAGGACTTCAATAATTATTAATCATGACATCAATTGGTTTAACAATAATAATATTGTTAATAAAGCCTCATATACAGGCGGGTTACAGTAGATTCAGATTCAGGATGAAAATAAACAACACATGTCCTTTCTCATTTCAAAAGCAACGCATGGTTTCTGTGTGTGTCCTGTCACAATGGTTGTTTTGCCACATGCTGTTTCTCGACTCTACCATCTCCCCTCTTGTGCCTCAAATGTCACGACTGCAGCCACAGGCTTCACTGAAGGAGCACAAGCCCTATTACGCCCCCAGGTCACCAATATCCCTTCAGCATTCACATAACCCGGCTTATGGAATCAGATACTCCATGTAGCTCGACAAATTACTAGCCGAAGGCCTCCCACCCCTGCTCAAAGTTTCAACCTTCATGTATTTACTTTTTTTCTCTCTCCACTATCCAATTTGTTGGGTGGAAAGTGGGTGTGAAAAATGGTTGTTGCTTTTCAATAGAGCCAAGGGGTCTGAATTCCGGTTTATTGTTGTGTGACTGACAATAAATAAGACGGATCAGTAATGTCAACACGATACATTATCAAGATCAGATTAACGATGACACTCAGTGTGTAGATAATTATTCACCAGTCATCTATCACAGATCATGGTTTAAAGAGCGGACTAAGGGATGCAAGTGTTTTCACAGAAAGGCAAATCCAATTTGAGTCTTACTGAGTGCCAAAGCTGCCACCACCTTTGAACGACAGACTGACCGGGAGACTAAATGGTTGAATTATAGCTAAGACACAGAGAACGGGATTGGGAAAGTGAAACAAATAGCTGTGACCCCTGGTGAGGTCAACAGTAAATAAGTCAATTGACTAATTTGATCAGCAGGTAGCTGGATGGATGGCACCTGCACAAGGAATCCATTAAAGGAATGTATTCCTTTTGAACTAGTGTGTGCCTAAATTAAACATGAGCGGCCGTGGTCGTGTGTTTTTTTTATTTTTACAAACTGTATAAAAGGTCTGTACCATAATAGCATTCTATATTTCCACACTTATTAGTGGAGCCTGGGTGGTTGTACTGTAAATACAGCATGAAAGTGGGGAGAGGACAGGCAAGAAATCAATGTGAGTGTTGTGTGTGCAGCCTATTATAACCAGTGGACTACCCTGCATCCCATTTTAAATGGGTCTTCTTTTAAAGGGGGAGGGGTGAGGAAGGGGAGGGGGGTGCTGGGGCAGGGGGGCAAAGAGACTTGCTTGCCATAAACAAGCTTTTTTAGTCACGTGGTCAGTGACATCTGCCGAGCAAAATCATAATACCTCAGTTGACAGCTTATTGTCTGAGAAGTGATTAAGTGTATGTGTGGGTGTGTGTGTGTGGTTGGGGGGGGACTAGATTTTGCAAACTGCTGCTTTCTGCAAACGCATCTTTATTTAACGATAAATGTGTCACGTAACACTTTTTTTTTTTTTTTTTTCTTTTTTTTTAAAGCCATGGTGCAATTAAGTTCTCCGTCAGCTCCTCCTCATCTGCGTTTCGACACTTTGGCACTTGCACACAAACATCTCTGGACATCGTGACGCATGTTATCCTGTCAGCAGTCTCTCCTTAAACACTTTGAAATAACTGTGTAATGATAACGATATAAATGAGCCTCAATGGTCAGCTTCGTGGTCACCTGTGTGTGAAGCATAACGCCTTTGGCTCGTGGTCGTAAGGGAAATGGCATTGGAGGGAAATTCCACTCGATAATCACAATAAAGGGATCGCAATTAAAAGTTCTATAGTGGCTCGAGTCGCATCCAAACATGTCTGTTTACTTTTCTTTCATTTTTGACGTTTAACTTTACCCCAGTTTGAATCGACACAAACTCCTCAGGGTAAATGAAGCATCATCAGCGCACCCCCTCAATAACGATCACATTTGCAGTTTGATGGGATGCAGCTGTCTGCTCCAGGTGACGATGCTGATGCTGATGCTGCTCCTGCTGCTGCTGCGCTTCCCGGCGGCGGACGGGAGGATAGGAAAGTTAAGGGATGAGTCTTACCTTATGATCGCCGTGTCGCCCTGGCGGATGGTGATGTTGTCGGTGGCCCGCTGCATATCCACACTCCGGACAGGGAATCCTGTGGGGATAAGACACAGCAGTCTGAAAAAAGACGCCTGCAATTGCCTCCAACACGATTTGCGTCCGGGCTGCATCTTAAAGCACAAGAGCGCGCCTTTCGGGGAGCGATAGATCCAATGGAGGGAGAAAGATGTTAAATAGTTGTCCAGACTTCTCCGAAAAACGAATAATGTCCTCGGGTCCTAAGCAGTTGCGAACTGAGCAGTGACGGGTTTGCCTAAAATACTTTTGAGACGAAAATGCACCTCAAGTCTACTGATGCGTAATGCTCTCCGCGTAAAAGGAAGGGACAGCCAGCAGCGGCGATGGAGAGAAGCAAGCTTCTGTTCAGAATCTGAGAGATTCATCCCCCCAACCCTCCCCCCTTCTCTCTCTCTCTCTCTCTCTCTCTCTCTGTGTGTGAGAGAGAAAGAGAGAGAGTATCCAGTCGTCTGACTGTGATGCTCCCCTCACTGGTTGTCAGGACAACAGCACCACCTGAGGTCCCTTTTGGTGAGACACATGAGAGGAGATGGAAGAATTTAACGCGGGGATGTCGCTGATATGTTCAAAGTAAAAAAATTAGATTAATTAATGGAAATTATTCTCTTTGTTATGTGCTCTGAATGAATTTTTTAAAAAAGCACTGGAACTTGTTTTGAAAAAAACAAACCGCCATATCTGACCAGGCACACGAACAACAATCTCTGCACAAGACACTTACCTCCAAGTATCATTACGCAATCACATTATCATTAGTCTTTAAACTATGTGACAGTGTGCACACAGGAATCCAGTCGTGTGGAGCAGTCAC
Organism: Microchirus variegatus; assembly: GCF_963457635.1. NCBI lineage: Eukaryota > Metazoa > Chordata > Actinopteri > Pleuronectiformes > Soleidae > Microchirus > Microchirus variegatus. Next base: position 21,868,576 of record NC_139804.1, read on the forward strand.
TGCCTCACATTAAGATTTGCAGTGACCATGAACTCTCCAGTAAATGAGACTGTAGTTAATTATGATTTAGTGGTTAATCACATGACTTCATGTGCCGTTAGGTGTGGCGAGATAAACTGACATATCTATGACGGTCTTCTTCTGTCTTCTTCTCTCATCCATGAGGCTTCTTCAGTTCTTGACAGTCATGTTTTGCAGAAGGCTTAGGGTGAATTCCAATTCCTTGCTTAACCCTCAATCTTAACCCTCATTCTCAAAAATGCCCGTCCCGCTAGCGCAAGTGCTGTCCCGATTCTCAGAAAAATTAAGTTGAGGGGCGAGTTTAAGGGCTGTATCGCCCTCAATATTGAGATTTTTCGAGACCACCATTGGGAGCAAGGGCTACCCAGAATGCATTGCGTGTTTTGCCATAACAAAGATGGCGCCGAAAGCAGCGAAACGAGTATGCTACAAATTAAGTATTTTCTTTGTTAATAGAGTTATAAAAATTATGAAAACCATTGTATTATCTTAGTTTTGGCCCATATTATGGATTACTTACGTCATTGTTGTGTAACATTTATTTTTATTTTACAATCTTTTATCAACAGCCGGCCGGTGCGGACAAGAAATCGTTTGCTATCGTTTACTTTTCAATAAGCCGTGGTGTGTGGTAACTGTCAGCTGAATATGTCTGTGGTTGTGGTATTTGTATGAGTATCATCTTATAACTAACTGACAACCTAATAACTTGACTGACAAACAGATCGTAATAATCGTGACGTAAATGTGTTTTTCTTCTTTTTTGGAGTTGACAGACTGGACGCAGCTTTCGCGTTATTCTGCCCCCTACAGTCTGAAGACGTATCTGCATTTAAGGGGTGTCCCATTTCTAAGTGACAAAATAACCAGTTAATATTAAGGGTTGAGCTAGAGGGTTAAGCTTGAGGGTTAAGATAGGAATTGGAATTCGCCCTTGGTCTCCATCCTGTCCAGCTGTGATTATCCACTTCTGGATGAATTAATTTGTCCTTAGTCAATTTTGACATGTTCTTATAAACTGAAATTCTATTGAGGTTGTGTTAAGTCAGGTCTTATTGTGCTGTGTTGTGCTGTGCTGCACTGTGCGTGTTGTCCTGTCCTTGTTTGTTGTGTTTTTAATTGTTTCTGTACCACCATCTGCAAAACTAATTCCCCCCCGAGGTACAATATATCTCTGAACTGAACTGATATTTTAATTTGATGTAGTTTATTAAATTTATGTGTATCAGGGGCAGAAGACATCCATCTCAGAAAGAGGAAAGGTGCTTTGTACCTGATTTAGTGACAAGCTAATTTCCATCTGCAGACCCATCATTCTCATTTCTCGATACTTTCTACTTCATTAAGATGTTGTGATAGTAATTTTAAAATTTCCACCAATTTTAATGAAAAACAGATCCAGGAATGCAAAAAACTCAGCTGACCATGAACAGGGTGATACTCAGCTGTGCATAGCTTAACCAGATGTAATCATCTCTTGTCTAGACTGCCATGGCGGCTGTGTCTCGGTAGGTAATTACATCCACTTCCAGCCTGCGCAAGGACACACATTTTTGAAGGTATGACGCTTCCAATTCAACGGTAAGGCAAATACAGAATGAGCTACTAATTTCACCACTTGCCAATCAAGCACCAGATTAATAGACCGTGATCTAATGTGCATTCAACGATATGCTTAATGAAGTGCAGAGTAACAATTTAGGCAATGTATTCAGCATTTTATTTGGTTCAGAAACTACATTAATACTAATGTGAATCATTATAAGTGGTTGCACAGAAAATCCCTGCATTTTTTGTTTCTGGGAGTATTTGGTTAATAATTCAGACTCAGGCACAAAACAAAAGTGTTTAGTAATCAACCTCTGCACATGCAAGTACAATGCATGGAAAGAATACAGCCTATGACTTCACTGTAAACTGATCATACTGTATTTGGTCTTTGTTGCACTACTTGTCTTTAACCCTTGGTTATTTGCCGTGGGAATAATACACAACTCCTTATATGGACATCCCAGGGGATGTGTTTATAGGTCACATTTGCAGGTGTTTTTGAGTCAAAGTTATGAATAATTTTATATTGCATTTTTAGTAGTGATATAAAGTAGCAATAATTGTACAGAAGTCACAAATTCAACATATTTTGTTTTTATTTTGTTCATAAAAATGAGCCAAGTGAACTTCAACTGTGAAATATTTCCAAATTTCACGAATTCAATCCAATTTTAATTTTTTTTTACAAACAACAAGCATTTGTTGCTTCTGGCTCAAGTGTGTTTATATGAATGATTTTTTCTTCATCGGATTGCCTAGGTTGTGCTGAAAAAAGGATATAAGACACTCTATATTGGACATTCTATTATGTATGCTTAAACATAGCAATGGAAAAAAGCTGCCAAAATTCTCTGTGTTCTAAGAGTTTAAAACAACACAGTTGTTGAGGTACACATACTGCAAGGACATTGTTCTGAACGCCAACAGTCTGAGTGAACCAGTGGAAGCCTTTGTGTTATTAGGCCTTTATTTCCAGCATCAGCACATTTTCAGCACCATATCAGAAGGAAGCCCTGCAACCACTGCAGCCCACTGTTATGTACAGGCTTCACAGATAGATTAGAGAGAATTGAAATGCAGACATAGGGAGGTAACTGATATCAGGGAGTCTATGGATCTGCTAATGTTAGTGTATTAGTTAAAGAGCACTGAGGCGCTTTTAGAGAGAGAAGTTTGCAGAGCTGTTCCCAACTTGGCCCTTAATAGTCAGTGCCTGTTACCATTTTCCTCAAAGCATCTGGAGGTTTTAGCAAGAGATTGCACAGTTTATGAAAGAGCATATGCATTAAGACCACTTAAAAAGGGACTGGGCTCTGAAGAGGAGATGATGAGCTACTTTCCATGCAGATTTATACAGGAATGGCTTGTGTGCAATTTCTATAGAAATTCTCCAAAGTGTGGAAGATCATGTTTGTGTGCGTGTGCGTGTGTGTGTGTGTGTGCGTGCGTGTATGTACTGTATGTGTGCAGAGGGGGTTAAAATAATTTTAAGAAAGGTGATCCTTCACTCTGGCAAGTGATCAAGTGAATTTGAATGTGGCATCCTGTTAGAACATAAAGCAACATGCATATCGAGACATGTGGCCCAGCATATACAGTACATTATATACCTTGAAAGCACTGATTGCCAAATGAAAAGAGGATGACCCACAGTTCAATTCAGAGGCGACGCTGTAAGTATTACGTGACATGCGTCTGCAGCAAATATGCCGTCATAACTGCTCTGTAGAAGTTGAGTAAAAATACTCTTGTCATAAGACGGAAATGGTATCTACTGTTCTAAGTGGAGCAGTGAATGACGAATGGTGAAACAACAATGGTGTCATGAGATAAACGTCTTTGATGGAGAAAGTAGAACATTATCTATTATTCAACTGTGTAGATCAACTTAAAAAGGTGCAGCATGAAATGCTTTAGGAGGCTTTCGTCTGTCCCTATAAATACACCAGAGACTAAGGTAATATAACCAGAAATCATATCTGTGCTTCAAGCTCTGTAACAGAGGCAGTCACACTGCAATATAAGTCAAGCTGATGCTGCTTTAGGACTAGATTCAAAGTATTAACCCTTTAACACCAAGCACATTGCTGATGACACATTTGCACAAGAACAATTTGCATCACTGCGGTTAGGCAACGGTTTTGTGCTATCGGAAAAATTCCAGTGGTTTCTGAGAGATGAAAAGTTGGAATAATTGGTTATGACAGTCATTTCACGTGCTATTGCAGGAAGCCTGTGAATCAGTGTCTTTGCCGCCAGAGAGGAGAGATTTGGAAAAACACCTGTAAATAGTTTCAATTTTTTGGCCAGTTTTTGCAGATTGAGACAAAGACTCAAATGTTATTTTAAAGGTGAAGTAAGTAGTTTATAGTGCCATCTAGAGGAGAGGCTGAAATTTACAACAAAGAACTGCTCCTCTGCTCACCCCCTCCCTTCCCTGAGTGCTACAGTGTCCGCAGCCGGTCAGCAGATGAGGTTCGTGAGGCGAGGGAGAGGGCGAGCTACCGCGGCCGTAGCAGACGAAGCGGAGAGAGAGGAGGCGGGACTTCCGCAACAAGTAAAGCAACGCTTGATTTGTTCTCTCGCGTTTGTCTATAGAGGCTCCGGTAGAAACATGGCGTCTCGCTGCTAACAGTGGCAATGCAACCGCGGCCCGCGACCGCATGACTTAACATGACTTTTTGAAAAAAAGTTAAAAAAAAATATATATTATACAGCGACTAGACAATGCAGGAGCACATAATATGTATAAAAAAGTGGATTTTGGGTTATATAAACCCATAAATACTACACAGTGATCCTTTAAATAATGTGTCTTATACTGTTCAAATTTCAAAATTGTTCGAGAAATGTTCATGTACAACAGTGTGCAGTGTTCTTTGTTTTTCTTCATTTCTAATTGTTAACCATTACCATGTTTACCACCATTTTAAGCAGTAAATTTACAAGCCTAACCCTAACCCTTTACAAGCAGTAAATGAAAATAAATATTATCAGGACCAAGAGCTTACAAATAAAACCATTTTACACAGTCAAATGTGAAAAAAACAAATCAGTGCAATGTTGTCAGCAAACAAAGACACACAAAACAATTAACACTTAATTACACGTGGAATTAACCTTTTTACGTAAAACTCCTCCATCTCACCTCTGCAATTGCTTTCAGCTTGTCTCTGCTGTTAATAAATACCTCACCTGTTGTACCTGACTAGAATTTGTGCGTGTCCTTGTTCACAGCTACAGTACATGTACTTCATGTACTAGTATTGACATTATTATTATTATTATTATTATTATTATTATTATTATACTGGGGCCACACAGTTGGCATAGTGGTTAGCACTCTTGTCTTTGCAGCAATAAGACCTGGGTTCGATCCATGGTTGGAACAAGGGCCGAACTGCATGGGATTTGCATGTTCTCCCAGTGTGTGTAAGGGTTTTCTCCGGCTTCCTCCCTAAATCCAAAAACATGCAGATGTTTTGGGGATTAGGTGAATTGGTCACAATAAATCGACCCTAGGTGTGAGAGTGTGAGTGAATGGTTGTTTGGCCCTGAGATGGACTGGCAAACTGTCCAGGGTGTACCCCGCCTATCGCCCTATGTCAGCTGATATAGGCACAGCACCCCCCGTGACCCTCTGTTGGAGGATAAAGAGGTTGCTAATGGATAGATGGATGGATTATTATTCTGGAAAAATGTGGGCAAAGTCACATAGTCACAGGACATGTTTTCCAGCCCTTTTATGATTAAAATAGGTCAGACATTAACATTAAAATTTTGAGGCTTAGGTTTTAAAGGGTTAACTTAATAAAAAAAAATATATAAAAAAAAACACTGAAAAGTATTAGCAAAACATGACTTGGCCTTGTGTGATTTACTTTTGGCACAAGGTCTGCATCAAAGGGAAGCCACTATGGAGCGATTTCATCAATGCACAATCTAAAATGCACCAACTTTCTCCCCATCTCAAAAAGTCATAATGACTCTGGCACAGTGCCTCTGCACAGCACAGCCGATCAAAGAGTTGCGAGCTGCAGAAAGAAACGTAGATGCATGCCTCTGATATCAAAACACAGATGAAACAAGGTCAGTTTGTGAAATGAAAATCGTGTGGCACATGGACCTGCAGTGTTGGTTTGCAGCTGGAATAATTATTGGTTGTCTGAATACCCAACATTTGGAATGTAAAAAAAAAATTTCAACAGTTAATCTAATATCGTTAGATTGCACGGTTGTTTAGGAGACAAAAAAAAGTTTGTCTCCTACTGTTTATTTTAGGTCAGCCCTCTGTGAGCCAAGCTTGTGAGAGTAGCATCATTAACTGCTTTCTGAAAGTGAAACTAAACACTGGTAAAGTATCAATAGCTGCAAAATATTCTATACCGATTCTGACACCAAATCATAACTAGTACATCGTCAGCATCACCTGGTTTAAATCGGGCTTTTGTTGTACAGTGTGTGATTGTTAAAGGGCCAATACACACATTTTATAGAAATTTCTGTCATGTTCTGATCATGGTTACTTAATGATGTACTTTGTGACACAGAAGTCAGCTATTGTACTTATAAATACTAAGTAAGTCTGTCTTTTCATTAACCTAAAGCATTGTGACTGCCCACTGAGCTGTTTTTAGGTCTGTGCAATATGACCACATTGTCATATTATTATTATTTGTATCAGAATAATATCAATATTGTTGCTCATTATTAAACATGTCTCTATTGTGCACACAATTGTAACATGATAAGGAATATAACATTGTAAAATTGAATTGCTGCTTTTTTAGTCAATGTTTACACGGCAGGAAATCTTGACCACCGAGAAAATGAAGAAACGACTGTATGCCTACACGGTCCGTGTACTTGACGCCCAATGGATTTTCGTTTTAACAAAATAAAACCAAAATCTGTCGGCAATCTTAACATGTCTAAACATGTTTAGATTCACAGTCATTGTGTAAGTTATTTAGTAAAAGCAGTTATTCTAGACTGGTAAAGAAACAAAGATACAGGTTCAAAAATAAACAACACACAGAGTCAGAAAGAAGCAGCCACAGTGAAGGGAACTTGATACATATTAGTTTAAATTTGCATTGAAACATATATGTGTGTATATATATAATTATATATATGTGTGTGTATATATATATTATTTATACATTAGGACACAATCCCAAAACTGTGCCCAACTACACCATTTTATGTAGAGCTTAAGAGGGTCAACAGCAGACCTCACAGCATTACCAGGCTTTTTTCACCCAAAGTCCAAGCACCCCAGTCATTTTAATCCTGGCAAGAAGAGCTGTTTTTCACAATGAGAGCAGCATATTTGCATCAGTGCAATACCACAGTGATGTCTTATGCCTCTTCCAGTGTTAGGGTTAGACTCCATTCTGCCATTTAGTAAATTGTGAAGTAATCAATGGAGTCCTGTATGGTGATTGTATTATTAAGAAGCAATTTGTAAATAAAAGTTGCTAAATTTCCTGACAGCAAAGTCCACTCAGCCATACTCACTCAGACGCTCAAAAATATAAAAACATAAATACAGTACAGACTCAACTTCATCCACTTTCCACTAAGGTCAGTAACATAGTTTCAAAAGTATTTGGAATATATTTTTCTGCTCTGTCAGTCATTGTGATTGAGTAAGTGTTCATTAGGTTATTTTGGAATAAACCTCCTCAGGGGTGAGTTTTGTTCAAAGATGTATTCCCCATCGTTGGGGCCCCAGATCAATAACGGCCCATGAAACAGAAATACCAGAACTGTTACAACAAGAGGAGAATCTATAATGGGATTCTGCTACTTCATCCGCCTCTGTTGTGCACTATCTAACCTCTGCATGAAAACAAATGGCACTCTGCTCTGTCGTGAGCTATGGAAGATCAATGAGCCAAGCTCAACCCTTGGATTCTTATTCTTTTTTTTTCTCCCAAGCCAAATACGCTCTATGTCAAACCAGTAGGCTGCATCAGCAACCCTTTCCCACACATACACACGTTTGCACAGCTATTCTTCTTGGGACACTGTATTGACTCCATTCATCAGGGCATCCTAGACAAAACAAAGAATTAGCACTTACATTAACCATAACCATGTAATGCATACCTTTAACCTTAACCACAATTCAAATCTTAGCTCTAAATTTAACCAGTTCGTCAGAAATTAGGTTCTGCCTCATGAAGCAGGCTTCATGTTTTTGTCTCTCCATATAAAAAAAAAATAGTGCATGCATAATTTTTCCCTGACATTCCCATCAAATTTCCCAAGCCTTGGCAGCAAAATGCATGATACAATATGCAGTGAAATGGATACCCAGTAACATACTCAGCACTATTCTGTTATCACCATCAACACCACACAGCACAGCACACCTTCATGGACTGAAGGCGTTTGCTCTCCATCCTTCTTTCTGTCTGTCAGCAGAAACAAAAAAGCAAGAAAAAAAAAAAGCAAAGCTCTGTATATTGTACAGCCTGCCAAATGATAGTTCAAAGTTAGTGGGGAAACAACATTGTGAACACTTGGGTGAATTAAATAAAACTGTGGAGACATTTATTTAAACAATTTACACAGATCAGCCACAACATTAAAAGCAATTACCAGTTTGAACGTTGTGGCCTTTACTAACTTGCTGGCCAGGGGAAGTGACAAATGATCATCTGAGTTATATAACTTGGTCCATCATCCACCATTCCCCTCCTTGTTTTTGTTTAGAATAACATCTGTATGATGACTCTCCATTCTTTAGGAAGTGTGGTTAATCTGGCAAGCTGCCTACCTGCACATACTTCAAAAGACATATTAGGTTTTAAAAAACAAACTCCAAAGAACACCTTTCAGGGTTCATTTAATTCAGCGTCTAACCTTGCCAAAATCTTGCGGACTTTGTTGTGTGGAGCTCAGAGCTGCTTTATGTGAATTGAACAGCATGCTCTATGTGATTATGACATCTTCTACACCTGTCTTGTATAATGTGTTGGTGCAGTGATGGCTGTTTTCTCTTCAGCTAAAATGTTCTGTGTGTGTGTAAAGAAGTGTGTATGGTGTTTGGATTATCTCATAAACACCAATGTGTTTTCTATTGGGTTTTCCGTTTTGCCTCAAACTTTCCATCAATATGCAGTTTGCCAAAAAACGTTATAATCCCAAGCCACACTTGAAATGTTTCATGCTGCCTGGTGAGCAGAAAGGACCACACACTTCTACAGAAGTAAAATCCATACACATTTCTGTGCAGACATTTTTTTTCTCCCCTTCCTTTTCCTGTGGAAATGGGATCTATAAGACGAGTGAGTCAGTCAATAAAATGTAGCCTGCAAATGACCCTGTGCAAATGTACACATTTGCCCAAATAACACAATTTCCCTATGTTATAAATATAAGGAAACTTTAATTTCCTTTTGTTTACAGCTCCTCACACTGAATAAAAAGCTTTTTATTTGATTAAAAAAAAAAAAAGCGAAAGAGGGAAATGGTCATAAAAATACATGAAATAACATGAGTGACAGATTTATGATAGGAAATGAGCCGAAGCAACACTGAGTGGTTACAGTTTTATGTGCACCTAGGTATTCTGTGAAGTATACTATTAATAATAATAATAATAATAATAATAATAATAATAATAATAATAATAATAATAATAATAATAATAATAATAATAATAATAATAATAATAATAATAATACCACTGTTACAGGTAAATCAGATGGAATACTAAGAAAAACACCCAATACTTGCAAAAGAAATGTTTCTTTTCTAGAAATTGCATCTACTATGGTACACTCTAGACACATTTGATTACGCAAACACTTCAGTACTCTATGGTTAGAAAATCCATTCACACAGTGAGTCACTCCACATCTGTCTGACCACAAGTTTAAGCTCAGCTTTTAGTGGCTGTGCATTATACATCCCTTCTACTGAAGATGATCACACACCCACTCCACTCCCGTCCCGTCATACAAATGCACGCAATGTCTTCTCACATGAGAATTGTCTTGAGTTGAGCAGGGTCATGTTTCATCTTGCTATTCAGTCCTATTAGTGAGTTCAGGAAAAGAGAGACCTTGCTGAGGATGATTTGTTTGGCTGCAATTGTAATGTTCAAGGAGAGAACCCAAAGGATAACAACATGATTTCCTTGCAGAAGTACAAGGATGTGCAGTCTGATAGATCGGAGGAGTACATCCAGCTGAAGTGCGACTGTAGAACAGTAGGTGAAAGCAAGCATCACATAACCACTTACTACTGCTACTTAATACTGTTCTTTCATCTGGTAGATTATGGTATACCTTTAAAGGTGTGTGTGGGTGACATCAAATGACTCTTAGGGCGGTCAACATAAATTAAAAGGTATGATGTGACATTAATGCACATATTCCTATTTATCAGCCACAGCAGTGATGGGCAGATTGTTTTCCCTTTGTCACCAATGTGAAGGGTTGTGGCCCTGGACACACCTGCAGCAGCGGGGATTACCATGAATTCAGTATGTCTGCCCGGGGTGTTAGCCGGTTTGGGGGTCGCTAACTCGAGGCTTGGAAGACTAAGACGACTACTTGTTCTGTTGTCCAAATATTGTTTCTGCTTGGTGAGTGGAGCTTAATTCTCCACCTACCAGTGGGGCTGAAGGTCATTTCATGCGTGCACACCCAACGCTTTTTGCGTGTTTACAAAATCTGGGCTGCACATGCGCGCACATAACTTATATGTCTGATATGTATCAAATGCAGTGATTTATTTTGTGTGAGACTGAGCGAAGAAACATTTACATTTACACTGCAATCTGTAAGCCAGAAGTCTCCTCTCTGCTCTGACTGCAGAGACTCACTGCCTTTAAGTGCTTTGGGAGGGGGCGGGGATCCTGGCAGCAACCGCTGCTTGTTGAGCACATTAACCACAAAAGTCTCCAATAACACCAGAAAAAGTTGGGGGACTACACACACTGCACATGTCCAAGTTAAAGGAACATGAACATATCGGTGGCCTGCCTACCTACACGCACAGCCAAAAACAACTTTTATTTTATTTTTTTAAATTATCAAATATATCGACATGCTCAAAACGGCGTTCAGTATTGTCGAAACATTTTCGATATATCGCCCAGCCCTAATTGAACTGCTGTGGTGCTTCATCCTTATGGTATTATGACCAAAGGATGTTACAGACATGTTCATTAGGTCACCAGGGAACTAGTTTAACCTGGAGAAATAGGGTATAATATGTCCCCTTTAAAGAGTTTCCAAGCAAGCAAGGTGTTTTTGGCACCACACTCTATGGCCCCGGCCCACATTCATTTTAGTTACCAATCAACGTTACAGTTTCTTTCACTCTTGTCAACTCAAAAGCTCTGAACTGAGATATTCAAATGCATTGCACAGCTTGAGTATGCAGCAGCAAGACCACTTGCTGTGAATTATGCCAAGGTTTATTCCAGCTGTATTGTTTTATTCCACTGTTGCTGGCATCAGTAAGTTCACATGTGTTTTTTTGTTACTTTGGTGTTTGAAAGCCTTTGTTTGGATTTACCCGAGCGATGCGCGATGTCACTCGGGTAAAGTGACATCTGTAAATTTCCGTTTACGTAACATCAACATGATGCCAGTCAAATTGCAAGTGCTCAAATCTGTGTGTGTGCATTTTAGCATTGTCTAGTCTAGTCTTCCACATGGATTTCCATAGTTACATAGTTAAACAATTAGTCTAAACAATCTAAACAAAATGGATGACAGAATTCTGTGCGGTGGCGCAAGCTTTCTTATGATTTACAGAAACGGAGGGGACTGCTGAGTTGTGCCGCCTTACATGCTGCCATCACTGCTGGAATGACTTTGTTTTACTAGTGTTTTACTGAATCAAGCTTGACATTTTGTATTGTGGTGTGGTACAGTGGTCTCTCAACAAAGCTGGTGAATGTAGCATCTCAGGTGGTTGGGGTACAGCTACCACAGCTGCAACATATATGATAAATGGGTTAGGGGTAAGACTAACCAAATTTTGAATTGCCCTGATCACCCACTATTTCGGGAGTTTAATTTGTTCCCCCTAGGTCACTGTTTTAGACTACCTATGTTGAGAACTTGACATGCCAGGGATTATTTTATTCCCGTGGCTATTAGGAACTTGAATTCACTTGACTAACATATCTTGACTTTTTTTTTTTTTTTTTTTAAATACAATATGTTATATATTTATTTATTCCTGTTCATTATGACATATTTACCTGTGTACTTTCCAATTGGATTATGTCATTGGTTTTAGGGGAAGGAGTGGCTCTATTGTTGTGTGTGCTTTTTCTGTGTATGTGTTACACTAAATTAAATAAAGGGAAACTTGAACTTGAACACAGTCTATTGTTGTCTTCCATGCTTTCATGCAGACACTTGAAATCCCATCGGAGTAAACGAGACGTTCAGATTGAAACAGATCTGTAAAAATCTGACCAGAATTGCATTGAAAGTCAACTTCACATGCGGTTTGAATCAGTTTTGGAAAAACCAAGCTAGATACAATCTGGATATGCTTAAAAATCTGATTTTGGCTGCAGTCTAAAAAAAGGCCTTTTAGTCGTTGCTAGCAACCATTCTTAGAAAGAAGTGCACACTGTGCAGTCAGGAGTGGCTATATGTCAGACCCTAATACAACCACATTGATGGTAATGGATTATTTTTGAGTGGCCTTTAAAGAACACCAGGAGTGCATCTCAGACCCACTGTGCATAACTTTTACAACTTTCTGTCACTATTGGACTTATTTTTTTTTTTGTCTCTGCTGCTGTTCTGTGGTTTTGTCAACAAGTCATTTTTGTTGTGCAACTTTTTTTTTTAGAAGTCTCCAGCAAGTTGAGCCAGAAGAACAGTGCTGTAGAGGTTTGTTTTTCAACTTTTATTTTTTCTTTTCATAACCACAACTATGATTTTCCTTTGAACACCTTTGAGGTTTGCGTCCTTTGGCTGACGGCAATTTATTTAAGAAGTTTCCTAGAATTAGTCAGCATCTGCTCCAGCATCAACACAGCAGTTAGATGCACGCCCTCTACGGACCTTTTAAAATGAGAAAAGTACAAAGGAAATTAGAAGATCCTGCCAGCAGGCCTTAACCTCTGAAAAAGGCTGTTATTGCTGGTAGAACAACCATCACCAGGCAATTGATAATGGTTCTGGGTAGAGCAAACTAGAATTACACATAAAGCTTGTTGGCTCGCCAGCTACTGCTGCTGTGAGAGCTAACAAAGAGGATCATACGGCATGTCGGCACTAATCCCACTAGGCTACAGCAAGCACTTCCATACTGATAATGATGTGATCTGTATTTAATGCTTACAATGTCATTTAAACATCATAGCATTTGACTTAAAAGCATACAGTTACTAGTCTCTACATATTCTGTTTACAATTGCCTAGTGCTGCTTGCATCAGATTCATTTATATTATAATCCGATTTACAGTACAAACATTTTCTTTGTGTGGATGAGTTTGTTGACTGTGTTCTGTTTTGGTAAGGGACATACATCCATTAAGTTTGTCTTGTATAACAACAGACCACATCATTCCACTTTTACAAAAGACTTTAGTTTTTCTTTAATGAGTGTTTATTGAATTCTGCAAGACAGCAGATTTAAACGACTAACAAACTTACAGACAAACAAGACCTAACACAAAACCTCTTGGTAGAATGAATTAAATTGCAAAATGAATGTTCATTCATTCCTTGTCGACCGCTTCATCATCCACATTAGGGCTATGGGGCCACTGAAGCTAATCCATGCTGACAAAAGGCAGGGCACATCCTTCAGAGGTCGCCAGTTTATTGCCGGGCAAACATAAAGAGACAAACAACTATTCACTCTCACACTCACACGTATGGTCAACTTGAGTGTCCAATTAACCTCTGCATGTTTTGGACTGCAGGAGGAGACCGGAGTACTCATAGAAAACCATGCATAAACAGACAGAGAATGCAAACTCCACACAGAAAGTCCCAAACTGGGATGCGAACCAGTAGCCTTCTTGGTGCAAGGCAACAGTGCTAGCCAACACTGTGTGGCCTTAAAACGAATGTGACTGAGTTCATTTATAATGTCTGAGTCATTTCACAAACAAAGCAAGGTTGCACTATTGACCGCAATACATTTCAAATGATAAAAACATGCTTATCTTTTAGTGTAAGTTTAGAATGTTCAAGCTTAAATGTTTTAAAGCAAATAAATATAAATCTATGAAATGTTTTTATTGTTAACTTTTACAAATGCAGTTGCCATTCAACATACAATTCAATATGTTTCTTGGGTTATATATCTGTCACATTTCTACCTACTGTATATCTCTTGCATTTCTTATCAAAACAACATCAAAGTCAGCACCGGTGCCGTTTATAAGTCACCTGCCAAATGTGAAGCCTGTAAATGTAAATGTCAAGTCCTGCAAATGAGTAGAAACCAGGATCCAGTGTCCCTTTAAAATAATTCTATAGGCGGTGTGTAAACATAACATTACACAGGAACGATGTGCAAACTTATTTGCAGGGTAAATCTTAGTCTGTATGCATTGTAATCCTTCTTGACCAGAAGCTGAGCTTTGAACATGCAGCTGATATGAGTCCCATAACTTACCAGTTCATTCAGAAGCAGCAAATACCCACCAGGCTGTAAACCTGATGCAAGTAAAGACATCCATATCTTGACACAATATGTGGACTGTGAATGTAATGAATTATTTATTTCAGGACAATAACACTGCTTTGTTAAATGGCTAAAAGATATATATATATATATATTTCTTTTTTAAATGAGGTAACATGAAAACACTTTTTTGAACAACCTCCAACAATTTAACATCAAGAAGCGATCAGGAAGTGTCCAATTACAGAAGTGTTATCTTTTGCACAGCTGTTTCAGTACAGCAGTGATGCTACATTTTAGTGAATTGCATGTGATTGGAGATGCTGAGGAGAACGTTACACATGAACAAGTAGATACATTTGCTGACAACTCGCATACGTCTCGAGGGCCTTTTCCCAAAATAAAATAGCAAACATACACTGTGCATAGATTGAAATTGTTCTTTTTATGGAGCAATGTGTACCTGCGTACTTAACTCCCTTTTCTCCTGCAGCTTCTCTGTTTCTCCCTCCCAGAAATGAATTATGTACATAGACCCCTTCATTGTTTTGTATGGGCCCAGCGATTCCCTGGATTAGGTTAGGGGAGCCACAGGCCTTTCTCCAGGGCATCCCTACTAATCTGAATTCCGCCTCTGTTCTCTTAATTAGCAAGCCATGGACAAGAAAGCGGTAATTACAGTCAGTTGTTGCAGATTTCTTATTTTATTCCTCCCTTGTGACACGTTCTTATCATAATTATTCCAGCATTTTCTTCTTCCCCAAGCCATTTTTTCCTTTCTTTGCATCTTTGCCATCTTCATCGTTTCCTTTTTTGTGCTCATCACCTTCTTCGTCATTATGAATGCATGCTTTTATCTATGCAGTTCATAATCAGAAACAAGCAATTCAAGAAGGCTAAAGGGCAGAGTAAATAATTAGGTGGAGAAGGAAATGCCACAAGACACAAAAGTCAATAACAAGCCAACATAAAAAGCTGGGATGACTCATTGCTTATAAGTTGTTAAACGGAAACGACAAGGGCTTTGTGTTATGGGATAAAAGTAAAATTTATGCCCAATAATACATAACTCAACTCTTCTTTGTAATTCTCCATAAACATAAATTAATAGCTGTTCTTTGTTTTCAGGGTGGATTTCATGGTAAGTGCAGAGGAATGACAAGCCTCG
Source organism: Microchirus variegatus (assembly GCF_963457635.1). NCBI lineage: Eukaryota > Metazoa > Chordata > Actinopteri > Pleuronectiformes > Soleidae > Microchirus > Microchirus variegatus. Next base: position 21,883,947 of record NC_139804.1, read on the forward strand.
GGCCTCTGGGTGCAGGCTCCATACAGCACCTATGGGATCGTCCCAACATTCATATGTCAGCTTTACCACAGCCTTATAAGAGGCAGAAATGGCCTGGTGTGCATTTTCATTAAGGCAGAATTGGGGTAATGCCTTACCAGAAACAACGAAATAAAGAAAAGCAGGGCCATGCATAGCTCCTGGTTCAACACAATACAGAGCCATCAGTAATGCACACCACTACAGAATGAGTATGAATTTCTAGGTCAAAATAAAGGCAATATTAAACGTGTCATTTTATCCTCTTCATAGTTATTAGGAATTAAATTATTGCTGACATGATAACAGGTCAGAGTATTGAAGTATTGTGAATTAATTTTAATAATTGAAAGATACATTCAAAACATAATTTAAAAAAAATTGTGTGGTGGATTTAATATTAACATATTTAGCAATAGTGTTGCAGTTTCAATGCACCTGCAACCATATTTTGTGTCTCCAGTGAAGCTATAGCTTGGCTGTTATTTATATCATATATTATATTAATTCATTTCCACATCCAAAGCATAACAATTTCCTCTGCCTGAATGTTGATTTGTTCCCATACATAAAGATATTATCTTTATATATTAGGGCATACACGTCCAACGGAATAATGATGATATTTTAAAAAGGAAATTACCAATACTGAATAACAGCATTATTAAAGTACTATAATACAAACTCAGTAGCTAAGGATGTGCATTGATCTTCAGATATTTACCCTTAAACAGCAATAACCTTACTAAACTGTACATTACACGATAGTCATTGCTATTAGATGAGTGGAACTCTGATATAATTTACATTATGTAGCAGTAGATTACCTGAACATATCCTGCTTCCACCTCTATGTGGCGATGTTGTTTAAACTGCTACATCCTCTACAGTAGAGTTCAGACAATTCTTTTCAAAGTTCAAATTGCATGGTGAAATACTGCATGACCTTAAGTCGTAATTTAAGAGACCCTCATGATGGATCCTAAATTGTGGCCATTATATTTTAATGGATTCCAGTGGTGGTAAAGTTAAAACCCCCAAAATATGAGAAGAAAACTCAAATCACTCTTGCTGAACCTCAAATCTAATGCCTTCCCTTGTTCTGTGTTTGAACACTTAGAACCCAAAAAAACAAGACAAAATTCTCCTTTGAACTCCTTTTGTAGACAATTGTCTATTCCTCCACTACCAAACCCACATTCATAAGAATGACTGACCAAACAAAATGCTATAATAGTATTTTTATTTACAGCATATAATATATTCATCATCAAACATCAGCCCAGCATACGTGCCTGCCCACTGTTCGATTGAATCCCCGAGACGCTGAGCTTCCCTGTGATGATTTTGCCACATTTATCCAATCAGAGTCTCACTCACCACAGTGGGTGACTGACTTTCAGTAATGACATGTAAATACAACAGTACATATTTGACCATTTGTCTCATGACATTTTAGCAGAAGCAGGAATTCCCTTGCTGAACTGGTTTGGCTCGAGGCCTGGATGACTATCCTTGGTGAGTACTTATTCTGTGAACAAAATGTTTTTTTTCTGCTTGGTGAGCGGGGCTTAATACTCCATCTACTGGTGGGGTGGAATTGTGCTTCTCACACGCGGCATGTTCTTTGCGCACAGTTCCAAAATGTGCGTGTTGATGACGCAAATTGCGTCATGTGCACAATTCGCTCTGTGCTCGGTATACCAGGGTCTTCAGAGCAATCACCTCTGTTTGTAGCCGCCTTGGTTCCTTAAGGCAAATATTATTTTTTTTTTAAAGTAACAAAAAAACAGTAGTACCAACTGCATGTTAAAGAATAAATAGAAAGATGAGATTAATGACACTTAGCCCATTTCACTACACTTCACTGAGAGTAAAATTATTTCAATTTGAGTGTTATGCATTTTGTCATGGGCAATTCTCACACTTAATGTCTATTCTATATCTATATTAATTGTTGGTTTTCTTTTTTCTAAATCTGAGACTGATCATAAGTCTAACTCTTTAGCCACAGCACTGAAGGCATTGCACTGCTCACTTGTTAGATTCATATTTTAACGTATTTATACTGAAGAGTGTCAGCTTAGTATTCAAGTGCAGAACGTATCAAGTAAAAATGCACGCATTTACGCACGTACATCTGTTCTTTTTTAGGACACTGCACTGATTTCCATTCATTGGACCAACCAAAATAAAAAAATATCCTGAACCCTAACCTTACCAAAATTCAAATCATAGCCCAAACTTAACTGGTATCTCAGAAATGAGGTTCTTCTGAGGACTACTGATCCTGACAAGGTCATCGTCTATGCTAGCAAAAGGTCCAAAAGAAGTAACAAGTATATAAGTATGCACACACAGACACAGTCAGCCAACTGGTTGCCAGCAGGAATAGAAAGCAGCAAGAAGTTGTTGTTTTACTTTTCATACAATGCTGACCAACCCACCAGGAAACCGCCCACTGTTCCATGAGGCTGGTCTGACCCTGGTGCATGGTTGAGTCATGCATTCATTAGGCTACTTCAGCTTTTATCATGAATATAAATGACAACAATAACACTCTCCGTGGTGCAATCTCCTATTCGCTGTTTCAACTCACAGTATGTATCACTGTTGTTTGGTTTAGATGCAAAAACTGTGTATTACAAGTCATGTTACTGATATTGAGAGAAACTGACATGATTGTGATTGAATTGATTTATGTGAAATTTGTTATAATAGAAAAAGTATAGTAAGTAGTCTGCTTGCTCTTGTACTTGTGATAGTAATACAACATAATATAGCTTCAGATGTATTGCAATATATTATCCAGGATCGTGCACAAGTGAAATGCCATCTGTCTAAACTCATTTTGAATCACACTCATGTCTAAACTACTGACTCTGTCTCCTGTGAGAAAAACATCTGAGGTTGTATCTCTCAGGCGTCTTTACAATGAATGTGAGATCCAGTCTCACAGCCTTTAATCACTCGGGGCTCAATGCGATACATCTGGCTGTCTGCTATGCCAAGTGCTGCTCATATCTGAAGACTTAGGACTGGCATATGCACACCAGTCAGACGACTGTGGTGACTAAGGGGAACTGAGTTCATCCAGTTCCTGTGTGCGCAAAGTCTGGTAAGACTAAAAGGGACATTTTTAAAAAGGGAGCGTTGTTGCCTTGTGAATGCAGATTCAAGATGACACATTCAACCAAAACTTTGCTCTGCTCAGTCCTCAATTGCTCACTCTTGAATATCATCCACCTATACAAGGTCTTTCTCACTGCATAAGGGCCCAAAGGTTCCTGGTTTCTGCTTATTTAAGCTCTTTATAAAGTGATCACATAGTGTCCTGTCATCTATGGCTATCCGACAGAAATATTTACTTTCCTTTCTTAAATAAAAAAGTCAAATCAGTAAAAGAAAAAGGCTAGACAGTTTATTTAATACGAAGACATTAAAATGCTACAGAGGAAGACATGAGGTGAGTACCTAATTTAGGCACAGCGAGGAGCAGACAGGTACAGCTGTAGTCTTGGGTATGTGGTGAAAAAGGCTTCTGTTGGCCTTTTAACACTTCTTAAAGAAAGAAGAGAATGTTGCATTCAATTTGCTATCTTACAGGAAGACTTGATAAGTCCCATTTGTAGCTTGTCGGCCCCGTCACTTTTCAAAGTCATGTTTTAATCCAGTTTACTCCATTTCATGACTATTTCTTTCTTTGTTCAACAAAACAGTGGGTGAATTGATGACACTACACCAACTATGAATTGTTAAGCTGACTGACTGATTATCTCTGTATATTAAAACTGAAAGGCTGGAGATTTGTCCAAGGTGTATTCCACCTTTTGCCAAGCTGAGATTGGTTCCAGATTCAGAATAAGTATAGTATAGACAATGGATGTATAGATGGATCTTGCTTCGTGTGTGTGCTAAAAACAGGGAATGGCTTCAAAGTGCTCCGCAGACATGGCTTCTCTTACTGTAAGAATAACCTAAGCAGAAGAGAACTGCTGCTGAGAATGACAAGAAAGAGAGAGAGAGAGTAGGTGAAGAGAAAACTGGGGAAGGTCAGGAGGGAACGGAGGTGACCTGATTCACACAGAGATGAACACACATACACAAACAAACAGACACACACACACACATATATATAATATACACCCACACACGGAAGCATTCACACACAACTACAATCCATCACTGCATTACTTGCCGTTCCTCGACCTGCTATACTGAGCCAGAGCCATATATTATTGTAGGAGCCAAAGGTGAGTATAGGGTCCTGGGGTGAACACACACACACACACACACACACACACACACACACACACACACACACACAGACACACACACACACACACACACACACACACACACACACACACACACACACACACCCAAGCAGATGCCTTGTGGTGCAAAGCCATGCAGGTCCAGGTTTTCTATTGGAATAGTTACAAAAGAACATACAAAGTAGCAGAGTGGATGAGAGCTAGATATTAATCCATCCATTTTTTACTGCTTTATTCTCCACAAGAGGATCGTAGAGGGTGCTGCGCCAATCTCAGCTGACATAGGGCGATACGTGGATTCACACCCTGGGACAGAGAAAAACAACCTTTCATTCTCACGTTCACACCTCCGGTCAATTTTAGAGTGACCAATTTACCTAATCCCCATATTGCATGTTTTTGCAGGAAGCTGGAGAAAACCCCCACACATGGGGAGAAATGCAGAGTGCTTTCCATTTAATTCAGCATTTTAAAATTTCTAAGTGACCTCAAACTTTTGAACGGTACTGTATATACACTACTCACAAAAGGTTCTTGTTGAATATCCCTATGAAAAGTTCATGCTACAGTGATACTACAGTGATGCTACATAAATGTATAGCAAGTGTTGTCTTGGTCTCATGATGACAAAATTAAACATTGTGATGAAGACGACTGTTTGACTACATATTGTCATCAAACCAGAACGTTCAACTCTTCAATAACAGTTTAACCACTACATCAGACAGTTGTTGTGATTTGTGAGTTAATAACCTTCTTAGAGTACTCAATAAGTACTGAAACACTAAACAATTGGACATGTGCATTCAAAAGTTGCGAGAAGGTTAATTAAGTTCACCCATAATGGTTATAGTCCATTTTAGGTGCATTTTCAACAGCGAGGGGAGATACGTTGCTGCATCTAAACCTGTTTATCATTTATTTGGCAAAAATAAATGATTAACACAAACAACTGTTTGCTTTCTAGGCAAGAATATTTACTGCCTGTTCTGTTGAATCTTAAAGGTTTCTTGCCACAAAAAAACAGACTAACGGCAAACACTGAACAGACTGAAAGATAAAGACCCCCATTGCTTTAGTTATGGCCTTCTCACAGAGTGGCTGTTTGAATGCTGCAGTGAGTAAAAGTTGCCCTATCTTTCCAGACTCTCTCCTCCGTGTGCTGTCAACTGTCACACTGGGGTGACGTCTCCATAGATGGGCAAACATATTGTGTTTATACAAGTGTTGGCGGTAGCCTAAGTGCATGTGTTGCACAGCGCTTGCATACAGTTGCCGTTTAATCCACGCGGATTAACACATGAGAACAAAAAGATGCATCCTCTAACTCCGGCCCTTCTCCTGTGTCTTCTCTCCATTTCTACAACTAACCTGCAGCACTAAAGACTCCACCTTGTCTTGCCTTGTATCAAATGAAACAAAAAAAAAAACCTAAGTGAGCTCCATTGGTAATCAATTTCCATTCGTTTTACATTTTCATCATGAATTGAATGGACCAAATAGTACACACACCGAACCCGCGACCTGTACTGAACAAGGTGTTTTTTTTTTAAATGAACAGTTCCACCCCTAATACCTGCAGAAGGACATGTCCCCCTCCTCTGTAATCCCCCTAGACATTACATCACCTCACCTCATTCACAAATTAAGGGTTGCCACTTTTTTGCCAGTGGCCATGAAAAATAAGGCTGCTCATGTCACCCATAGCTAAATCCACTTTCTCGCTCTCTCTCCTCTCTGGGAATGACATTGAATCATGATTTTAATAATAATATAGTGAATAATAGTAGTAGTATAAAAATAATAATAACACTATATTCATGAGCTCATTGTCATCTGACTACAGTGATGCAAGTATACTGTAACCAAGTGACAGAATGAATTAACTTGTGTGCTACTTTGACATGCATGAACATTGGCTGTGTCAGCTTAATACTGTCAGGCCAGGGTTGTGCTTGACAGTCTGTCCACAGTTTTTTTTTTTTTTTTTTAACAATTGATGCTTCAGCAATGAATTCCACCATTTGAAAACACTCATCCTATTAGTTTAAATCACAACATGGTGATGCAACATATTTCAGGATCCAGCCATCCCACACTTGCTTAGTTTGATGTCAAATTCTAGCATTAAATCTAAACTCTGGCAGATTATTCTCTATGACTATAGCAATCCATTACTCTGGGGAAGACTGGACTGTACTGATGGCCTACTTACGAAGACAATGTTGAACTTTTAATGTTGCATCATATAAAAACAACTCCATGTGTATTAGAAGACTATATGCCATGTGCACGTACACTCCAACACAAAGGATGGAAAATGTTGAGGTTCAAGTGCTGACTTTCAGCTTTTTAAGTGGATTGATGCATTTGCATTTTTACTGAGTGGAAAGGGTAGGAGTCATACTCATTTCTTGCCTAGGGGGCATGCATGAAAAGGCTTGTAATTTTCACATGGTTCATCGGATGTGGCTGCAAACATCTACAAATTAAACCGGTAGATCAGCACTTTATTCGATAGGGTTAGCAAAGCAAACTGTTTTCACAATTGCACATTTCTCAGTATTTTTTGAGTTGTAAAGTCAGTCTCAAACAGGTTTTAAAAAAAGTAGCAGCATGATTGTGTATATTAGTGCAAACAGTGGAATAGAGCAGAATTATGTTCTATGTGTGCCACACGGGTGGTGTAGTGGTTAGCATTCACAGAGTTGTCACTGCTTTAAAGACAGAAGTGACCGAAGTCAACAAATAATTTAAAACTTGCTAAATTATATAATTATATAATCTAACAATAGTTATAATTCCCTTACATGAAATCGTTTTGTGAATTAAAATAGATAAATTAATTGTGGCATGGGCTTGCAGTATAAATTCAGTTTGCAGTCAGTTCAACATATGACAACACACTGTCTCTTGCACCTTGAGCAGACATTTGGTTTGTAACCAAGCATCAGTTTCCATAAATCAGCACACACACAACACACACACACACACACACACACACACACACACACACACACACACACACACACACACACACACACACACACACACACACACACACACACACACACACACACACACACACGATAAGTGGCCACTGATTCTGTTGTTTTAGTCTGAGATTGATGCAGTTAATATTTCATGATTCAATCAGGGTCACAGAGAATTCAAGCAAACATTGAGTGCAAACTTTTAGTGACACTGCAAAGACATTTCCAATGCAAAAACACTGAAGTTAAGGAAAGACAGAACATCCAATTGACATTCTCTATGCATAACATCACCCACTAGGTCCGAGCAGGATTTAATATGCTTACTTTGTTTCACTATGTTTTTCATTTTATTTTAATTAGTGCTTTTTAACAATTCAGCCTGCTTATTTTTTGGTTGGTTGACATTATTTTGTTAAACACAGTTTGTAAGTTTCGGCCATTGGGGGTCTCTCAATCAAAACAATAGCAGAAGACCGAGCTATGGCAGCTGAACGTGCAGCAAACCATAATGAGTAGTCATGACCTACAGTACAATTGACAAATCCACACATTAAAATGCGAAGACAAAAGACAACAAACTGGTACTAAGTTACCAGATATTTCTGGTGTTTCACAGGTGGTTTAAACGTTATAGTTCTTAAACATTTATAGTACTATACAATGTGGTTGTTTACTGTGTGGTTTATGGTAGACATGGAGGTGAAAGTCATGCAGTGAGTGGTGTATAAACACACATGGGAGTAATAGGAGAGTATGTCGAATAGCCAAGTGTATTTGTGTACTGTTCGCATGTTGTTGCTTGTTTTGGCCCTCATTAAATTCCGTCAAAGTTCTGTAAAGCCTCTGTGGTTATTTCACAATGTGGGGATGGGTAAAGTGGATGACCTCAGTAGAAGAGAACCAAATTGTGGTTGCCAGATAACTCAGCCCCCTGCCGCAACCCACTTGATTTTTTTTTTTCTATGTATTTAGTACAGTATTTATTAGAACACGTACTGTAAATGTGTATGCAGTTATATAAAAAAGAGAGAATTTTTCAGTTGGAAAAACCTGGTTAAAGTGTCAAGTATTTCATATGACCTATCTACTTACACTTTAACAATGCCATGGCCCTGTCTTAACCTATTAAGGCCTGAAACGCTTGGAAAAAAATGCCTGTCAAACCTATGGGTGACTTCAGAAAGGACCTCTAAAACCTGAGGTTCAATGCTACTAAATGATTGATTTCTCAGCCTCAGCAGATGGGAGCAAAATTCACAAAGTATTTGAGAGCTTACACCTGTGGCTTTTCTGGGAAATTGAGTTTATTTAGATACAAATTGAGTTTGAGTTTATTTAGATACAAAAATGTAAATGTAAAGTAAAGTGAATAACTATTTTCAATTAAAAAACAGTAAGAAAATAAAGGAATATCAACTTGTGTCAGTGCCTTGATTAAGTCCTGATGGAGTGTGAAGAACAAGAACAGCATGTAATGACTGTAACAGTCTGCTTCACATGTGACGGTGATAGTGCTTACAGCGCTGTGGCATCTGCAGGAAAATCCACTTTCACCCCCTGGTGTGCGGTTGTAAACACTGCGTAGATTACGGTGGTAATTCTCCGTCTTCAGTCACTTTCAAAACCTTCAAACTCAGCGTCGTTATCACTGACCTCGTCGTCTTCAAACATAATTATGTCTTAACCGTAAATCCTGGTTGATTGGTTCAGCGTGTTCAAAGTTAGCAGAAATGATGTCATCGAAGCCGAGAAACACCTCAAAATCACTGCCTTCAGAAATCTCTTTGCTGTCAAAGTCCTCCATGTTTGCTCGAAGAAATTTCAAATCAATGAACCCTTACAACCCCTGAAAATTGACATATTCGCTTTCCCGGCATCAATGGTAGAATTACGCAGCCATGCTCCCGGCTCTAATGGTAGAAATGTGGCAATGCTTTCCCAGCGTCAATGGGTTAAAGTGTAACTAAAACTAATTCACTCACTCATCTTTGACCACTTTATCCTCCACATGAGGGTTGCAGGCGGATCTGGTGCCAATCACAGCTGACACAGGGCAAAAGGCAGGGTACATCTTAAAACAGGTCACCAGACCATCACAGGAACACATAGAGACACACACAAAACTATCCACCCTAACACTCACGGTCAATGTGTCCAATTTGGATGTGGGAGGAAACCAGAGAACCTGGAGAAAACCCACGGACACACAGAAAATGTAACTCCATGCAGAAAGTCCCTTGTTCTGACCAGGTCGCGAACCAGGGTCTCCTTGATGCAAAGACAATCGTGCTAACTGCCACAACAACCGCGTGGCCCGTAACTAAAACTAAAACACCCCAAAACTCCTTAAAAACAATTTTATAAGATAAAAAAAAACATTTATAGGCACAAATCTTCACAGTTTAGTCGAAATACATTCATAGATTCAAAAAAAGTACTGCCTCTGGTCAAACACCAGCTACTGTATTTGAATTGTGCCATTGGCTTTCTTAGTCTCCTCTTGCATCCGTGGTATGCTCTTTCATCACACTCTAAACACCAGAGCTGTCACCACATTGTCTTTCTCCACTGCTGGACGCGTGGTGTGAGTGATTGAGAGGCTCGACTCGCAGAATCATTAGTGGTGGGGATTTCCCAGATTCACAAGACCACACCCCCTGCACTGCTCCCCACTCCAAATCCCCCCTTCTCCCCTTCACTTTAGCTCCCAGACCATTTCTTGGCATTTTTCCAAACCAGACATTGGGCGGAGGTAGCCTCAGAAAAGAGGGAGCTTAATTGCCCTGTCAATCTGCTGTTTAATTTACAAGAATGTTTGTTTAATATGTGTCACCACACATTTATCTGCATTTCCTTGTGAATACCAAAATAAGCAAACTAACTTAATCTGGAGTGGAACCCTGATTAATGTTATTGGTACGACAAACTTTCAGTCACATCATTCCAACAATCATATAATAATATATGAAAAAAACAACAATGCTGGTGGTGCCTTACTTTTGCAAAGTGCTGTATATAATATTAATCTTGTCATTTTGAGATACTTTAAAGTGGAAATGTTATCTTTAAATTAATGCAATAAACTGGATAAAAGGACCTTCCCAATGGGAGGGAAGGGGAGACTTGAAGAGGCTGCTTTACAAAAACATGATTCAAACTAAAAGAGCTTTTATAAGTAGCTTGGTTCAAATTCTCTGCATGAGCAAGCATAATTTACCAAGGAAAAGCACTAAGCTTGCTTTGTGTGGTTGCAAATTGTTCACTCATGTACTTAGATTCTAGGCGTCCAGCATTAGTCTCTCTCTGAAGTGTCATTCTTTTACGTGTTTGGCCCTCGGACAGACCGACGGCAGCTCTGAGGAGACATGCAAAGAGGCAGGGCCTGCTTCTGTGGTGTAGACTGCACCGCTGCTGAGCGCTCCTGCAGGCCCACAGGGCATGTTCACAGTAGTAGTAGGAGGATGATACAACTACTTTAAAATTAATAATATGATATAAGTAGTGCTCATCCACCCTCTTGCCAGCTGCCAACCTGAAGCAAACACTGTAACTGTCTATCATCGACCGACAATATAAACCATTAGCTTTAATGCTACAGCATGAGAGGTAAGTAATTCTTTTTCTCAAACTTTAAAATGACTGTAGGAAAAAAAACAACTTAAAACAAAGTGAATGTATAGTGTAATAAGACACAAATAGAGCACAGTGTTATGAAATATATGATTGTCCCAACGATTAAATGATCAATAAGTTGACTAATGTCACAGTCATTGATTGTCTGTTCTTCAGTGATTTGCTGCATACTCTTCCAGGTACAATGCCCTGTCTAAAGTGCACCTCTTATGAATGACTTATTTTATAATGTATTTATTTTTCTGTGCAAATCATCATTTTACACAGAATGTCTGCATTGCCTGGGGAATTGTTTTACACATTTCTAAAAGTCATTTAAAATTAGGCCAAATTTAAAGGTGCATTATGTACTAAATCTAAAGCAACTGGCCATAAAACACAATGGATTTCCAAAACTGAGGGAACAGTTTAGAAATCTGAGGAAACTGAGGAAGACTTAGCCAAATTCGAGTCCTCTTTAGGTCTTTGCATGTCGCCATAAACTATATAACGTTATAAAAGGGGAGGCAAAAATGAAGGACAGTTCTGTCAAATATTATGCATAACGTCAACAGCTAACGTTACCATAAATTATAATGCATATTGATCTTTACTGAGAGAACAGAATTGTGCGTCTTAGAGCCACTCATTTATGATAAAACGCTCGCCATAGTCACTCCTCGCTCGTCGCTGACGGAGAACACGCTGCTCTGGCAACCTCGACTCTGGAGGGGAGGGGGGGAGGGGGAGGCAGGTACGACTCCCCGCACTGTTTTGATTTTGAGTGTAGTAACCGTTTTTGGCCACATTGTTACATATGGCGCCTTTAATTTATGTAATGGCAAAAACTAAAAAAAATGTTTATCTCATACATTTTTTTTTCATTTGTGAGCTAAACCCCATCCAGTCAGAGCATCAAAGGGGATTGTTTTTGATTTTATGTGAAACTGCTTCTGACATTTCTTTATGTTCTCCTATTAGATCTCATAGCAACACAGCGCTGCCCCATTTATGCCAGTTTTTAAATGTATGAAGTGAAAGGGGGCCTGAGATTTCATGTTTCGCCCCCTGTTCATGACAGGCTAATTTTTACACAAACTGAAAAAGGCAGAACTAACTGTCTTGTCTGAGTGTTGCACAGAGGCACAGAGAGGAAGCTCTTCAAAAAGCTCTTTTTGGGAACAAAGGGAATAGATCAAAAAATACAAACCCACCAGTGTCTGAATGTCATTCCAATTCAATGTTATTATCAGTATAGTTAGAAAAGTTAAAAAATGAGGTCTTAAAAATCTGATGGGAAACACTCACAGTGTGCCGGAGATGATTATTTTTTCCATAATAATGCAAATAAAGAAACACTGAGAATGAATATTCCACGGAGCCTTCTTGTAATCCAGTAATTTTGTTCCAATTAGTAATAACTTTGTTTCTTCATAACCCTAATTAATCAGGTTTATTCTGTTAGAATTCGTCAGAAGTAGCTGGTGACTTTTTTCTGTCTGCTGTGTCTCATGTTGGCAATGTGACGCGGAATTGCATCAAGTACAAGTATTGTACATCCTGTTTTTATTCCTGATGGAACAATAAACTGATATGATACAAATGAAAACCTTTTTGATGATGTTTTGTCGCAACAAGCATAGAATGTTTCATTTGTAAGTATCGCTTGCAGTTGACACTGCTGTCGTCAACATTAATTTACACCAGACACATTGGCAGGTACTGTTTTTTATAATATTTCTACTCTTGTTCGCTGTCTCTTGACATTTGAATAATACTCTGGCTGTCGCTCATCAAACTTATGAGATCTAAGTAAAAAGTATAAACATAGTGTTTTGCGAAGGATATGACACGTCAGCATTGGTGTGTTAAAAAAATATATATTTTATTCCAATATAAGACATGAACTTTGATATTCTTAAGGACTTAGCGTCAAGGTTTTGAAAACAAGAGACAAGAAAACAAAAGAAGTCAGACCTTTGTACCTATTTTTATACCTATATGTCATTTTAAAGCATTGCCAAGAAAGCTCTTAAATCATTTTTCAGAGGATTGAGGGTGGGGGTATATTCTTATGAAGTATATTCCTTTTTTAGATACAACAAATAAAGACAATCTGCTCAAAGAGGAAAAAGCATTTTAAAGCTCGACACAGAACTGCCAAGCTCTAAAGTCAAAACAAGGTCCTGAGATGAAAAAAGATCTACAGTCAAAGTGCCTTAAACTGTCTCACTTTCTTTTTGGTTGATGCATAGACTCTATATCATGCACAAATGTAATATTGCAGCCATCTATTATTATAGCTTCCTGTGCTCTGCTACACTGGGATCACTGGGTTAAATCTCCCATTGAGGAAACGCAAAAGATAGACATACACACTGTTCACATTAATAGACAATTTGTGGTTCTGGTAAACAACAGTAAATGACTCATGTCGTCCCACAGTGAGCATTTTTTTTGCAATTACTGACTTAAAAGAAGGGGACACTTTATCCTTTCCAGCTGTTTTTTTTTCTTTCTTCCAATAATTGGCTCACTATTTACCAGCCTAAACCTCTCTAGCACATACTGTATGTAACCACATGAATATTATTTCTTGAATTAGTAAACAGAACAATTGTGTTTGGTGTTCGGGTAAACCAAGCTGTGCCTCAATGTAAGAGAAATTGGATGATTAGTTTGTCTTGCATTCTAAATTTGTCAATAAATATAATTTTACATTCTTAAATTCAAATAACTTGTAATTTTCTCCACAGGCCTGACTTCCTCAACAGGTTTACAATCCGCTCACAGCCAACATGAGACTTAATCCCCTCCCTCAAGTGTGTCATTTTACTCTTTAACAAATTAAGTAAATTATTCAAGTATCAGAACATGTTCAAACTGAATTCATGGAAATAAAAAGAGATTTGATGATTTGTGTGGTAATTTATTAGTCCCACATTGTTCTCCATACGGGCCACACGGCTGGTGTAGTGGTTAGCACTCTTGCTTTTGCAGCAAGAATATCCAGGTTGTTCTATTTGGAACAACTTCAGAACAAGGGCCTTTCTGCATGGAGTTTGCATGTTCTCCCCATGTGTGCGTGGGTGTTCTCTGGCTTCCTCCCACAGTCCAAAAACATGCTATATGGGGATTAGGTGAATTGGTCACTCTAAATTGACCGTAGGTTCGAGAGTGTGAGTGAATGGTTGCTTGTCTTTATATATGGCCCTGCGATGGACTGGCGAACTGTCCAGGGTGAAACTTAATCTGGAGTACCCTGCCTATCGCCAATGTCAGCTGAGATAGGCTCAGCCCCTGCGACCCCCCGGTGGAGGATAAAGCGATAATGGATGGATGGATGTTCTCCACACATTTGGCCAATATGCCAGTCATATTTAAAGACGCCATATGTAAGAATGTGGCCAAAAACAGTTACGACACTAAAATTCAAAATACAGAGTTCTTTTAGGTTTCGTTTCCTCCGCCATTGTAGCTCAGACGTAACTAGCAACATGTGGTTGCTCGGCAGCTGAGACTCTACTGACTGCAATGACTGGTAGACGGCTGTAGGTGGCGCCACATACCAAAACATGACTTCAAAACATAAACATGATGTGCAAAATATTTTTTTTAATGCATATATTTTGGCTGTACTGTTGTTGTTTGTGAGTTCAATATGTTGTATGAATATGATTCCTGAGTCTCTGTGACATATTAGGAGGATTTTATGCCCAGTAGCTTTAGATTTATTACATAATGCACCTTTAATTCTCTTTGATATAGTTATCAAAATTATCTATCTGTCTGTCTGTCTGTCTAGATAGCTAGCTTGCTTGTAATGACATACAGCAACTCAATGGTGGATAGTATTGGAAAGACAAGAACAAAAAAAAACAACAACACTAAGAATGTTTATGAATGCTTATATTGCCAGTTTTAGGTCATGGCATGTGCACACAATGAATATGACAAACTCTAATCATCTACAGCATTCAATTACAGCTGCTTGCACCCATGCTGCTGAGATTAGTAGATATGAACAGACGGGCTTTGGTGTCTGTCAATGTGCCTCATCATCTTTGTCTCATTACAATTACACAAGGCACTGACCCTCCTCATTGGAACAGATGGAGACAAGAACCTCCTGTCTCACACAAGTGGGTTTACAAGCCCCTGTGTGCGTGATTCTGTGTGCGTGTGGGCCATTTCTGCGCTCATGGAGACCAGACAGTTTCATGTCAGCGTTGTAAGTTGAAGGAGAGCCTTAAAAAACGAGGACACAAACTAAACATAGAGTTTGCGATAACTGGGGACTCAAAGTGACACTTTAACATGACGGCACACTCAATCATTCTATTTACTGTAGAATTGAACAGACATACAGGTCATCATTTCTTTCTTTGCTTGTCACCTGAAGGGTTTTGCATGTGTTTAAATCTTACCAAAGTACAAAGCTGATCGCATAATTGGGCACTGCAGTAACCTTCGATGGGTCTTTTTGTGCCTGAAGTTGTCCATAAGGCATTGCTCAGTGGCAACATTTAATTTGAAGAGGGAGTTGTCAGAAGCTCAAATCAACACACACTATGATGATGCCGAATCAAGGCATCAGCTGCTACAATTATACCAATTGGACTCTGATAACAACTGCATAATATTGCATCTGCGGGCCAGAGAAAACATCCCATTACCACAGTGTTGTCCCCCAGAAAATAAAGCCAGGGATGAATGATTTTCGCAGCCTTTTTTTTTAAATGAATATGTAAAATATATTAACATATAGCCATCTGACACCACTCTTTATTAAATCAGTATTCCACAAACTTCAGGGGTTATGTGAAATCCCCTGCAGCCACAGCATTTAAATGAGTAGATCATTTAGTGCTATCACATGTACCTGGAGTCGTAATATGTCTCCCATAAAAGCAAAGCTAATAAAATATCACAGTTCTTTGTCTGATTAATATATTTGTTAAGTTCCGTGACAGAATGTTTAGTGGTTTTTGAGTTTTGTTTTAGAAGATTGCTAAATCACAATGCATCAACGTTGCATTGAATAAGCAGAACTTCAAGGAAAAGGACAATCTAAATTCTCTTGAAATATGGATAAACTAGGTCAGCAGGATTTTCTTTATTTTGCTGTTCTAAAATAATTGTTATGTAATAACCGTCTTGTCAGTCATGATTGAATAAAAGGGTGCTCAAGAGCTTGGGCTGACTATCCAAGCATATACATCATCCAGGTGGAACAAAGACTCCACCACATTATGTTAACTGGGTTAATAAGGAGGCTGGTTGCTACTGGTTAACTGGGGCTCATCTGTCAGCAACCATCGCCCACAGTCAGCGTCTGTCTCCCAAGGGAACAAATCATCGCTGTATGGAAGCCTGAATCTTTATTGGCCTCTTTGTATGTATCTCTGGCAGGATTCACAATGACAGAGACCAGTGGAGTAAAATTGGAGGCACAATACTTCATCTCATGACCGACCAGAACAGATCATCTTTTCTTTGTGGTCGTACAATGTGTGGAACTGGAAGGATTTTGGCTTGTGATTTATCCTCCAGTGGTAAAGCTTTATTGAAGAGGATAGAAAACAAAACTATTAGCATTTGAAAATCTACACCTCTCCTGTTATATCAGCATATGTTTTCACAAATATACATATGCTTGTAAATTAGCTTTTCATGCAATCTCCCAGAGTTCATGCACAGCTCCAGGGCAGGTTTACCTGACAAAGAAAGGCTGCTGGAAGATTTCTTCACATTCTACCACTTTTCCCCATACTTAGACATAGTATTGTAACAAATTATATGATTGAGTGTTAACGGCAAGGATAAAGCAAACGCAGAACATATGGTTGTGTACCAAGGATAAAAGCTCTAATAAGCTCTAATACTAAACGTGTAGCTGCTAAAAAAAAAGTGTCATATTGGCAGCTGTGATCCACATTAGAGTCATTAACATCTTCTAATGCAGAACAATTTATTACAATAAGTGTGAGAGAGCACAATTTACCCAGAAAGGCAGCTTAGGCTTTAAAGATGCAAACATTCTTATGCTTTCAGTACAGTCTAAGAAACATAAACCACCCCACTTGAAAATTCAAGCCGTATGTCTTTGAAGATAACAATTATGAACTGGGTTTAACATAATCCTCATTCGTGTTTCACATTAAAAAAAAAAAAAAAAAAGTCTCTTCAATACCGAGTACAAAAAGAAAACACCAATCATTAGGGGTCAATTTGAAGCCATGAGCATTTTGCTGGTCATGGAAAAAATATTTCAACCTTATACACCTAAAATCTTTGTGCAATACTTGTCAAAGTCAGTGTCAATTTTGTAAAGGTCACTCAAAAAATCTCTCATAAAATTCCCATCTTTGTCTTCTCAATAAAAGTGAGTGCTGGTCTGCTGGAAGGGCGTCTTTCCTGCCTCTGAATTTCAATTGCTGCACCAAACCACAAAGGCCGGAAAACTGCTCGGGGACATTATCTGTCTCATTGGGATGATGCTGTAATGGAGCTAAGCTATAGATCAGAAAGCCAATATTCAGTCAGAATGCTCTTTGGGAAGATGGACCGTATTTGTCAATAGTGTCTCTTAATGTCATGCTGCTCAGAAGCATAGTCACATGTGGGTGGATTCAATTAGTTTAGAGTATATAGTATTTCAGCATAGTTCATCACGGTTGACAATGCCACAGTTATGGTATTTTCAGAAGGAAGGCTTGAGTTAACAGTCTAGGACTGGATGAGGAATGAGTAACATAATGACTTGTTGTTCAAACCCATTGCTGAAGAGGCTGGGGGGCAATTCAGAGCTGTCTGCTAATCTTCTGCAGAGCTTTCATTAACTTAAGTGCAGTGTTGCAAGACAAACACAAGCGATGGATGCAAATAATGCTGTAAATAATCACAATGTGTAACAATGTTGTGTAACAATGTGTGCCCCATGCATGAGGTCGCCGCCTCTCGATCTCTATGAATTATGGAATTGTTTTGAATCCTATTGCACTCGGGTTTGATTCAAAGTTCTATTCCGACAAACACAAGAATTTAATTATTGCCAGTGCAGCAGAGATGTTACACGTCCTGAGTGGCTTGGTTGGTGCGATTTATGGCACACATATGTTGAACACAAGTGTACATTCAAATTTAAACATGGGTGCTCAGTGCCATGCAGCAATTTCAGTAAACATATTTTCACAGTGGTACAGATTAAGCGCTGTGAAGTTGAAGGGGGGACTTCACAGTGGGGGGTATGTTGTGTTGTGAATGTTGGTGGATTTATAGTGTTTGCACCAAAGTTAAGATGATGTGTGTCATAACAGAATCCACGGTTGAAGAATGCATGTTTTTGGTGCGATAGTGTTGGTGTGAGAGATATGTTGAGAGGGGAGTTATAAATTATAGATATTCTTATTTCCATTCCCGACATGCATACTGTATGTCATACTGACACTGAACAAAATATAAACAGTTGTAACAATCTTGCACTTTAGGGAAGATGGGGATGGACGTGATTGTCAAAGTAGTTCATTTAAATATACTG
>NC_139804.1:21907389-21952389 GCF_963457635.1 Microchirus variegatus
AATGACATGGTGGTAGAAATGATTTGATCAGGATGTCACGGTGAATCCGAGGAAATACACAATTTAGTTGAGTATCATATAACTTTTGCTACTACAGACACACAATCAGCTCCTTTATATGTAGTTAATGATATAATTATATAAAATGATATTACACACTACACAAGACAGCATTGCTGTGTTTGTCTGTGAGCAACATAAAGGCCCTGGTACACTTCCGCGCAGGGTGCAATTTGTCAAAAAACCAGAAGGGGGGGTGTTTTTTTTTTATTATTCAAGGTTTAGGCGTGAGGGGGTGTTGAAACGTAGTTTTTTAATTTTTTTAATAATATTTAAAAAATGAAAATACAATATTATTGTTTTCAGTCTATGATGTGTTGCCAACAACCCAAAACTTGGAAAAAACTCAAATAAAAAAAAAAACAAGTTTCCAGTTGTCCTTACCAGGCCTTCAGTAAAAAAAGTAAAAACAGCAAGAAATAATTTCATTTGGGTAGTGATCTCTTGATGGGAATGGTAATTGTGAGTGTACTGACACTGTGGGAAACTGTTTTTTCTTTTGTACCCTTAAATGTTTTATAAATAAACCCTCATTAGGTGATTATTGAGGGAAATAAGCGAATGGCCTAGAACTTAAAATTTGTTGTATAATGCAACATTATAAAGTACTTTATAATGACCACTAAGGAGCCTAATGTGCTTCTAATAAGTATGCAAATAAGCCAGAAGTTGAGGTTGAACAAGTGCACACTAATATCAGTGGTTACAGGATGTTTATATGGGGGATGGGTGCAATGAAGAAGAGTTGTTTGGAGCTGTGAATAAAATATGGCATTAGTGACTTGTAGCTTTAACCAGACACACAGACATATGGTATCACACAGGAGATTATTACATGAGATGAGACAAATTATAAAACAGGAGGGACAATTAACACAGTGCTACACGTCAATATTTACAGAATTTCAAGGCAGCTTAATATTCAATTACAGAACAGCTCCCAGAGAATAGATCCATTATACCACTCAGGAAGCCTACAAGCCTAATTACATTACACATAACGTACGGTGTGAATGCGGTAAATAAGGTAATAGTGCAGTAAATAAGGCCACACAGAGCTGACCTTGTGTTTGTATCAGGTTAAAATGGGAATGCACAAGCTCTTAATGTAAGCATATCAGTGCTCTGTGTAGACATTTCTCTGTTGTGGTCAAAAGTCTATGTCCACATGGTAGAGAGGACACACACTCCCACAGACACGGCAAAACATAACTGCCTCCACTAATTGGGTGTTTGCAAGGTGTAGATGTGCATGCACAAAGCAGCAGTATGTAATGGCCGGTGTTGGGCAAGTTACTCCAAAAAAAGTAACGAGTTACTTCTCCCAGAAAGTAACTACTGAGTTACACATTCTTAAAGTAACTAGTTACTTTGGAAAGTAACTATTGCACTACTTTCAAGTAATTTTTAAATACTCATATGTGTCAAATAATTTGGCACACCCCATCTCCACCCCTCTTTGACGGAATGTGTGTGCGTGTTCAAATATTTATGATAATCTGAATGCTATAATGAAATGGACACTCAAAGAATAAAAGCAGAAATCCACAGTGCACAAATCAAAACATTTTTAACGTTGCTGTGGGAAAGTAAGACTAGCATCCAATAAAATGTGAGAGATTATTGTAGATATTATAATTACTATGCTTATAGAGTGAATTGATAAAAATAACACAATATATGGTTTGGAACTTTTTAATTTATTTATTGCCCCTCAACAGGCCACAACTAAGCAAAATTAAATGATGCTCGTTAAGCAATGTACCAACAATAAATAATGAATAGATTTACTCTTTAGTGTAAATTAGAAAGAAAAGTTGCGCAAAGTTGCTCTTCGCACTAGCATCTTCGCATTATCTGTCTGTCTAGCCCGTAGAAATCTATTGATTTGCTGCATCGTTATATAAGTAAGCAGACTGAGCACCTGCCCAACTTTACTATGATTGGCTTACCTTAGAATTTTACTCAACCTCAGCCAATCATCATCACTTTTGCGATTGTCTGGTGCCCCCACTTCCTCAAACAAAGGAGGAACAAGACATTTCTCTGTCGCTCGGCTCAGAGGTCTGATGTAAAACAACTGCCTTCAATATCGTAACGCGACACATTTTTTGGCAGTAACGGTAACGGCGTTATAATAATGAGAAGAGTAATCAATAAGATAACTCGTTACTGAAAAAAGTAACAACGATGCGAACGCCGTTATTTATAACACCGTTATTCCCATCACTGGCCTGATTGATTGTCATCACAAAGCCACAGAGTGAAGACATATAGACGGTCAATGGACAGAATTTGTTCCAAGTCCCAATTGTGTCAACAAACATTTGTGTCGAGCAAGAATGGACACGGTTTCCCTTCATCAGCAAACACCTGTACAGAGTCAGAGAGGATAGAACGATAAAGACAGTCTGTTGATGTTGTGTTTATCAAGTGTGTGGGCACATTTGGCTTTCCTCTCCTAAGGCACATGCTGCCCCACATTAAGAAATCAAGGTGAGTGCACAGGTGGTGGCAAATGTCCACTGTGCTCATTTGGTAGTGACCAAAGGTGTCGACACACTGGTGATGTCATTGTAAAGTAGGTTATGTTGGGAGTTAGTATCTGCATGTGTCTCATGCGTGGCCTGGTAATAGTCTGAGCAAATCAGACATTAGATACCCACTTTCCCAATTTGAAAGAAGCTTCTACCCAGTGTTGTTATGTACTCAATGTGTACAAAATTCATGTATCTGTACTTTACTATTTGTATTTCTACCAATTTGTACGTTTACTCCTGGGTGTCTTGCTGAAGGACATATAGACTCCTCACCTAGCTCCTCACTTTTGTTACTTAAGTATAGTAAATGTTGTATACTTTAAGACTTTTTCTTAAGTAATATTATTAAAAATGACTTTAACTTCTACCAAAGTAATTTTCTGGTAAGATAATTGTGCATTTTATTACAAATGTACACTCTCTCATCCCCACAAAGTTATATGACATATAAAAATGGATGGATGGATGGATGATATCCTGGTATCGGGATGGGGCAGTGTGTCAGTACTCCTTACACTTAATACATTTAAATGTTCCTTCACACTATTTTACTGCTAATCATGTGTCCAACTTCTGGACTAGTTATGATCGTAGCAGGCTATAAGTCACTGAATCAAAAGCAACTGGATTTTTGGATTTTTTGAAGCCATTTAACTTCTCATCTCTCCTCAAGAAAGTCATGTTGCTATTTACTGAAGCTAAAATGAAAACTATGACCTGAGTGAATGAGAATCTTTGCACATGTCAGTATCAGTCCAAATGTGAAATACCCAGTGAAACAGGTTGCATGATGCAGTTGCTCATTTAATCTACTACTTAGTTGTACCGTGTGTTGTGATTTTAAGTACCAAAGACTTATTGCAGCTAGACCATAACCATTCAACTATTGTTGTGCACACCAATATGGTATTATAGCTGAAAAATAACATGTCTAAGCTGCTAGTTCAGATTTCTCCTTGGTCTTAATGTGAATGGTGGCTGTTATTGCACAGGTTTTCATCATCCTCTTACTCAGCAGTCTGCAAAAAAAAAAAAAAAGGATGTATTGCAATATTTTCCAGCTCAAAGAGTTCAGTGACACATATGTCATATAATTTCATGACTGCTCCTTTCCTTCCCAATGACAGACGGTAAGTCACTAAAACATCCACCCTTTCACACATTTGACTTGCAGATAATTTGATCATCAATGGCAATGAAATGACGGTTTATTTGCTCATTTGGCTGCAAAGGAGCCTCTCTGGCGAAATGGGAATGTACTGCAAGCATCAATCATTATTTGGCCTCATTGGAAAGCTCTGGCCCATCCGTATGCCAGCATGTCCATGGTCACTGTCTCCCAACGGGGAGGACTTGGCACACTGTTGCTTCACAGATGTTCTCTGCTTGTGTTTGCTGCTCCTTCTGATTGTATTACACTGCTGAGTGTGTTTGTGTGAAACTGACTTTCTGTTTTCTGACACAGGGTTAGGGAGACAGTGGCACTTCATTTGCAACTGCTTTGGCCACTAACAGGGGACATACTGCACATTTATACAGCTGTAATTCCACTCAGTTCCACTAAGATTGCATACATTCAATTGGATCATAATTACTGTTGGAATGAAGAGTTGATTAGCTGACAGAGAGAATATTAACTTTCAATTTACATCTATTTATATTATTACTAGGCTTAGCTACACAAACATAATTATTGTCCTTATCTTTGCAGTAAAATATAAGGAGCAACATTAAAAAGAGAAGACATTCCTTAGCCAAAAATGCCAAATATGGCAGACTATAATATATAGTTTACCACCACCACCACCACCCAATCCACGAAATACTGCATGTCTACCAAACACTTAAGGTTCATGACCGTGTTAACTGATTTGCCAACATTGGACTTCAAACAGAAAGAGGAGAATGTTGAGCTAATGGACATCCAAGCACTTAGACTGTCTGCACACAATTGCTTGAGTGGGGAAGACAAAGGAGATCAACAGAAGAGCTAAAGATGTAGCTGAAGGTGTCTCACCACTGGATTGAACCATAAAAGAGACTGGTGTCATGGAACCTTGTGCAAGCATGAGTTTTTTGGAATTTGATTTTGTCGATAAAGTCACTGAACACAGTTGGTGTAGTGGTAAGCACTGTTGCCTTTGCAGCATGAAGACCTGGGTTCACGACCAGGTTGATGTCTTGCCGCCTTATTTGGAACAAGGTCCTTTCTCCGGAGAACCCGGAGAAAAGCCATGTACACGGGGAGAACATGGGGTTCTCCCCTGGGTTCTCCGGTTTCCTCCCAAAAACATGCACATTTGGGGAGTCGGCAAATTGGACACTATAAATTTACTGTGAGCGATGGACTGGCGAGATTGGCCTCTGTGTCCCTCATATGGAGGATAAAGTGGTAGATAATGGATGGATGGAGAAGTCATTGATCTCAGCTCAACTTACCAATATTGAGCTCAAATAAATCTAAAATATACTGTCAACATTTAGTGACATACAGAGAAAGAATTGTCACTTCAAACATATGCATGTGCAGATTTTCTAAACCATATATGGATGGAGCAGAAAAAAAGCTAATTCAACACATAATAGAGGACATAATGGAGACCTCATCCTTGTCACACAGCCATATACAAGCATCTTAGTTTCAGGAGGCTCAGTAGCAATCAGTTATTTTCCTGCTGCTTAGACTGGGCCTATTTGGTATGTTGCCCAGCTCCCCTTCCTCAAACAAAGACATAATGATGGATATTTACAACTGGAGTGAGAGTTTGTGTGTTCTCATTCTGGGGAAGGGAGAGCAAAGGAGGTGTAAGAAGACGAATTGGGAGAAGGGAAAGTGGTTCAGGAGATGAAACAGGAGCAGCCTGGAAAGGAAAGCCAGAAAACACAAAGGAACAAGACTGCTGGGATAACAGAAAAGGAAAGAATGGATAGAGGGGGAAACTTGAACTACAGAGCCCTTCTACCCTTAGCACACACTGATTCATGCATGCAACACTTGAGCTAATGCTGTTTCCCCATTCATTCCTACTATGTTTTGCATAACTTGACATTTTTACATCTTTACCAGTGAATGGCTTTGATGAGATATGGTTTTAAGGCATGCACTGTGATTAAGATGTTCCTCCAGGGAAAGCTTTGTGTCTACTCTAACCAGAGGACTTGTAGAATGGCTCCCTCTCTCATTAGCTATAAAAGTCTCCATCAACATTCTGCCATTTACCCGTCTCACTATTTTCTGCTTTTGCATGCATAAGAAGTGGGAAAATAAGAGGAATATGTGCTGCAGGCCCTCCTTTCTATTAATGTCTCTGGGGGATTTTTTTTCCCTTTTCTTCTTTTGAAATATATTATCAGGGACCAAAACAGCTTTCCAACTGTAATATCTAACACAATAAGTCTCAAAAAATTGTATTCACAGTTATTGTTTTGAGATCTCAGAGGTTCCTTGCTACTCACACTTGAAATTCACTTGGCACACAGCAGCCAGGTACAGTATTATTAGCTCTGCCAATGGATAGAGTACGTACCCTAAATCAACTCTCATATCTACATCCTGATAACTTTGAATGTAGAATTTTCCTGCAAAAAGACAAATTCCTGCAGACAGCACGCTGTGATGGAGCAGCCTCTGATTTACTAATCAGCATTTTTCACATTCTTTTCAATGAACCTTGTCTTCGACAGCTTAAAAGTTGGCAGGTTGCAGTCCCGCGCCTCCACTTGTCACATCAGTTGCTACAGTTACAATCCATTCCCACGTGGATGCTTCACAGGTCCCTGAACATGGAAATAGGCAGAGAGACAAAGAAACAAAAGAAGGAGAGAGATAATGGCTGCTACTAATGCTGCTGTCGGTGCAGGGAAGTGGTTGCACTTTGATGGCATTTTCCCTCTCACCATTAGGAAGGCAGTGCCTGATGAGGCAGAAACTTGCCCCTGTGAGCAGAACCTTCAGCTAAGCTGCCAGGTTCACACTGACACAGACATGAGCACGCACAAAATATGCATATTATTAATGGCACTGGGGAAAAGTGGTGGATTTCATAACCTCTGAAGGAATAATAGGAACATTTGGGAAATGCGTATTCTTATAAAGACATTACAAATGCTGCCGTTTTATGAGGGTGGAGGGTGCATGTTTCCTATTTCATCAATTTAAGTCATGGTAATTGTATTCCATGAAAAACTCAACATTTTCCTGATAAAACTAACACTATAAAATCAAAACTATATAGCCCAAAATTATCAGGTCAACACAATAACACCCTGAAAGAGTGAGCTGAGTGAGTCAGCTTAAATATATATATATATATATATATATTTTTAATATGACTTATGTTGCTGAATGCAGTATCTGAAAAGGTGATACCTATTTGTTTTGTTCCTTTTCAACAAATCCTTTTCATTTAATTTTTAGCTGACAGACACACACAGCTATTCTTCAATCAATCAATGATCCAGAGCAAAGTTACCTCAAATTAGCTAACTTTGGAGAGGAGACACCGGAAACACAGTCAACCATCTATCATTTCTGAACCAATGTACAGCATATCAAAAGGACACTGTGTATCTTTTATGGACTTAGTAACATAACTGGGAGTAGCACAGCACGACAGAACTTGGCTAAGCATAGACTGTTTAACTTTGCAAAATGTTGAATTGAGTTTAGTGCACACAAGTGTTATGTCTAGATTAAGGTTAATCTTATGTGAGTAATGCCTATGCCTTCTGCCATTCAATTCTAGATTTGCATGTTACTAACCTCTCGTTTAACCTGGCACCCTTGCCCTACATAACTGAAAGAAAAGCAGCAGCAACTGTAATATTAAATAAAGTAATTAATATAATATTAACTACTATTATTAATATTGTTGTTATTATTAATAATCTTTAATAGCCAATAACGGACACCGTAAAATGGTGCCTCACTTGATGCAGGGTACTGCCCCCAACACCGCTAACCACTATTCAAATCTTAGTCTTACACTTAACCATTTCCACACAAATAAGGTTTTGCCTCATTAGGACCAGATTACGGTTCCGACGAGGACCACTGGTCCTGACAAGGTCAGTGTTTATACCGGAAAAGGTCCTTAAGAGGGGAAAAATACCACACACACTCACAAACACACACATTCACATTCACAGTCTGACACTGCACCGCTCACAGTTCCAGCTATTTAACTCTAAAGTTAATTTGTTCCACACAGGGACATGTGGAGAAGACGGATGCTATCAGAAAGCTGCAGACCTGCTCTCAAACTGACTAATCACACAGCCAGAGAGAAGGACTGGGAATGAGAACCCACACTGGATATGTGGGGGTAAGGGGAGAGAGGTGCCAAAAATTGTTTGTTTGTGTGTGCGTGTGGTGGGGCTAGTAAGACAAGAAAAAGTGTGACGACGTGTAGAGGTGCTAGAAGACAGGAGATGAATGAAGGACAGAGAGGAAAAAATGAAAAACCGCCCCATTTCTCAAGTGCACATTATAAATTGTATTAATTGAAGTCTCTGCGGAGAGTCTAACACTGGAGTAATCCTGAGTCAGCAGCTTGTTGTGAGCGATGTGTGTTGTTGGATGAGAAAAGTGGAGAGTAATCTGTTTAGCTGGCATGGCACATGTCAGTGGATTCCATTAAGGCTGCAATGTGTTACATGTAATGTTTGTAAGTAATATAGACTCTGTCTAAAAAACACTTCCCAAGTCAATCTGGTCTGGAGAGGAATTCATCAATCATCCCCAACATCCACTATCAGCTTTAAGAAGGTATTTTATTACTGTACATATTCTTCCCTTCCCGGTGTAATAAAAAAGGAAAATAAAGTGGTATTTCTCTTTTTGTATATACAATATACATATATAAAAAATGTTATGTAAATAACAAAATAACATCAACCACATCTCAGGAGCATAAGGTAACAATAAGTGTCAGCTAATGACATGCTAACACCATTATTTAATATCATCTTATATACATTTGTACCCAGATATAGGCCAATTGTACATAGCACTGGTACATATACATATGTATAGCACAGTGTAGCATCATTTATTTTTGCAGACACACCAATTAGTGGCAGTGAATTTGACCTCTGCATTCAACCCATCCTTTTTACACACAGTAGAGAACACACGCGATCCAGTCATTGGAGCAGTGGGCCGCACTATCTCCACCCGGGTGCCCTGGTGTCCCAAGCAGCTGCTTAGTTCACTTAAATGTTGGGAAACAAAAATAGCCAACCTTAACTGCCTCCATATACTGTGAGCCAAACCACTTCTACTTATCCAACTAATAAGTTCATCAGCCAGGCAGCATATCAATAATCGAGAGGGTCTTAACCTGTGGAATACAGCCTATATGATATATGATATATGATAGATGCACTTTATTGATCCCAAGCTGGGAAACTTCAGTATATATAAGCTGCATTATATAAATGTTATATGGTCATTATATTTGTTGCAGTTATGAAAATTGCTCTAACTGTTACACAGATACACATATTTGATACATTTTGTAATCTGGTCTGGGTGACAACACGATAAAAAGGGCTGTGGAAACACAATATTCCTCATACTAAATTGAAGCTGAATTCCAAACAGAGACCTTGACTGATCAAAGCACAACCTGCAATACGAATACAGACAAAATGTGTATAACATGTTGAGACTATGCACAATTTATGCAATGTGGTTTGACTATTTTTGCTTCGATAATGATCATCAAACACATTATTGAAGAAAACTCTCATAGGCTTAAAAAAAAGTCGTTTTACCTGACAAAGTGCCAAATCACAACATTGTGTGACCTCTATCTAAGCTGCAACTCTGTCCTGAAGGTTTAATTTATTTATTTTTTTAATGTCTCAAAGTGGATGCCATCCCTTTGATGCTCTCCACTAAGGAGGCGGGGGAGTGATTATGCTATCAAAACCAAAACCCGGAAACATCCAAATTTAATGTCCTAGCATTTGATTAATCTGATAGAAGCATTAGTTTACCTTTAATATTTAATCTGGAAGATCGCTGTGAATGTCAGAGTGGATGAATTTCTTCTCAATTAATATAGCTCTGTACTTGTGGACAGTGCCTCGTGCAAGTCCTGTGCGAGGCTTTGAAGATTGCATCGTAAAATTTTAAACAGCAAATTACTTGCACGTTTCTCTGGCCACATCTCCTCCTCTTGCCCTTGGAGATGCTGCTACCACCATGACCGCTAGAGAGAGAGGTGGCTGTGAGGGGTTGGTCAGGTTTAAAGAGGATTCCCAAATCTATTTAACTTTTATTTCCACAGCACGGGGAGCTCGACATCTCTTTAAAAACCACGGGGATTTCTGGCCCACATTAAAAGACAGTTAGGCAGGATTAAAAAGCTGCTTTATCACTAGTTCGTAAGTGCTCAATTATCCTCTGTCCTAGCATGAGTATATCCTGACTCTCCACATTAACCTTGCCCACCTATAACCTCTGTGTTGTTCTTATCTTAGCTTTTTAAAGACACTGGTTATGGCCTTATCAACCAGTGAGGGGGGGGTTGTATGTCGCCAAAAGGTGTAATTGAATTTGGATGTTCACGTCCTGTGGAGGGAGTTCGACTGTTGTGGTTATCTTTGAGGTGAGCCTGATGAATTGCTAGAGTGACATAAACTTCGAGGCATTAGCTAAAGCATGTACAACCATATCATGGATAATTTACTCCAGAAGGGTACTAATGGACAACAAATTGACCAACATTATACGATTAACAATTATTTTACTGCTTGTGGAAAAAAAGCCAACTCCAAACACAGTCTATTACTATTTTACTGCCCAAGCGTGCATGAAAAGATATTGTGAATTGGACCAATTTTTTAAGTCCCCAATTAAAAGGAGTAGCAGTCCAATGGCTTTACAAAGTAATTACAGGGTCATAATGATTTACCAGTAGCCTCAATACATCCTTCTCTGCACAGAGATCAGGGCACATCAATAAAATATGCGTACAGCCACATAAACACACAAAAAGACACATCCACTCACACATACAAACAGATACAGGGACACATCCACACAATCACAGCCTCCTTATCTTGATCTATGTAAGTACATGACCTCTATTGGCAGAGCAGTCAGGAGCCTGTTCTCCTGTGTCATTAGATTAGAGAACCTTGCATTCCTCTCAAGCCAAGAACAAACCAAGATAAGCTCATACCAGATCCATGGTGACAACATCAAGCAGGCATTGAAGGAAAGAGGGAGACCAACACGTACTGCTTACATAAAACGATTAATACACTTGATATGCAAAATGACTCTCATGTCCCTGTGGATATTATTATAATGAATGTAATCTTTAGTTTGTATCCCCACACAGAAATGGATACACACCAAAGCTATATGCTTTCATCACGGTACAGTTTGGTTTGGAACAGTAAAGTCCTCGGTCAGGCTTGTGTCTCGAGGTGGAACACAACACAACAGACAACAATGGATCTCGCGGCTTGTTTGTTTCTGCTCAGTTTGAGGCCGTTTGTCTCAACAAGACGTCAAGCTTTGTATGAGAACGGTCCGTGTACTTGACGGCCAAGGGATTTTTGTTTAAAGAAAATGAAAACAAAGAGTTGTTCCCCGATTACCATTTACAAATAGGGAAATGAAAAACAAAAATGTACACTCACTGAATTGTTTGGATGTGCAAATAAGTGGAACTCGGGAAACAACATGACACAATTTCTGTAAAGACATTTAAGTTTAGACTGTAAGCAATGTCCATTCAGAGCAGCACTCCTGACTTACAGGTACAGTGCAACAGTGTCATAACGATAGTTTCCGGTTCACAACAAAATAAGCTTTGCAAAGCATAACAAAACAATTAGCCACTGTAATTTTGTTTCCTGATTTACATTTATGTGTACATCCAGACAGATCATTATGTTCTTTCACCCTATATGGTAATTGGGCTCGTTTCTTTTTTAAAAAGAAAATCAGTTTTAAAATCAGACCACAGAGAAGGGTCAGGAATGTTGTGCTGGAGGAAACAAGGACAGTTGTTGTAACAGATGAGGATACAAGGGATAGGGCGAAGTGGAGGCAGATGATCGGCTGTGGCGACTGCCAAAGAGAGAGAGAAAAGCCGAAACAAGAACAAGCATCAACATTATATAGGACACCTTTTGTTTCAATCTTTTGTCACTGAATCAGTGATCAAAACACCAGCCACAATTTAAGTATGTCATGTGCCCACGTGCAGTGTATACACACACATACACACATACATGCAGAATGGTGCACCTACAGTACATCATATCTTCTATTCATAGTGATGCTTGGTTGGGTTGAAACCCAATGGGGAGGAACAAAGAGATTTCTGAATACAGCTCAAATGGGTACATTTCCACAGCTCATCTTATATGGATGTTCCCATGGTGCAGCTGAAAGGGAATTAACTGCCTTGTGGAAAAACAAATGCTGCTAACAATTACTTTGTTTTGTTTTTTTATGGATATGCCTAGAAAATCAGTATGAATAGAATGTCACATGTGGCCCGATTACAGTGCATTTATTTATAACTATTTAAAAAAATAAATAGGAGTGGGTGGTTGCCCCAGGTGGGCGTGATTCTAACCAATAAAATGTGATGTAGGCTCTCTCTTCTTCCATTCTCACATTGGACTTGCCATTCTGTGCCACACTTCTTGCACTCATCTCTTAAAAGTAATCACATTTCTTAAAGACAATGTTGGTGTTTATTTTTCATATTTTCTTTTCTCCTCTTATATTTTCTTCACACTTTTTGTTTGCTTTACCATTATCCTCTCATGATCTAATTATCGTGCAGTTAAAGTGACAAATACATATACATTTCATGTATTTGTATCCATCTATCCTGATGTCTTTTTAGCTACTGACTCTGGGGACTGTGTTGTTCTCATGCTTTTAGATTTAACTGCTGCATTTGATACTGTGGTCCACAAGATCCCAATCTCTCATTGGAGCAGCAGGTGGGCATCAGGGGCACAGCGTTGGAGTGGTTCAGGTAATACTTGGCAGACCGAACTTTCTGTGTCAGCCTCGGTGACTCTGTGTCCTCCTCGGCCCCTCTCACCTGCGGGGTCCCACAGGACTCAGTTTTGGGCCCCCTTCTTTTTTCTCGGCTCCCACTTGGCTCCATTCTTAGAAAGTATGGCATGGCGTTCCACTGTTATGCAGATGATAGTCAGATTTATGTACAATAGAATGATGTGGGCTCTTTTACTCTTTTACTTAAGTGTCTAGATGACATAAAAGCTGGGTTGGCTCTGAACTTTTTACATTTTAATGAGAAAAAAACTGAACTGATGGTTTTTGGTGGCACCTCTGGGACCCCCCCTGTAGATCTGGGCTCCTTGGCCCAACTTGTGTAACCCACCACTACAAACCTCGGAGTGAAAATGGACTCTGATCTGAAGCTCGACAGCCAGATCAGGTCCATTGTCAAATCGAGTTTCTTTCATTTGAGGCAGCTGGCCAAAATAAAGCCAATTCTCTCGAGCCAACACTTTCGAAACGGTAATTCATGCCTTTGCGACCACACGGCTGGATTACTGCAACTCTCTTTATGTGGGGGTTAGCGCGTCCTCCATTGCCCGCCTTCAGATGGTACAAAACTCTGCCGCACGTCTTTTAACGGGCACACGAACATTTTAGCACATTTCCCCCATTTTAGCCTCACTCCACTGGCTGCCCATACATTCCAGGATCCATTTTAAAATGATTTTATTTGTTTTTAAATCCCTGAATGGCCTTGCCCCGCCCTACCTCTCTGAGCTTCTACACCCATATTCACCCACTCGCTCTCTCAGGTCAGCTGATCCGCTGCTCCTGAGTGTGCCCAAAACCAAGTGGAAGCTCAGAGGGGATCGTGCCTTCGCAGTCGCAGCGCCAAAACTTTGGAATGATCTGCCTTTGAACACTAGACAGTCCTCGTCCTTGCCTGTTTTTAAATCTCTTCTTAAAACCCACCTCTTCTCTTTGTCCTACGACACTTTGAAAGATGTTTGATTTAATTGTATGGCTGCCATTTTCCTTGTGTTTTTATGATTTTTATATTATTTTAATCTATTTTACGTTATTTTTGTGTATTTCATGTTGTAGGTTTTTACTCATTATGTGTTTATGTACAGCACTTTGGTCCACTGGGGTTTGTTTGAAGTGTCTTAACAAATAAAGTTTGATTGGATTGGATCCTGAGCCACACACGGAGTAGTAGCTATCATTGTTGCCTCACAGCAATTGTGTATGAAGTCTGCATGTTCTCCATGTGTGTGCATGGGTTTTCTCCAGGTACTATGGTTTCCTCCCACAGTCCAAAACATGCAGAGGTTAATTGGTCACTCTAGATTGACTGTAGGCGTTGATGGGAGAGTTAATGGTTGTCTCTGTGTGTTGGCCCTGTGATTGACTGGCACTCTGACCAGGGTGTGACCTCACCTTTCACTCTGTGTCAGCAGGGATTGGCTCCAGCTCCCCACAGCCCACATGTGGAGGATGAAGTGGTAGACAATGAATGTATGTATGCATGCATTTATAGTGGCATCAGGCATAATGGCATAATACACCGTGTAAAACAAAATACATTATATTTACCTTCAGTACATGCAAGAAATTCAAATGTATGTCCCCTGTCATTAGAACACACAATCATTCCATAACCAGTTCCTGGTCTCAGATGGATGTTTTTATAAGGAATAAAACACACTTGCTTTGCTGTTTATATTTGACCTTTTGGTACTTTAGTTATTTGTAATCAGTGACATAAATAAAGCTAGATTATCTCTTCAAATTAGAACACGTTTTAAGTAAGGTTTTTATGTAATTCAGATTGAAAACTGGCATTTAAAGGGCTACAATGCAAACATTTCAATCCACTGAAAGGGGAAATACTTATAGCAGTTTAAATAGCAGTAGAATTGCAGAGAATATTATTAAAGGATTGCATGAAGGTTAAAATATTTTGCCAAAATACAATTCAACACAGGTGAAAATGACATTATTAAATTAAAATCAGTGATAAAGTGCATAATGTGTTGAACGAGGTGGAAGGTCACATGGAGAACAGAAGGCTTCATAAAAAAACAAAAAACAAAACAGATGGTTACATAAAGAAGGACTGTATTTAATTTGTATTTCTAAAAGTCCTGAACTGTGAGCATGAGGTAAATTTTGCATTGGAAAAAAAATCCTAATTCTTAGTGACTGAGTGATTAAAATGTTCGACGACAGCAGCGGAAAAATTGCATCAATTGATGGCTTAGAAATCCACCTGAATGCCCTTATTCAAGTCATTCCGCGAGTTCAGATTTAGTTGCATGCACATCAGCATCACCATACAAAGGATTTGATGGACTAGACAAAAAAGCAATTATGAAAGATAGAAAGAATAAACACACACATGAAAGGAAATAGAAAGACAGAAATGTGTCGGCATGTGCTGGTGAAGCATTGATATACAATCATGTTACATAATTTGGCTGTGATGAGGACTGGTTTTAAACAGACCATAATGTTGGCTACTAATATCACAAGAGAAGTGGCACGGTAAATAATGCAGTAACAGCAGAATCAATGTAGCACATTTTAATGTCTCCACATTGACCACTGATTGTTTATCGCAGCAGGGCCGTAGGTGATTAACCTCTGTTGTATTTGTGTTTGGGTTTTAGCCACCATCACTTTTGTACTGGTCTCTGATAAAATGACATTGAGGTCTGCATATTGTGTATTTCCTACTAAAGTCTGATTTATTCTCCATCAAATTAAACTTTTAAATGAGTCCAGTGACGCACACGTGTAAAATTTTCATTAGTCTTGTAGCGGTCATTATTTTTTGAGCAGTGTGACAGGTAGTTACCATCTTCATGTATTTGTTTCATATTCAACTGTTGGACTGAATAATCTTATCCCCGTCGCTCTCTTAATTGGTTCGGAGCCACAGTGACCACTCCCCTTTTCTTGTGCTCCTGTCATCCTTTCAGTAAAAGTAAATTCAAAATGCCTTTCCCCCGCTAAAAACAAAACATTAATCAAATCCACCTCTTATGAACACAAAGAGAATGAAACAGATATGGACACAAATAAACAAGCTGACAGAACCAATCAGGATGATACAATATAAACCGCAAATTGAAAGTGCCCGAAGTGTGTGTGTGTGGTTACCATGGAGATGACGGAAACCTTTCGCCGCAGCATGAATTAAAAACATTGCAAACAATTATCAAAAGTGGCAAGTGACAAACTATAAGTCAGGCTTTAGAGACCGCCCATCAGGAGCTGATTAGGCAACTACGTGTGACCTGCGAAACTTATCAGACTGTAAATTGTGTCGCGTGAACTCGGATACAGAGGATCTGTGCAAAACAATCAGTGTGTTTGTTTTGCTTTCCATAGTAATTTCCTGCTGAAATGAGCAGAGCAAACACACAAATCAACAACATGTCAATAACAGAGGACATAGTTTGGAATAAGGTACTTGTGCAAATGACTGAAGCCTGGATTTTAGACAAAAGATGACATGACTGAAACGACTACATTAACATGGCCTGAGGTGATTCATATTGAAAACACAATCTTGATGTGTAATCAATTCCCATGTCTTTTAGATTGTTTCCTCTTTTCATTAAAGCTTTGCTAATGTTTTTACCTGCTATTATAAATGTGCCCTCCTATCTCACAGCTACTGGCAACAAGGGCCTCATTTATTTCACTAGCAAGTCTTAGCTCTGTTTCCACATGATACTTCCATAAAAGATGAATTAGCATAGAGATTGAAAGTAGACATGGAATGAGTATGTATAAGCTCATTTTATTTCCCTATTTCACTGCCAATATTGCCATGTCCTACTGACAAGAAAGGTGTTTAATTTTCAACTCTCTGCTCTGACCTGGGTTATGACTGATTGGTGAGAAAATTCATCATATGAA
This sequence comes from Microchirus variegatus, assembly GCF_963457635.1. Taxonomy (NCBI): domain Eukaryota; kingdom Metazoa; phylum Chordata; class Actinopteri; order Pleuronectiformes; family Soleidae; genus Microchirus; species Microchirus variegatus. The sequence continues at coordinate 21,923,929 of NC_139804.1, forward strand.
AGACAATTGTCCTTTTTCCTCTTTTCGCTTATCCTGTGTGCTACGATCAACTTTCCGAACAATTCTTGGACTCTTTATGAATCAAAGTGAAGTATATTTTGCTTTCATAATTTTTGTGAAGTTTTAGATCACATGTTTTCCTTCTGAAATCTCATAACGTAAATCTAGTAGGGCTTTTAAATCACTTTAATTGTTTAAATATGTATGGTGCATTCTTTATAGGGCAAAGTACTGCATTGCCACATTACTTTGAAAGACGCATTTATTTATTTTTATTTAACATTTATTCCATCATCTAAATTTCTCACACTGAATGTTCCTTTGTGGTTGTTTTTAAGCACTCCTCTGATGTTCATCATCTTAAATGCTGGGCAAAAATAGAAAATGAAGGGAAATATAAAGCACCATTTGAAACAGGAGCACATGCAAGAAAAATAAAGAGCCCTAAACCATCGCTATCTTGATCGAAACTGACAGTGCTGTATTGCGTTTGACTACACTCGGCCAGTCCCAGTGGCAAATGAATAGAAATAGAGAATATCAGTCTTCACCTTCAATCCTTCAATAAAGACAACAGTCAGCCTGAACACATGGGAGGAGATGAAAGGTGAGAGTGATTCGATGTGGCAATAATTTTCCCCCTGCGGCAGCATTTACCGTGTTTCAATCAGTAATGCTTAATCTTTCAGGGGACACTGCATGACTAGTCAGCCGTTAAGAAAAGAACTAAGGGGATTATGAAGGCACTGAGCAGGCACTGTTCAGGCTGCATGGGAGGCAGGGGGAGATGAAGTGGGGAGAGAGAGAGAGAGAGAGAGAGAGTGAGCTGCAGCAGGGTGATGGAGAGATAGCAGAGAGGATGAGAGTGAAAGGATGGATGAGACATTATCAGAGGATAGTAACAGAGATATGAGGACAGTGCAGAGTGGGAGAGGAAGGAGAGGGAGGGTGGATTTATTCAGATGTTGGCTGTGCAAGCCAGCACTAAAGATCTGCCACTGTCTGCCTGCACCATGCTAATGGAAAAAACATCATTCATGAGTAGAGAGCCATAGATAAACATCAAGGCAACTGGGAGGCTGATGGTAACACTTTCTTTGAGAGTCTCTCTGTGAGCGTGTGTACTTTTAGTCACCAGACACATTAATTGTTTGACAATTGTTTTTTGACTGGAGTTTAACATTTTACTGCCGCTTAAAGAGTTACTTTTCTGTTATTTTTTGGGAAATAAAACTCTATCACACTATCTTTGTCCACCCCGAAGCTTCAGCCCTCTTCGCTCTCTTTACTTGAGCAGCTCTTCATGAGAATGTTATTAATATTATTCATGCTCACGTTTGAACTATTTTGTGGGAAGGAATTAGTATTTAATTTGAACAAATTATATAAATATATATATATACACATATATATATATATATATATATATATATATATATATATTATATGTATGTATGTATATATCTATATTTCTATATATATATATACACTCAAAATAGTCCACTTTGGTTACTCTACTTTAATCCATACTGTCCTGAGAAACCCTCTACTCAGGAAACATAACTTAAAACACCTAATGTATGTGGGTGGACCATGAGTCAGCATGTTTTGTTTGAATTAATCTAATTAATTTGCTTATCCTTAGTGAAAGTCTGAATTTACAGTAGCTGAGCAGAATTATAACACACACACATGCCATATTATGAGAGGAGGTAAACTGAGCTGTGGCTCTCCTTTGGCCGATTAAGCAGAGCAGAGTCATAAAGGAGCCAGGTCAGGCAAATAAATATTAAACGACCATAGCAGGGCATTGGGGAGATGGTGGCGCGGAAGAGGCCTGATGGTCTGATGCTGGCCTCCATACATCAATTACGCAACACTGGACGTTTGTCATTCGAATGGCTCTCTGTGATGGCTGGCTATTGGTAAAGCTATTTGGCTAGGAATCGTAGGTTAACTGGCATCCGCACCAGGCATTTGAGAGATGTTTATGGGAAACTGTAAAAGCATATTTATGTGGATCTATAAGGATCTAATTGAAGGTTGTTTATCAGAGGGTTTTAATAAAACAAGGGTGCATTTTTGCCTATGCTGGTGTCTGTGACATAAGATCTCAGTCAAGGGATAATTTAGCACGGCAAAGAAAAGTAGGATAATGCATCTCCTAGGACTGAAGATGCAACAATATCTGTAAAGACGAAAGACAAGCTTGCAAAAAAGGAGTAAGTCTCAAGTTAATTATAGGCTGTAAGCTTTAAACATATATATTACTAAAAATGTTGTTCCAATAAAGTCATGGAGTTGTTGTTTAAATGTATTCTCCACCACAACTCTTCAAACTAAAGCTAAACAGCAGTGCTCACATTCAGGCCATGCAACACATGGGGATTTGTTGTTGTTGTTGGCTTTGAACACCTGCAACGCTGAGCACCTGAAAACAATTGAATGCACCAGCTGCACATGCCAGGCTCATACACGGCTCGACTAAACAACAATAACCGGGTTACATAAAAGGCAAACAAGGACCATATTACCTCATTTGACTCTTAGGATTATCTCGATTAGCATATCAGTTACGTAAATAATCTGCCTGGTGTCAACCTCACAAAGGCTGTGACTTTGCAAAGAGCAGAATCCCGAGACCATGAAACCTTCATTTAAACAGGCATGTTGATTAAGGCCATCCCCAGTAATACATCAGCTCATGGGATTCTCTGTACTTTACACCTTCATACTCACACATGTGCACACGCGAAGCAAAGCACACAACACTGAGCTAATTCTTCTAACCTTCATCCGACCGCGACTTCACATGCTCATGCATAAAGTCAATTATCTGTTTATATTACAGCAGCCTTTATGACTATTTTTAAGCATTGCAGTAAAAGCATAAAGGATAGTGTGAATCAGTGGAGCAGGTATAAGGCTCAGTATAAAGCTATACTAAGAGGTAAAGTAGCCTGAGCATAAAAAAAAAATATATATTTTTTTTTTACCTGACTGGCAGATATCCATATTCTCCACCCCGCTCTTCTCTGGTGGCTATCAGCAGCCATAACACACAAAAAAAATCTCTAACCCCAAAAGTGTTTCATCTGTGCTGGTCCACAGCTTGTGCCATATGTGTGTTTGAGACCATATGTGTGTACATGCCGATAAAAAAAAGTCCAGATCAAAGCGCCCCATGCTGTCTATGTCCAGCCAACTTGGCAGGCTGATTATTAAACTCCCAGCTGAGCTGCAATTCAAAGAGGGGAAAAAAAGGAAGCTGAAGGGTTATGTGTGGATACCGATACAAGGAAAGGAAAATAAAATGAAGAAAAAAAGGGAAAAAAGACCAGGTCAAAGTGGGACAGAGATGACCTGAGCTATTTATTTTATTCATTTTGTAATGATAACTTTATTTATCTGGTCTGAACTGCAACATTCATCATTCTTCACCACAGTCACAATGTCTCTTTATCAGTTTTGGATGCCATTTTGGTTGACGTGACTATTGTAAAGGCTAAACGTGATGTTCACTGACAAGTGATGAAGACTTTTTGGCCAACTAAACAAAGCTATGTCATGGAAAAAAACAGAAAAAAACAGTCCTACACTGTCAAGCAACTTTCTTTTTTCACCCAACCTGATTACAACTGACATGATGCTCCACTGTCTGTGCAGTCTGCAGTCATCTATTAGTGTTCAACAGCAAGGATTGAAATATAAAAACTATATATAGATGCCAGCATATGATCCACATCATATGCATCACTATGGTAGCCTAAATGCTGCAATTGTTTCTGTGCATTAGTCAAAACATGCTATTACCTATTTTAACACCTATACTAATTATGTTCACGTTGTGCTTTTTAAGGTTTTTTGTTTATTATATTAACACAAATAGTCCAGTTTTTTTTGCTTGTTTTTTTCTTTTCCTTTTAACAGGGTGGGTGAAAGAAAAAAGATGGCGTTATGAAACTGGAAGAGAAAAACAATCGAACTGGACGGAGGATGGAACGGAGAGAGAGAGAAACAAAGAAAGCTTTGCACCTTGACTTCAATCAGCACTTGTTGTTTGCCAACAGCCACACTCTCCTTGCACCTGAGGTCAACAGGGTCAGTGCAATTGCAGCCCAAGCTCTTCCAGACTCTCTCATACTAGAGATGTGCATATGAAGCAGATCTACTGACTGCACATTCAAAAACGCATTTGACCCCCTTCCTGTGAGAATGCAGCTCAGGGTTAATTCAGTGTCATAAATCTTTACGGAAACAGAGAAACAAAGAAGCAGGAAACTCATTGACTTAGACAAAACAATGGCATGGAAGAATTAGGGCACTCTGTAAGCTCAGAAAAAAAACTGTCCATAAAATTCTGGTCACAACTGCATCCAAAATATGTCATCGATGATCTTAACCACATGTATATAGTGTGTATGTCCTCAAAGAACACACATTATATGAGCCAATTCACTACACACAGCTACCTTGTGCGTTTTAACCATTTGTAAATCATCAAGAAAATAAAAAGTGAAGGCACACACCCTACCATCCACACTCATACCCACACATTTGATGGAAAGTATGCCCTTAATTAGAAACAGAATTAAAAGTATAATGTTCATCATGACACTGGACAGTTGAAACCAATATGACATGCTTATATATCTGGCCAAATAAAGTTGATGCTGCTCTATAATAATGGAAGAGAAAAGCTTGCTAGTGAAAGGATTGTCAACTCTTACAGCCAAGGCAGACCAGTGTCCCATTACACAATTTATTGACCAACCATGTGGATCCAAGCAGCTGCTTATCTTACAACTTCTCCAGGTTTACCTTGTCAGGACCAGTAGTCCTCATGGAGATCAAAACCTGGTCCTGATGATGCAGACACTCATTTGTGAGGAAATTGTTATACTTTGGGGGGTAAGATTTTAATTGTGGTTATAGTTTAAGATTGGTAGGCATTGTTGGTTATGGTGAAGGTTAGAGATCATGCTTTGTGTGTATCTGTCCAAATGAATGGAAGTCAGTGCATGTCCTTTAACGGATAGCTGCACAAAGCTGTGTTTGTGTGCTTGTGTATGTGTATGTGCGAGAGAGAGCTGGAGAGAGAGATGGTTACTGCTGTTGTCTTCCAGTTTTAGACAATATCTTGTCAAAACAGATTTTCCCAAGCAAGAGAAAGAAACCCATCCCTGCCTCTAAACTTCTTTTATAAGTAATCTGACAATATCATTCTGCCAGTTCCTTCACCAAGCTCTGCCCAGCGGCAACCCTCTACACAAAGCCAAAAGAATAGCTGTGGCAGAGGAGAGGAGAGGAGGTGGTGCTGACTGTCCAGTGAATGGGTCAATATATCATTATACCCCTTTGTTGCACATACAGCACAATACACACTGACACTCACACATAGACACACAAAACCACATTTTCTATCAAGCTCCATTTATGGCCAAAAGTTAAGTGGAGTCAACAGTTAGAACGTTGTCTTTCACTTGTCAACCATGGAAACACTCCCCCTTTGAGGCACTGTCAACATGATGTGATGGACAACTGAGGCAGTTTTATTATTGTTGTGGGTTTTTTTTTTGAAGTTGAACATCAGGGGATGTTGCACAGTGGAACACACTGTGAGACAAAACCGTGCCTGTTTTAAGAAGCACTGCACTACAGTATAACCCTGCAATTTAAAGTCTGATTATAGCACTCGCTCCTTCCATTTAGATGCTTGTTTGCCGGTTTAAACAACGTGACATGAGATATTTATTCCAGACCAAATTTGCTGATTTCTCCAGGCCAAGCAATCAGTCCAAACCCAGATTAATGCAGGCTGAACTATCAGCCTCTGCTGGCACTGCACTTGCACAAGAGAAAAAGAAAAGGATTTTGTTTATCTTCTTCTTAGTTTTGCTTCTCCCTTTATGGGTCGCCACAGTGGACCATATGCCTCCATCTTGCCATGTCCCTTGTGTCCTCTTCTGTTACACAAACTGTCCTCACTCCTTCACTGTAGTATTTCTCTTTTCCTTCTGCCCTGTCCATCTTCAACCCCCTTTGCCTATTATGATCACTATCCCTGCTCTTAATGTGACCAAACCATCCAAACCGTTCAACCTGAGCTGTCCCTCTGAATTTCTTATGTCCATCCAGGTCATTCCCAATGAAAATCTCAACATCTTTAGCTCTGCCACCTCCAGCTCTGCCTCCTAACTTTCAGACAGAGCCACTGTCTTCAAGGCCGTACATCATAGCATGTCTCACAACCGCCTCGTATAGACCTTCCCTTTCCATTTGCTGTTATCCCTCTGTCACACATCACCTCTGACACTCATCTACATCCACTCCACCCTGTCTACACTCTCCTCTTCGCCTCTCTTGTGCAATGTCCACTGATTTGGATGGTTCGATTCAGTTAATAAGCAAATGTACTCACCTTATTATTAAGAATGGAGAAAAAAAACCTGTGGGTGTTCCTAAGCGAGCCCTGTGCCTGCATGCATTCACCTGAGTTCTTTTCTTCAATGAAACAATGAACATGAAAATCTATTTCTTTTACTTCATGGGAGTTTGATTTATGTAACAAATAAGACAAACCGCCTTTAGAAAACCTGGTGGTCTATGTCTTGAGAGCTGTCATAGAGCGAGAGGCGTACAAGCACAGAGAATTGATTTCAACCTGCTACAAAGCTAAGGGACAAGTGATGGTAAAATGTTAGTGGTCACCAATACAAATCCTTCAAATCAGCCTGCAATGGCTCACTGGGTGCTAATCACCCATAACATCGGGTCCACATCTTTAATCAGGAATTGATTTCTTTCTTCATGCTTGTAGTGTTTTTTAAGAATATCAATAAGTCTCATGGATATGGCACCAGAGTTCAACGTCTAAGAAGATGAAGGATGCAAAATGTTGAATAACCCAAAGTAATTTCAACATTTATATATGGAATAAAGTGAGCTTCTGACCAATAGGTAAGTGGCATTTTATGGTGTTACATAAGCTGAACATATTATAGTATAATAGTGCAATTGAATGTGATTGCATCTTTATGTATATAAAGTTGTATTACACATTAGTTTCTTACAGGAACACTGACTTAGAAACTCAAAGGATAAATGCTAATAGCTGAAACACAGCAAGCAGTTCCAGTGTTTAACTAGCTGAGTGACAGCTTACCCTTTGGGAAAGAAAGTACTATATTGAACAGCAGGTGATAATACGCAAAATAAATTAGAAGATTTTTTTTAATGCAGATTAATTCATTATATGCAAATAATTAGAGGAAAAACAAACATGAGCACAACACTGAAAGATTGTCTTAATTCTACATCTAAACCACATCTTCCCGTTGGTCAGAATGATTCAAGAACAACTGGACATACACATATTCAGCTTTTCCTCCAGCAGCAAAGTGGTAATTTCTGAAACGCCTCGCAAGATAAATTGCATTAACGACAATGAGTGCAACAGCTTCTTGTATAATACAGAAGAGCTCAAGAAGTGAATGATAAAGTTAATTATTTACTGGAAATGCAGCAGTTAATTGTATTGTATCCAATCCATAAGCAAATCTTAATAAAACATTTAACCAACACCTCTGAGACATGAGGAAATAGAGACTGTGTGCGTAAGAAAATGAGCTGTGTTACTGAACTAAACACCCACCACCAACACCAATTTATCCAACAAATACTTTATCTATCTGTCTGTCTGTTCTCAACATGTGTCCATTTTATTTAGGGTATATATTGATTTATTTACTTATCTAAGTGACAGATGCATGGCCCTGTGTGGCCTGAGTTTCACCCCTCTCCCTGTCAGCTGCCAAAGCCATTGTTTTCATCACAAAGAGCCATAAAAGCAAGACCAACTCCTGCCCTTCAGTTTCCACCTAATCATCACTTCACCGGTTGATAAGGACACACATTAAAGGGGTGAATTATTTGACTCAGGTAAAATTGAGCTTTTCATCACATCATCGCTGAAGGATATTTCGCAAATCCCATCACTGACTGATTTTGTGTGTCGGATGACATTGACCCACAGAAAATGTTTTCCACCTCTTTATTTTGGTTCGAGGTGAAGTAAAAGAACGAGGTCCAGGACAAAGAATCTTGATATATTGCTTAACGGTTTCATTGCATGACCTTAAGTTGAAGTACAAATTAAGTGCTCGCTTATGAGGTGAATTTAACGGATCAGCATATGGCCACTGAGAGTAGAACCTATTTGACCTCTTCTTCGCATAAAAAAAGATGTTTTTCACACTTTAAAGCTGTTAGTGAAAACTTGAAATATTAAATATAAAACAGCAGACGGCAACTTTTGGTTCTGTAAAATCGCCTTGAGCATTTGTACTGATGGAAGCGGGCGAGGTCTTTATTCCAGAGCCAAAAGCAGACAAACAATCTTTATTTCCTACTGTGTGTACGCAGCCAGAATTTACGACTTACATTTCTTAATTTTTTTTATACCACTATCAAAATTGTGTTGAGTTGGGATCACCCAGAACTTGTAACTGACTCAAAGAGTAACACAATTGGTTTGCTAAATGTGTGTGGGGAAAACCAAATTGTGACTATATAGTTTAAACTTGAAACAAAGTGGGTTAATGAGATAAATAACTTTTTATATATATTTATTGACAATCATATTTTTAGCACAAGTTTTGGCTCCTCACAAAAGTGATCATGAAAAATTGAACGTACGATCTGCCAACAGAGGGCAAAGCAAATCTATCTCTCTCTAAACAACTGTCTGATCACATGGTTTCCTCAACCATGTTGAGCATTAGACATGTATGACACATAACTTAAAGCAACGTGGACAAGGGAGCAGTTGATATCAAAGAAGAGGTAGTGTGGGATGGATTGTTTCCCATATTTTTCAGCTTTCCAGTTCTTGCAATTGCCAAAAATGTTACCATTTTCAAGAGAGACAAGTGTTGGACTGACATGATCCAAAATAAAACCAAAACAGTTTGCAATTAAAGCAAAATCCGGTGCATCAACAACAAACGGCGACATCAAGTGCAACACAACAGACAACATTTGGGTACATCAGCAGCTCTTTGTTTTTCCCTACTTGGTTTGTGGCCATTTGTTTCAATAAGACGTCAAGCAAAGTATGAGAATAGCCTGCATATGTTGAAGAGAAAGACAGCCGGAAAATGTAGGGTTGCCCGAAAGGAAAGGTTGGTTATTTTGGTACTTGCAAAAAATACCATACACATACCAAACAGTACCGTTGCACTTGATGGAAACATGGTATAAGTAAGTCTGACCCATGCCATATGAGTTCCTGCTGTTCTGAATTGATATCATACACCGGCTGCTACACAATTGATGATATACTGTACTGTAGAGCCTATAGGCAGGCAGATTTTTTCAGCATAGTGCAAGGGGTGACTTGACTTAGGGGAGTCTCACCAATTTTGTTGTAGAAATACAGTTCAAGTTCAGTCACAAATTGTTCACAAATCAGATCTTTTCAGGCTGTCACTGTTGATTGCAAGCGATCAAATTGGAATTGGAGGTAGATCATCTCACTCTCCAAACAACCCTGCCATGTTGCTGTGCAGAACTTGTCCGTTGTGGAGTATTTATTGTGCGATAGAAGAGACTGGTATGTTAAGTGCAGCACTTTGGTCACTGCTTTTGACGTCGTCATGTGTCAGGCATTCACACTGAAGTGTGTCTGTAGAGATCTGATTCAAACCACCTTTTTGTTGGTTTGTTTTTAGGGCCATTCAGACTTCCCAAACCTGTATGAAATCTAGATATGAACGGAATATTTCTGGCAGTCTGAACAAGACCTTACATCTTTGTTTGTGTATCCAGAGAGGGCTTTACTTACTAGACACATTTTATCATTAGGATTCTTTAATCACTTACACTTACTTTATTTTTTTTTGTAAAGTCTGATATTACATTAGTTCATTGCATGTTAGAATGTTGGCTTGCATGCTTTTACCAAGCCTATTGAATGTCAATGGCTACTGAATACAGCTGCCTCTATTATGAGTGAGCTGTTAGCAACAGCTAATGTTTAAAAAAAAAAAAAAAATTTAAAGACAGGCAGACAGACACACTTAGACAGAGAGAGAGAGGGAGAGAGAGTACTAAAGAGGAGTAAATTGATAAACTGTCAGACAGTGCATTTATACAGATGCAGTCTATAATAATAATATACGATACGATAATAACTGTGAAAAAGTGGCCTGTAATTATTGAGCGTGCATCATATAGAAATACGTTTTGGAAGATGAACAGTTGTTTTTGTGGTCATAACAGTCACCAGACATCATTTCGGTCGTGTCTTGTCAATGGGGCTTATTGACTGGCTCATATCACTGAATACTGTCAGGCAGGCAGATACAACTCAATATAATATATAATATAATAGGAGCCTCCGTGAGGCTGGAACTACAGCGATTTGAAAGGAGAGAAAGTACAAATATAGAGAAAAATAAACCACTAATCCCAGTCTTCACATGTTGCTGAAATCTGGGTGATTGTGTTTGATTTTTGCTTTAGTGATTCATCGGGCTCTGTTTGGTGCCACACAACCACGCAGTTTCTGCACTATTTTAAGCAGAGCAAGTGTGAAGGCAGTGTGGGGTTTGTACAATTTTAGTCAGCGATAAAACAGAATAGCATATATTAACAGAGAGCAAACTATAGGCGCTGGAAAACAGGATCACTGTTTAACTCAAGAATAATGTTTACAAAAAATAAAGGCCACGTAAAATGAATAAAGAAAAGAAACTAAAGAATCCTGCAGCGTCTTTGTAAACTACTTCTTAATGGTTGTACTCAATTTTCTCTGGATCATTGCACATTAATAAAGTACATACATTCATCAAAGTTGCTCAGAAGTGTCAGTGATAACAAAAACCCTCAGCCAGACACTGAGTCTATGAGTTTTTGAGACTGACATGACGACATCTGTTAAACCGCATCGTCCCAAATGTTTCACATTCACGTTTTTGAACGGAGGGAAAATTTTAAATTTTAATCAAGTGAATTGCATTAGATCTTTCCCTGAACGCTTGTGTCAGTATTGTTGTCTGCCAGAGGCAATCACACTTTTATGATGCACTTTTCTGAGCTTGCCATTCTATTTCACAGCCCCTTCGAGACATTCTGTGTCCTCCAAACAACATCTGAGAAACAGTGATTTTTAATATGAAGATGCTTTATTCCGTATTTCTACAGTATTTAATCTCCGGGCCTGTTTGTTTTGGCAACGATGAGACCTCTGCCTCCTAAAAAAGAAGGAATCCTAACAGCAATAGCAGTCAAGATGACAATTGGCATTGTTTTTCAACAACACCAACTCTTTCATTATTGTTTTGACTGAGAAACTCATAGCAGCATAACAATGCCATATACTGAATAATCAAAAGTAGCTGTATTAGTGTGTTTTTTCCAACTTTAAGTCTAACAAATCTGGCAGTCTCCTCATTAGTGCTAGGTCAGGGACTCAATTATTGTATTATTTTTCATAACAAGGGTATTTAGAAGGCACTTTATGGAAGAAACGTATCATATTAAGACATACAATGACCATGGTGTGTCATTAGAGGAAACATATTTAGCTGAAAAACTGGCTTTACTGATAACAATGATGCAGCCACTATATTCACAAAATACATTTTCATGTGTCGGCCGCAAACTCTTTTTTATGTTCTGTTTTGGTCTGTTGCACACACCAGAGCTAATCACTAAATGATACTGACCCTAAAAAGCCTCACTACCCCTTTTAAAAATGCCCACATCAGAGGAGAAGAAAAATAGAGATGCATTAAAATAAAAAGACATCTGAAAAAAGAAGAGATGTTTGTTGATAATCAACAAACATCAGTGTTGCACCAGTGCATTTTTCTTTGGGAAAGGGAAGCAAAACAGAGTACGCTCCCTTACCCTGTCTCTCATATATATATTTTTGGCTGTGGATATTCAACATATTTTACTTATTTTTTATTCAATCCATTATTGTCACCTTGTCGCCTCCTCTCATCATATGCTGCTCTAAAGCAGACTGACTTTTACTTTCAATCTCCGCCTGTCACTGACACATGGAAATTAACCAAATGGGTTCAATGTTTATGAAAAACAAAACAGAAAGTGAGTTATTTTTTGTGTATATATTTATATATGTGCATAAACAGAGTGTAATACCTGATACAAGTGCATCTTTGTATTTCCAAACATGTGGCAACCTGGTTTTGAATTGGGATTGCAGTCATGCTCAAGGTCATCTTTGTTGATTAAAGGTGGGGTAGGAGATTATTATCTGGAGCATTTTCTTTTAACTGTATTGCTTAAAATCCTCTTCACACCCCCGATTGTAACATTCAGTAATGCATTGTGACAGAGAAAAAAAAAATCAAAAATGAAATCACCTGTGGAGCAGACAGGCCTGTAAAAACACCATCCAATCATAATGAACGGTCCAAATTAATGAATCGGATCATAATGCTTCCATCAAACTGATCACGCATGCTCAGCGGACAACGCCAGAGATTATGCTAGCTTGCTAAATCCAACGAGATGTTAGCTGCAAACAAAAGATGGTTTTTGGGAAAGCTACTGCCAAGAAAATGGCCGATTCAAGACCAGAGTGAATATCGGTGCTGCGTTTGAACAGTGGCGATAGAAAGGGCTGCAAAATGATGCTATGGTGGCTCTGTTTCCACTCAACAGGTTAGGTTGACTTTGTCTCTTTGTGATCTTTTGAAAATCATCTGTTGTTTTTCTAAGTATCCAAAAAAGTTAGCAGTACCGAAAAGTACCGAAAGTTACCGATGCTGCGCAGTGCTCCAGAAAGTCTGAAAAAAGGGGCTTGGACTTTTGAAGTCAAATGTAGTCCGCTCGAACTGTTTTACACTTTTATACAAGTATTGATACAATATTTTGTCAGCTTTATGAAAAGCCACCTTAATAATTATATTCGTACAGTATGAGTGAATGGTTTGAATGTAAAGTTACACGACAGCGGAGCTGCTGTGTTCAGTGTCAACAAAATGATAGGCACTACAAGATTAAACAGGAGACCGGATGCTAAGCAACTGAAACTTAATTCAACATTTAATATAAAAACTTGGTCACGACTGTCAAAGTGATTGGGTGTCAGTCAAATCTGGGAACACTGTTTGCACCTGAATGATAAGGTATTTGAACACATTTCCAATAAATGGAAACTCAACCACACAAATATTCGCCTGGCTTTATCAGTAATTATTATGTTAAGTATTTGAAAAAAAGAAAAGAAAAATCAATCTTATATAATCTATACAGGAGGGGGAAACACTGTGAAAGAAAGTACACTGCACTGACACACAACCTATAAAGCATCAATTGATTTGTTACACTTGTGCTGGCGTGTTTGCTTAAAAACTTGCTGTACACTGATCGATTTGTTGAAGACCTTGATCTACATGGGAAGCTATATTTGGTTGATGTCAGAGAAAAACCTGCCACGCATTCCTAATAGACACCAAACCGTGCTGGTAATGTAGAAACAGATGGTGTTCAATCTAAAATTGAACACCCTGTTCCACGATACAGAGCCGGGAGGGTCAAATCCCAAATGTGCTTCCATAATTAACTTCACTTTGGACTACAAAGGCGGCTGAGAGAGAGAGCGAGAGAGAGGGAGAGAGGGGGAGATTGTCTCATTAGGTACTGGATCATAATGGATCTGATAGGCACGTGGAGGATCTGATTAGTGATTCTGCTGCCACAATCTTTCATGGGACGATCTGCGATAAGACCCATCCATCAAACTTGACTGGTTCATTCAAACTGATGGGAGAAGTGAGCCTATCTTTTTATCAGCTACCCATCTTTCAGATAAGCATGAGTGCTCCGCTGACGTAGAATGGAAGCTGAAATATGAGATGGAAGCTGCTGAGGAGGAGAGGGAGTGTTGGTTTGCAGAATAGGAGAGACATCTGGTGGCAACTGGCTGCCTTACAACACAAAGCTTATGTTGTGTTCAGTTACCAAGTTTCATTTTTCTAAAGTTAAAGAATGCCAGTGGAATCCAAAAAAAAAGGGAAGGAAGGAAGAAAGAAATGTTAATAAGTTGTAGCATATTTGTTTTGTTTATTATACGCTGCCAGAAAATTAAGCAATTTCCAACTGGGATAATTAACTCTCGAATCGTGTTGTCCATAAATAATTTTGTTGTTTGTCTACTGGTGTAATTTCCAAAACAAAATGTTATTTGGCAGTCATTTTAGACACCCCAGATGTCAAATTTCAACACACATGCAGTAAAAATATTTTGGCTGTGGAGGGGAAAAAAAAATATTTTCCAGTAAAATACAAATCTGTTTGTGTTCGGTGGCAGATGCATATTTGGATTCATTTTAAATGAAAAACAACATTGAAATTACTGTGAGATTAAAAATATGGCATCACATTTATAGTCTTAATTCAATTATAGTGCAATGACTAACATGTCCATGCAACCAAAACAAATGATTGCAGTATCTGAAAATGGTCTCGGTAAATGGCTGAAGGAACTGTCTTTATGTTTATCATAGAGAATATTGCATTTTAATAAATAAAAAAAAATATGGGGACCTTTTTAATTGGAACACAGACTTGAGAAGTTGACAGGAAGGAATTAGCTATGTTTTAAAATGAGTAGAATGAGGGTCTTTATGTTTGTAATGTTAGAGAATGTACGTAGTGATTATCTTTTGTGGGATTTATGTATAAAATAAATGCAGAAATGTCTCCATGATTAATAATAAAAAAAAAAAAAAAAGCACACATTCAGTTCAGTTAGCATATTACAGTAAGTGCAATGCCGGTAAAACTGTTACTTTTACAAACCACAGTGGTCACTGATTCCCATTTGCTTCCCCTCATCCCGTTACTTTAATACATTTACGCCACTGGTATTCAACGAGAGTGGTTTCAGAGTTGCAAATAACAAACATATTATGTTTGTTCACTCGTGCTGAACTTTATTTAGAGGGTCATTGCAGTGATTTGCGGTTCGGTGAAATGGCACTAATTCTGATGACACAACACAGACAACAGGGTCTTGTTTACTGCAGTTAAGTGAACTGGGACATGGTCTGCGAGGTATCTTAGTGGAAATTAAAAGAACGGGAAGCATGAGAGGAAAGTGCTTGTTAACCGTCTCTGCTAGGAAACATATTGAGCTCCCCGCGGAGATAATGGTTTTCGACAGGGAGTGAGCAAATGAGCAATTTACAGATTTACAGACCACAAAAAATTTTGGAAAACCCCAAACTGTGCTGTGCGAAGTGTGTGTGTGTGTGTGTGCGTGCGTGTGTGTGTACACTCGTCATATTTGCAGAGAGACAGATCAACCAAACCTACGAACAAACTTTCTCTCATTGTTTATCAATTTAGCTC
Organism: Microchirus variegatus; assembly: GCF_963457635.1. Lineage (NCBI taxonomy): Eukaryota > Metazoa > Chordata > Actinopteri > Pleuronectiformes > Soleidae > Microchirus > Microchirus variegatus. The sequence continues at coordinate 21,939,319 of NC_139804.1, forward strand.
ATATCCACATTTAATCAGTGAGGCCATATTTTTCTCCAGCTGCTGTGCCCTGCTATCTGATGCTGCATGTTGTATGGGCACCAGTTTCCAATTCACAGCCATATGCTGCCAAACTAATTCTTGAGAGACATCCATGTCTAAAATGACTCTTTGCCGCCGCTGCCAAGTCGGCCCTGAGTGCAATTAAAAAGTACGATAATATTCCATCTGTCCTGCACATGTTGGCAAACTCTGCGTTTTACACTTGTGTGTGACAATTGGAAAGTCGGGAAAAACTAATCATAGCGCAAGACTGTTGGAGATTGATGTTGGGAGACAGACACTGCTGTTGACAATGGGGCTACGAATGATAATGTAGAGGCTGCACGTTTTTTTAAAGCACATCCCAATATTGTACACTTGTGGCTTAATAAACAACCCACCAAACCACAGGATAGACTCATTTTGTTATTTTTCCCCATGGTTCTTTTTTGGGGGGGGAAATATAGGACAAATCTGGGGTTGTATAACAGCACACTTAGTTTAGACACATCCATATTCAGAGTGTTGTTCAGCGTGGCAATTACCCGAGCCCATTGGATATGCCCTTTTCATGCAAGAGTCAAGTGTCAATGGTTTAAAGCTAATTTTGCACAAATACTTGTCAGTCTCCACACACACACACACACACACAGAAAGTATACCACTTCTATGAGTAAACAGTACAGTATATTATCCAGCATCGAGCTGGAACGTGGACATGAATAGTTTGTATTACTCAGCAAGTGTCCTTATAATTAAGTGTCCAAGTGAGTTTTTGTTAGGTTACTATGATTAATGCAACAGTTTCAGTTTTAATTGCGTTTGCTTCAAAGTGCCACTCGTCGAGGATGTGCTGTTGCTATAGAAACATCAGCGGGGAGAAGATGTGCATGCGCGTGTGTGCGTTTGCCTGTGTGTGTGTGTGTGTGTGTGTGAGAGAGAGAAAGAGAGATAGAGCGAGAGACAGAGGAGGAGAAGGCGATCTCAGAGAAAGCAGTTGAGCTGTGTTTAATGAGCAATGTGTGTACTCACACTGTTCTCCGTAAAGTAAAAGAGGTGCAGAGAGTCACATCGGAGTGAGAATTCACACACAAGCACATGTATGCACACACACACACACACATACACACACACACACACACAAAGGCATACTGTCTGTCTCTGGTCACCATGGAAGCGTGGCACTGCAAACATTCACCATAATCAGATAAAGGGTGTTCAAAATACATAACAGTATCTCTGACTGTGTCGGTGCATGACTGTTAAAATGTGTCTGAACTAACTGTGCAGCCGACAGTAAGTTGACATGTGGCTCATTTTAACTGAGTCTCTTCTCAGTGCTTGACTGGCACATGATCCCACCTGGATTAGGTAAATGAATGCAGCTTTGCTTCAGAAAGCTCATAAGCCTGTTGTGTGGAAATCAGATGCATTTTTTTTTTCTCTCCCTATCCGCCAAGAGGAGCAGGGATATTAGAGGCTGGGATAAGTGTGACTGACGGCAGACTCTGAGTTTTTATTTCCTCACAATGTCTTCCGCATTGACAGAGCCAGGGGAATAAGTATATCTATATGTTGAGATTCCTGACACTACGGAAGAGCTACTTATCAATATTCACTCAAGCTGATATGGATCATCTTCATCTGTAATGTTGCATTATTTAAGGTGATGCTGTGTTCCACGGTTGAATAAATAACTAGCATTTAGTTGTACAAAAAAAAATACATACAAAAGACAATAATGTGACATTTTAAAGCTCACATAGAGTGGTCCTGTTGCACATATATGTTAGTTATGGAGGTCTTCTTACATATATTAACTTGTTTTTATGGTCAAAAACCTCCGATCTCACCCCCAGAAGACAGAGTGTGTTGTGATTGGCCAGCCAGCGTAGAGCCTTCCCAACTGTCTTGTGATTGGCCAGTACCCGGAAGTGACATATTCAGCACACACGCACTCAGAAGCGCAGCTCCCCCCTCTGGAACGATGGATGCACTGCTCCTCATTATCAAAACATTGTTTTAACAATGTTTAAAAATAGCTTTGTCACGACTCCCCGCCGCAGTCCCTTATATGACTTTGACCTGGAGTCAGACCCAGAGTCAGAAGACACTGTCGTGAAACACCTCCACAACGGACGTTCTTCTTCTTCTGCGGTTCAATGTATGCAGCCGGATGTGCCCGGACTAGTGCCTGGAGCAGGACGATCTGCTGTTCCGGAGAACCGTTGTTTATGTAACCGGACCTGTTTTTTTCCCAGATCTCGCTGAGCCCGAGATTACAATAAAACACAGCGTTCTCGGCAGTGGCTGAACTGTTTGTTTTGAACCTTCAGGGCTTCTTAAACAAGGTAATGATGCAGATACACACTAAAAAACAGCGTTAATTGGAACTTCCGGTATAGGTCCGCTTTAATGAACTAATTACCCTCGACGTTAGTTTTTGCTTTGCAACTGAAGCTGGTCTGATGTGGAAGGAGTAAGAGTTGCTCCAAAATCTTTATTAAAGTTGGCAGCACCTGGCTGGTTGACTCATGCAGAGACAAGTATGGATTTAGGGCTGATGGCTTGTGGTCTCAGAGTAGCTGCATCACATTTTCTTGACACCAAGGCTGCATTTAGACCAAATTATGCCAAAATGGATGCCAAACACATACATCACGCACAAGAGTGTAATGTTAAACATACGACGCAGATGTTAAAAAAAAGTATACAAAAGTATTTCCTCTGACTGCAAACTTCTCCTCTGCTGAAAATATTACTCTCCTTTTTTTTTTTAAGGATGGCTTCAAGGTCATATTGTTGTATGGATTTGTGTAACTTATTCAAATGAATCAAACTTTTGACGAAGCAATCTAGAGCCTTGCTTTTATTTCAATTTTCAAATGTATATTTAAAATGAGTGAATTCATAAATAATTTTTGCTAAGATTTGCAAAAAAAAATTACGTTTTCACTCGCGCTACATCTTTTAATCTCCTTGAGGCTCCAGACAGACTTCAGCAAAGCTCTGCGTGGGATGATCAAACACTTATAGCACTGTGCTGTTTGCTCTGTTCAAACTTATTTGAACACTTATTTAAATACTGAAGTGCATGTAGGTGTATTAAACATTATGGATGTGCAGATTAGAGACAGAGAGTGAGGGAGAGTACGCAATAAAGGCAGAAGTATGTGTCTCACCGAATCAGACAAATCTTTTGAGATTTGGATGAAGTCCATCTGTACACTTCAGAACTAAAACAAATTGTGAATTTGACACTATGACACTATATGCTTTGTAGCTCTCTTAGAACTGCAGAATAATAATTTTGATCATTGCTTATTTAAATTCAAACATCACCAGACGCACATTTCTTTGGAACATTATATATATAATATGTTACAAAATTATTAAGATACAAATATATGCATTATGTGTACACAGTTCACAGTTATGACCAAGTATCCAGACACAGTTAAATGCAGTGAAATATCATGACCACTAGGTGTCAGTAGATCCTCAAAATTGATGTTTTTGCAGTGGGACACCATGTTTCAGTAACTTAGTATGAGTCTATTTGTAGAAATAGTATTAGCACCTTTTTAGGACCTTCTCTGACATAAACACTGACCTTGTCAGGACCAGTAGTCCCGATGGATCCCAAAACCTGGTCCTAATGAGACAGAGCCACATTTTCTGAGAAACTCGCTATTTTTAGATTAAGGTTAGGTTAAGTTTCGATTTTAGGTATTAGCTGGTTATGGTTCAGGTCAGGGACAGCACGTTGTTTAGCTTGTCTTAGTGATTGGAGGTCAGTGCTGTGGGGTGAAAAGAATTGCTGCGCAAACCTGTGTGTGTGCGTGTGTACATACGTGTGTAAGTATGGTGGCGTATATTTATTTTTGTGCCTAATATGTCACACTTTTACCTGATAAATAGGATCCACAAAGACTTATGCTTAATGAATGCATGCGTGTCCGTATGTAGCAAGGCAATGAAAAAGCACAGATGAAGAAACGGATAAATAGAGAGTGACTCCCTCCATTACTCATGGAAGACATGCTTATTACCAAAGCTCAGGATCATTAACATATTCCACAAGAAAACCCCAGGAGCTCACACGAATAGTCTGTGCCCCGCTTCATGAAACCTACCCCTCAGATGTTCCACATATTGCCTCGAGGAATGGTAATTCCAAATAAGATTCAGATGAGTGCGTGTGTGTGTGCGTGTTGTATTCACGTGTGACACAAACAGGAGATTGACAAGCAGCACCTAATGTGCTGAAGGTGTGTGCAGACTCACACTCCTCTGAGCATTAAATGAGAGAGCCGACAGTTTGCACACTAACACCCACCCTCTGTCTGCAGTGATGGATATATCAGGGCAGTGTATGTGTCATTCTAATTACATGCTGCATCCATCCCGCTCTCCTCTCATTAAATAATGACGTTTAATCTATGGCTGAGAGACTTGTCTATAATACCGCTGTGATAAGGACAAATTAAACAATGCGTACCTCTCAGCTCTGCTGATAATAAAGGTGAATTTGATCGAAGCGATGTGAAAAGTGTTGCACACATACTTTCAGACGATGCATTGACTTGAATGCTTGTCGAACCAAATACCTTTGCAACCAATGAAGCAGTGAGTCAATCAATTTTAACCTTGTACTCAACAGAGAACTGACTGGAGAGGAGAAGTCAACCTTGACATCAGCCATAAACTCACTATGAGATGGACACAAAGCAGCTAGGCAAACTAGAAAAGTAAAATGTTCATTCAGAGGTTAATATAATTTTTTTGCAAATTGAGACATTAACTGAGGGATTGATGGTCTCAATTGCTAGTTTAAGGTATTCTTCAATAGGACAAAAGTATACATTATGTTCCCATTTAAAGGAAAATAGACAATAAAGCCGGACACGTATGAGTCAACACCAGTGCGATTATTGTCAAACAAGATGTCTGTGGATTTCCAGTTGCGAAACCTCAATATGGCACCAGTCAGATTCTTCAAACACAAGCTCAATTGTGAGGACCAGATGCAGCAACAGATGTATGTGTGTGGGTGTGCTTTTGTGTGGGACCTCCATCTAGTCAGCACTCTGAAAGCGCCCAGGTCTCATTCAGTTGCACAACCGGCCTCTGTATTTTTGTGTAAGTCGGTGAATATTTGTTGTCTAGTTCAAATACATTTGTCACCTTTTTATAAAAAAGAAAAAAAAAGAAGGATGTGAATCCTTTAATCGTCTGTCACATGTTGTGGTTGCAACGTTTAAAGTTGTTGCGCGGAACACAAACAAACAGGTAAGATGCCTCACTTTTCTAAATTCAAAAGTGAGGCAGTCATTCTCAAAGTTTGTATGTTAATAGCAGTGTTGACATGATATTTGACAGGTGCATGTATTCTTCACCATAATATTGTCAGCATATTAACATTTTGCTAACAGTGAAATGCAGTAGTACTATTTAAAGCAACATAATTAGTTTTCTCAGCATTTCCTCATGAATGTTAGCCTTGACAGGAAGAACCGGGAACACTGGCTGCTGCAATTTGCACATCAATATGTAAACAAAAGTGTGACACCAATCCATACGACATGCATTATTGTGATTCCGTAACAAGCCAAACATTGTACAGTGTTTGTGGTGCTACGGGAAGACAGCACAAACAGTTGTTACAATTTTATCTTTTAAGTACTGTTTTCTTTTCTTTTCTTTTTTTTTAAACACAAGCTGCCAGTGCTCATGGGCAGCAGGTTACACATACAATTATCAGAATTAATGCAGCAGCATTTTGTTGGTCAGGTGCACTGAGGTGTGGAGCTGGCTCAGTGAGGGTAAGCCAGAAACTGCTACCTCCCATTTTTTGTCCAGCTTTAACCACATGGAAAGCATCTTTAATTATACAAAAACAAGTCCATCCACACTCATCTCTATAACTGTACAGCGAGGACATGAAATGCATGAGCAGGTGTGCAGGTGTGCGTCGGTGTGACTAAATGTCTGCCAAATGACAACCAAGTACATTTGTCAGACAGCAAATTGTGCGTAGATGAATAAATAAGCAGGGGACAGATATGCATCTTACCTGTTTGTTTGTGTTCCGCGCAACAACTTTAAACGTTGCAACCACAACGTGTGACAGACGATTAAAGGATTCATATCCTTCTTTTTTTTCTTTTTTTTTTTTAATAAAAAGGTGACAAATGTATTTGAACTAGACAACAAATATTCACCGACTTACACAAAAATACAGAGGCCGGTTGTGCAACTGAATGAGACCTGGGCGCTTTCAGAGTGCTGACTAGATGAACGTCCCACACAAAAGCACACCCACACACATACATCTGGTGCTGCATGACCTCGCTTGTGCAAGAGAGGGTTGGGAAGACGCATCAAATGTTTTATAGGAAAGAAACAAAGATGTACATACTAGACATCCTGTAAATACGCCGACAGGCGATATACTGTGTCCCCTCCAGACACATGCTCATGTGTTTTATGTCTACTACCTTCCCTCTCTCTCACACACGCACGCACGCACGCACGCACACACACACACACACACATCAAGGCATTCAGGGAGTTACTCTGCAATGCCAATGAGTTTGCTAAGGAGCCTCTGTCATGGCCTGGAAAAGCCACATTGCGGAGGACAGACTGAATCCGACTGTGTTGCATCAGCTGAGAGAGGAGACTGTGTTTGCTGTCACGGCTGAACACAACATGACTTCTCGCATTGACAGGAGAAACCAACAGGCAGAGAAAAGCAGGTTTATGGAAATAGATAAGAACATATAAAGGGGGTAGGCAAAGTATCAGTGGGAATTCAGTGTATGTGTGCAGAAGTGCATACTGGCACTGAAGGTGACAGGGAAATAAACTTTCCCAGACAATGAAGTGTAGTTCTGAAGCTCAAAATGTCATGCTGTATATTTGTGTTGAGCCAGAAAAAATGAAATATCCTTCACAGACGATATCATTCGGATGAGGTTAAGTCCAAAGTGTCATTTTCACAGGTTATATCTACATCTGATGGGAGGTCAGAGGAGAACAAGGGCATGAAGCATGATGCAACAGCTGTCACCCTCCTATGACTGAGCAGACACAATGACCGCAAGCCCAAACACAGTTATCATATGACAAAGGTCACTATGTGACGGACACAGACACCATATGGCTGTCACTGAAAAAAGCTGGCCAAAGCACAAATGATGCACAGCTGGCTGTTTTCTAAATATGAAATTAAGTCAGGAATGACATCCTTGCGTGTAATGGAATCACTGCATTTTGCAGGAAAGTTCAAACAGTAATTCTGAGGAACTAACTAATAAGTTTAACTTAAACAGGCCACAGAGAAAGGACAGAGGTTTCTTTAAAGCTGGTGTTGTCTACACCACATTGTGTGTACTACAAGTACCACACACACAATTTTCTCACGATTTACATTATTCTCTGCAGTGTTTTGAATACAGATTAACATGGTTCCTTTTTATTCCCCTCTTGCTGTGTAAAAGTTGTAAAACCAATGAATCAATATGAACATGGATGGTTTGAATGGTAGACAGTTGTGGATGTTCACACTGTGCAGTCAATGTTATGTTTCGGCCAAAAAGCTCTTCTATTCCAGCTTTAGTTTTCTGCAATCAACAATACTGACAAGAGCAAACTAACTGTACCATTATGTTAGAACTGATTATGCACCTAATATAAAGATCTAAGTTAATTTCATATTCAATTACATTTCTTTAGCTCATTTACAGTAAGCTCAGGGGGAGACGCATTAACACCAGTGGGCAATAGAATAATATTCTCACTTGTTAGTCGGTGAGAAATGTAAAGATTAAGCCAGTGGAACATCTTATGAGGTCACCCTGAGAACATCATTTGACTATTTTATTTAATAAGTTTTAATACGTTTCTGACTAATAAATGCTTCCACCATGTCATTATGTTACCGTCACCTATATTTACTGCATTCTGCAGGCTAAATTGCTGTGGTTGCAGTGGGAGACTCATCTTCCCCTGCTCAATAATTGCTGCAGTACATTGTAATAAAAACACAGCTTCGCTCGAAAGTGAAGCTGTGACCCAATAATAGCTCAAAGCCTTTAATGCAGGCCAATCGATTAAAGAAAAAAATGCAGTGTCCATTGTATATAAGGGTAATCGGAGTGTTTCTTTCTGATTGCTTACTGTAAAGCACGTAAACAGGGCACTTTATCCCATAATTTAATTTTGCCTTGTGTAAATATTGTTGGTGATATCAATTGATTTTTTGGGGGGCGGACAGAAAATTATAGTGGTTATCATAGCAGAATAATAAATAATAGTAAGACAAGCAAACTAAAGTATAGTGTTTACAGCATTGGTTCTCAAAGTGTGGCCCGCGAGCCAATGGCGGCCCGCAAAAACATTTCTGGCGGCCCACAAAGAATTACAGTTGATTTGAGGTTGAGTTTTAATCCAGGAGCTACTAAGCTTGTTAAATGTTTATTTGACATTACTGTATAAAGACCAATAAGTGTGAACTGTAGAACTGCAATCTGGTCATTACAATTATTACTATTTATTAAATTGTAATAGTTCCTAAATTGGCCCTCAGGTATCAAAACTTTGAGAACCCCTGGTTTACAGAGTGAACACAAGTACTGCATGGGAGGCAGAAGGAGTAAAACAGATTTATTTAGCAAGTCAGACATGGCACGCAACTTCGCTTGGCATGAAACGAAGAAATCATAAGCACACCATGTGGACATATTGGGAGCTTCATCAGCTCTATGAGCTCAAATGGTCTGGCCTTCCCTGTCCTTGGTCCATATTGGTACATTTTTATCATGCTTAAGTATCACTTTACCTAGCATAGAACTCTATTTGGTAAATAACGAAAGACATCTGAAACTATGTTACTGTGAGTTACCACGAGATCTGAGAAACGGGGAGTTCACCCAGTGATCTAGCTGCGTCACAGAAAGTGGCATCAGGGAATTTCAGTGGAGGCCTTTGTAGATATATTTGCATGTATGCGGACTAAATTGCATATTGTATGTGTCTCCTTGGTTTTTAAAGATTCCTCTGACACTGTTGTGAGTGTGATTGTATCATTATTTACCAGGACCAGGTTTGGGAAACACTGTATAATCTTCTAAAATAATGTCCTTTTCTTTTTTGTGTTTGTTTCTCTAACATATTGTTTGATTTATATTTTTTTTACCACAGGAAGGGACTACTATGGTACCTTCAAGGACCTTGATTTGGAAAATGTAACTTTTTCCAAATCAAGTAACTGTAAAGCTCCCATAGAGTGGTCCTATTGCACATATGGTAGTTATGAAGGTCTACTTACATACATTAACTTGTTTTCATGGTCAAAAACCTCCTAGTTGCTGTAAATATCAGCTGTTGTTTTAAAGTGTGTATAGTATAGAGTGACAACAGTCTCTCTCTCTCTTTTCCAAAAATCATGGTGCGTGACATTACACACAGTTAATGTGATATAGGCCCTTCATGATGAATGTTGAAAACCCTAATTAAAACTTATCCAACAGCACCACAAACACACGCATGCACGTGCATACATAAACACACTATTTGATAAAATATGTGCCAGGAACTGAATTTGAATTATATTTGAATGTGAACCCCTCCAGATCCTGAATTGAACAACTTGAATAATAGCTATTACATTTTACATAAAAAAAAACTATACATTGAAAATGAATTAGTTTGAAAGTGTAATGCGATAAATTTGACATTGTATTTCATTTGGTTGAAATTATTCTGCGCCACATGTCCAGGTCCTGGCTGTGAGGCAATACCAATTGAGTGCAGATGGAAAGAAGTCAGCACAATGTCCAGTGACCAGCATCTTAAATCTAAGGTGTGTGATAAAGTCATAACGTGTAATGTAAGCAGGAAGCATCACGTATGTATACAATCTGTCGTGAGCCGGTCCGACTCTCGACGTGTGTCACCCTTTCTGGCCACAAATGTTTGTGTGCATGGCGACCAATACGTTAGGAGAGCTGCACAATTCATAGTACACTTGAGGGTTTTTCATACATTGATCAATCCCCACCAAAAGAATCAACACTGATTCTGCACCATATTTTCATTTCTTGCTTTCTTACAGCACGTCAAATAGCACTCACATGTTCAGCAATAATAATAAAAAAATAAAAACATACATGGTTGCTTGAAGCAATAATCGAAGTGTGTTGAGTAAAACGGGACAGGAACATGTTCACATGAAAAATAAAGGGTCTTTGCCTACATATAATGCACACTATTGCGAGCCAACAGGTGCAAAGTGCCAACATAAATCTACTTCCTCTATGCCAGCAAGTGCAGTTTGTACAACAAAGTCTAGTCTTTAGCACACTATAAATACAAAATAGTATTATGGGTAGGGAAAAATAGTTACTTTACATAATAGACTATTGAAATTTAACAACATATATGTTTCACTCTTTGGGCAGCATCTGTGCTAGAGAACTCCCAACAGAGTAGAAAAAAACATCACCTATACCTAAATCAGTTCATTGCTATGATTGAGCTGTGCTTACCTATGTGTATTTACAATTTAATGTATTTATAAAAGTAAAATGACTACTCTCGGGTGCACTGCCCAAGACAGAGTAGTAGCAAGAGAAACTGAATGTTTAATGCTGCATTGCATGAAGTTATGGAGATTTCTTTTCTGCGATTTAACTCAGATTTTGAGTTTCAAACATGTAAATTTTCTCATTATAACACCAACTTCAGCCCTTCTTAATGTTCTTAATAAAAGTCTAATACAAGGAATGCAATTGCATCGAGGTTCTGTGGCTTTCCTCTCAGTTAAAATTTGACTGGCCACTAAATTGGATCATTGATTTTTCTGTGCATGATACCCACATTCCTATGAAATACACTAAAACCCTGGATATCTACATGTGACATACTAGTTGTTTTATGTTCTGCTAAGACGCTGGGCTAATCAGAAGAATTATCTTCAAAAATAAACAGTAGGCAAGGACACAATTTTCAAAACCTACACATGCCATAATCATTAAGAGAAACTTTAGACAGTGCAGCTTGGATAGGATGCAAAGGACAGAGGGTGGTCTCCTGCATCCCAGTGTAGCTCACAGTCAACATTACTGTCCCACTGTAAAACTCTAACCATATGGTTGTCACTGCATGAGGGAGGAACACATGCAAGTAAGTACCATTTACTCACAGGTAAACTAAATTGATGCCGTATGCGTTTTAACTTAAATGACTGTACTTACAACAGTTCACAAAGACATGCTTATAATGTCAAAATTGCAATTGCAAGGAAAGGCTGGATTGATGATGGAAGTGTTATGAAAAATGCCCACACAGTATTGTTTGTTTGTTTTAGTGTCCACAGCACAATCTCTTTGTCTTGGCTTCTTCTGTTGCATGATATAATTTCCCCCACCTTGTTGTGTGTGTGTGGGGGGGGGGGGGGGGGGGGCGGCTGTAGTCGAGTTATGGGTTCATGTTATTTTTTATATCACTCTTTGCAACATACTAACATTGCGTTTACAACTGGGTTTGTCAGTGACTAGTTCCACTAGTGCTCAAATGTTCAGTTGCTTATCTGAATTCATCTGAATTGATTTAATTGATTTATTTATTTGACAACCGTGGTCATGGAGTAACACAGAGGCATGGTAATGAGCGTGTCAGCACAGCAGGAGCAGGAGGAGCTCAAGCACAGTATTATGTTGCATGTGATGTGCATTATGGATACATTCAGAGCCCGATATACTATTAGCATTGACATGAGACATTGTGAAAAAGTATGCTTCCCACCAAGCTGGACAGCCTGGTCTGCATTTGTGAATCCGTGTCTCCATGTTAAGGTGTATTCTTTTTTTTCGCATTCTTTTGAATGTTAATAAATCCAATACTGTTATTTCTCTAGCAGGATAACTTAGATAATAAGCCACAATGGTGTAGCGATAATAAGCCACAACGGTGTAGCGCACACAATGGTGTTTATTAAACTTTATTTTGATAAGAATGGTTGAGTATGGTTTTAAAACAGTGGGTTGACCGTAATAAGTGGCTGCTGCACTTAATGCAAAAGTGCACGTTTGAGTATTGAGTATTCCTGAGAATGAAATGGTGCAACTGACCCAAGCACAGAGAGAGAAAGAGAGAATGGGGAAAAAGTAGAGTGGACATGGCCACTGCCTCATTAAAGCAACCACACTGTGATTGTCTGGATCCAGACAACTGTTGCAGGTTTACAAATGAGTATTTTGGAAGTGCTCTTGTAGAAGGTGCAGCATGAGCTCTTTCATGAAAGAAAGAGACTATCATTTGTCCGTGCATCAGCTTATAGTTAGATATTAGCATAGTTATTACGGTGAAAGCAACATCCATGTTAAGAGGATTGCAGTATACTTCTCACAATGGTTTCCTTTCCTTTATGAAACCAGTGGTCAATGTAATTACTTTTACCCTCGAAACATTACAACATTCTTGTTAGCTGTTGTCTTATCCTAAACCTATAGCCAAGTAGTTTTGTGTCTAAATAGGGGCAGCTGTGGCTTAGTGGTTAGGGCTTCGAGCTCGAGACCGGAAGGTAGCCGGTTCAATCCCCGACCAGTCCGCAGCTGAAGTGCTGTTGAGCAAGGCACCTAACCCCGTCACTGCTCCCCGAGCGCCGCTCACTGGCATGGCAGCTCACTGCGCTGGGTTACATGTTCTACACCTCACTGTGTGCTGTGTGTGTTCACTAACTCACTGCAGAATTGAATTTCCCCTTGCGGGACTTAAAGGGTTCTTAATCTTAATCTTAAATAACTAAACTGTTATATAAATAACATATACATTATTTTTATTCAAGCCATGGCTATGGGAATATGGAACACTGCTGCAGACACAGCACATTTGGATTATTGTTATCAGATGGAATACGGCAGTGTTGTTTTGTGAAATGTGACATGCTTGTGTGGTCTGGACATTTGTTCTGACAATCCAGACAGAAACACAGTACACAGATGCAATGTGTGCAATCTTAATGACTCTAAAAATAAAACAGTG